>NW_020837946.1:57622528-57717153 GCF_003676395.1 Aethalodelphis obliquidens | reverse complement strand
GCAAGAGGGAGGGGAGGGCTTCCCTGGTGGCACAGTGGTTGAGAGTCCGCCTGCCGATGCAGGGGACACGGGTTCGTGCCCCGGTCTGGGAAGATCCCACGTGCCACGGAGCGGCTGGGCCCGTGAGCCATGGCCGCTGAGCCTGCGCGTCTGGAGCCTGTGCTCCGCAACAGGAGAGGCCACAACAGTGAGAGGCCCGCATACCGCAAAAAAAATAAATAAATAAAAGAGGGAGGGGATATGGGGATATATGTATATGTATAGCTGGTTCACTTTGTTATACAGCAGAAACTAACACACCATTGTAAAACAATTATACTCCAATAAAGATGTTAAAAAAAAACAAACATGTATTCAAAAAAAAAAAAAAAGCAACTTCTTTCCTACACAGCTGTTAGAATGGCTAGAATCCAGAACATTGATAATGCCAAATGCTGGCAAGGATGTGGAGCCCCAGGAACTCTCTTTGGTTGCTGGTGGGAATGCAAAGTAGAACTGCCACTTCGGAAGACAGACAGGTTCTTGCAAAGCTAAACAAATGCTTACCATATAATCCAGAAATCACACTCCTTGGTATTTACCTGAAGGAGCTGAAAACTTTTGTCCACACAAAAACCTGCACACAAATGTTTACAGCAGCTTTATTCATAATTGCCAAAAAAATGGAAGCAAGATGGTCTTTCAATTAGTGAACAGAGAAACTGTGGTACATCCAGACAAAGGAATATTATTCAGTGATAAAAACAAATGAGCTCTCAAGCCATGAAAAGACACGGAGGAACTTTAAATACGTGTTGCCAAGTAAAAGAAGCTGGCCTGAAAAAATTACATACTGTATGATTCCAACTATATGATACTATGGAAACGGCAAAGCTATGGAGTCAGTAAAAAGATCAGTGGTTGCCAGGAGTTCAGGGGAGGAAGGGAAAGAACAGGTAGAACGTAGAGATTTTTATGGTAGTGAAAGTTCTGTATGACACTGTGATGGTGGATACATGATGTTATGCATTTGCCAAAAACCACAGAACTGTACAACATAAAAAGTGAACTTTAATGTAAACTATTGACTTTAGTCAATAATAAGGTATCAATGTTGGCTCATCAATTATAACAGATGTACCGTATGAATGAGAGATGTTAACAGAGGAAACTATGGGCAGGGGCAGGAGAGGAGGGATTATATGGAAAATCTCCCATGGCCAGTGGCTGGGAATGGACATGCTCAGTTGCTACCTTTCAGAGAAAAAGAAATGCCTAACATTCAATCTGGCATAGATTCAGGGTTGTTCCTGATGCCATTACTTCATGTCATTTTCTTCAATCTTATCAAATATGTGGGCTGACCTAGATTTCCTCCTACTGGGTTGGTAATAATATCTCATTTATTTTGTCTTCTGTCTCTGTTGGCTGTAAGAAGTCTGTGATGGGAGGGGAGTGTAATGGAACTAGAAATTTGTACTTGCAAAGGAAAGAGGTTCTTTACAATCACAACTCCTATTCTGTTTCACTTCCTGTATTCAAGTTTACAGTTCCTTGGTACCACCTACTCCAGTGCTCAAAACAAAGACAAATTGGAGAACCATGGCAACAAACCTTAATTTAAACGTTAGTTAAAAGAAAAGAAGTCCCATTGAGCTCTTCTTTGGCTGGCTCCTTCCTCCCACAGTGGGAGGTCTGATGCCCAGTTCCTCTCAGATTCCTGCCCTGACATGAGCTCAGACTTTGATAACGAGATGCCGGGGAGGCATGCACGGCAGGCAGAGTTAGGTGGGCCACCGCAAACCTGGAAAATCTGAGATCTGCAATGACTTAGATTCCCTCCCCTACATCCACCTCCACTGTTTTCTCCATGGTTCTTGGTAAATTTAACTGCTATATATACATTTTGGTGAACGTGGATCAGGCTTGGATACTCAAATGTTGGTAATACAGTTAAATTTTATGCTTATTTCTCACCCTGAAATTTAACAGTTTAATACTTACAACTAATACAAAAAATAATAAAAATTATAAGCTAAGTCTTTTCATTTGGCATAATAATCATTAATGATTTAGAAAAATAATGGAAAGAATAACATAAGAAATTGTGCCTTTTTTGGCAGAGAATTATTGTCCTAAGTTAATGAACCTGCTGGAAAACACACCTCTGTCAAAAGCCATCTTGACATCTTCAATTAGGTCACTAAATCCTGAGACTCGGTACAGTCCTTCAGAATTAAGACCTGTAGAAATAAAGCAGGGAAGCTAATTAGTTTCTTTGGGATTATGCCTCTTCTTCAAATTTTAACTTCTCATACTTTAGGCTGGGGAAGTAATGTGTCAGGAAGAATGATGAAATATACATGTTTAGAAACCTCTTCGCACTTTTCTCCTAAAATAAAACCATTTCACTCACAGTTCTTTAATTCTGACCTACTGTGACTTGAATATCTGTAATTTGGCTCATCATTTTGCCTAACTAGATCAAATACCTTAGGTCTTAAGGGAAATTATTTCATCACCCCCTTTACACCATAATTTCTTTTACATAACGGAAGACTAAGATAAACTATATTAATAGGCATATAGCAGTTTTTCCCAAGTGGCAAAGAATAATTAGGGTGCATGCAGTTCTGGTTTTTGGTTTTTTGGCCTAGGATAGTTTTAAACAGAGCATTTATACCTTTGCTTTTTGGACCTAAGAAAAAATATAAAAACTGAAAAATGAATTGGTACCTACATATCAACTTTTACAGACAGGAAGCATCAACCATAAATATATTTTAAGCATATTTTTTATAACTGGTTAAATGTACCTTGAAATCATGCTGGTTAATTATCTGTTAACTGATTTCAGACTTTCAGATCATTTGTTATCTGAAATAATTCCCCCTAAACTTGCAGAAGAAAACCTGGTTGTGCAGTGAGTTACGACTGCTCTGAACCTTGCTGGAAACGCCTCACCTCGAGATTCAATCTCCCTGATGCACATGTCCACCACCATGGGCCGCTTAGTGATGTGGGCTTTCACGAGTGTTGTCAGGTCACAACTGTACACCTTCTTGACGTGTTTCAAGTCTGGCTTACAGTCATTTGGGACCATCTTGGAACACTGCTTATGAACATTCAATCCACAATCTAAAGAATAAAGAAAGGAAAAATTCATTATTATTTTCAGAATTTTGAGCATTCTGGAGGTTTATTTTGGCAAGACACTCCAACTTGAATTAGGTTTAAAAGGGGACTAGCTTCCAGCCGGCAGAGTGGGGGAAACATTCTTCTCATTCTTTAGGAAAATTCTGATTTTAAGTTAGAAGACTAGAATTCTAGCTCATGTTCCGTCATTTACTTGCTGTATGGTCTCAGGAGAATACCAACCCAGGCCAAACAAAATTAGTAAGTGTTCAATTAAATGTCTACAAAATGTAACATTACACCAACTAGCCAACTAAAAATTTAAAGTTCCATTTCTTTAAAGTTATATAAAAAATTATATTCAATGTAGATATAACTGCATTTTAATAAATCTGATATGAGGTGGAATTGAACCTCCAAAAGTAAGAGTATCCCAGGGCCCTCTTAAGTTGATGCTGCTCATATGTGTATCTACTCCTAACTCTTTTTATATATGTATAAGATAATGAATATAGAATACATCTAGTAGCTAAAAATAGCCACAGTTATTATTTGTTACTCTATTATCAACAGCTGACTAATGCCAAGCACTATTCCAAGTGCTTTACATTATTTACAGAAAACTCTATAAACCAGGTACTTTTATTCTTCTCTTTCATAAACCTGATGAAACCAAGCACGTACGTGTTAAGTAACTTACCCATGGCATTTAGTACATTTGAGCTGAAATTCAAGGCTACAACGATTGTAGAGTCCACGATTTTAACACCTATACCATATTGCCTCTACTGAAGTTGTTCCTTTGCTTTGTCATTTTATTGGGTTATAGCTTCTAAGATGCCAGAACCCAAATATTTTCTAGTTAATATTTTGAGGTATTTTATTTTCAACAAGAAGAGCACAATGGCATTTTAGAAGAAATAGAGAGGGATACAAATATTTTGCTAAATTGGACCTAAGAGACATGGACCATACCCGAATAATTTAACTAAAAATAAATGTCACCTTTATGTCTGTTTAAAATATTACCCGTTTGTTTTTAAGTTCATGAAAACTTGATGCTGACCTCCCATAAATCCAATCCAACTGAGGTACACACAATTTATAGCCAGGTCTTAATGGATTTGAAAACCATACAGTCCCACGACCACTGTCTGTGGTCCTTGGGCAAGCTTCAGTTTTGCTTGCTGTTTGGGCAGAAACGGGAGCATAACATTTACCTCACAGAATTGTTATGAGAATTAATAAGCCAATGCATTCGAGGTGATTTGCATATTATAAAATGTTAGACAAATACCGATGATCATCATCATTATTATGACTTTTGGTAAAGCTGAAATCTAGTTATATATATGGCAGTAACAGTTAACAAAGACAAGGAAAATTAGCCAAAACTTATAAATAGAATTGTTCTTTCATTAAATATGTAGATATTACCAACTTGAAAAAAGACCTTAAGATTTGTGGTGACTCTAAGGGAAGAAGTCATGTGTACTGAGCACCTCCCATGTGCAAAAACAGGCTAGGTGTCGAGGGAAGCTGAGTCTTTGAACATGTGTGTGTAAGTGAACAGCACTGGCGATGGCACAGCCCATGCTAATAGTGTCCAACCATCGTCATCACTGAAGAAGAACAGGTGCTTCTTTGAATACGTAAAGCTGCCAGGGCAAGGAGCTGAATCTGTACCATCTGAAGAAATGACCCAACACTGTTCTGTGTAGTTAAATGATGTCCAAATGAATACATAACCTGAACCCCAAATTCCTCTTTATTCTATATTAGATATAAATAAGATTTCTGATTCAATCATAAGGCAACTCAATGGCAATGGCCACTTAAAGGACCTCATTTCCCCTGACATTTTAATGTTTTGTATAACTTCCGTAATTTAGAGTTAGATCTAGAATCTATTAGCTGTGTGATTTTGAGGGGGTTACTTAAACTTTCTGTGCCTCAGTTATATAAAATGGGAATAATAATAGTATTTATCCATTAATAGTAGATCTATTATTAGGTTCTATTATTATGTTAATGTGAGGCTTTCATATTAATACACATAAAATGCTTACACATAGTAAATTGTAATTGTTTACCATGACTCTGTTATTATTTAGAAGAATGAAACATTTTGAGAGGCCTTTCCTAGGTAGTGCCCCAGGGTTCACTGTAAGGCATTGTCATAATCAGCTTAAGGTCAGGAGCTAAGCTGACTTCTAGGCCAATTCTGTGTTCGTCAGATGTGAATGCCAGGTCCTGAAAAGGACTTGGATGCTGGGGTTATAGCTGCTTCCTCATCTACACTGTTCTTTATACACTTCATTTACATAAACATACCTCCAAATAGGTACATCATTTTTCTCTGACTGCTTTCACCAAATCTGGGGAGTCTTCAGCCACCAGTTTTTCAAATATCTTCCACCCTCTCACTCTTTATCCTCTTCCGGGACTCCAACAACACAAATGCTAAATCTTCTGTTCTACAGGTCTCTGAAGCTCAGTTCACTTTTAAAAATCTTATTTTTGCTCTCATTTGAATTGGATAATATCTACTGATCTATCTTCAGCTTCACAGATTCCTTCCTCTGACATATTGTATCTACCATTGAGCCCATCCCGTGGGTTTATTTGTTAATAAAATTTTCAGTTCTAAAATTTACATTTAGTTCTTTCTTATATCTTTATTTCTTTTCTGATATTTCCTATTTTTTCATTTGTTTCAAGAGTGTTTCTAATTGCTTCTTGGAACGTTTTTATGATAGCTGCTTTCCTTGTCTGATAATTCCAACATCTCTGTCATCTCAATATTGGCGACTGTTGATTATCTTTTTTCATCTGAGTTGAGATTTTCCTGGTACTTGGTATGAAATGTAATTTTGAACTGCATCCTGGATATTTTGAGTGTTATAAGACTCTGGTTCCTACTGAAATTTTCAACTTTAGCAGGTAGTTAACCTGTTTAGATTTAGAATGCAAATCCTGGCATACTTTCATAGGCTGTGTTTCAAATGTCAAACTAGGTAACAAAGCCTTCGTAATGCTACTGCAGTGCTATTTTGCCTACCAAACATGTATCTTGTGGCAGGACTCTACCCTACATTCTGGGGAGGGAAAAGGGCCATGTCCTAGTTATTATTGCAGGGTAGGGATGGAAGTCAGGGTTTGCTCACAAACCTGGTCGGGGAGGAGTGCTGTGCTGCATGGAACTGCAGGGTGGGCACGGAAGAGAGTTCCGATCATGGTCTCAGCTGCCTCATTACTGCAGGTCAGGGATGAAGACAGGGCTCTCTGCCCGTAGACTTGGGCTGAGTGGGTGCTGCTTCTACTATAGGGGGGGGGGGGGGGGAATGAAAGTCAGGGTTCCACCCACAGTCTCAGCCAGGGAGGGGTTCCACTTTCTTCCTGCAAGATGGTGATGGAAGACAGGGCTCTACTCACAGACTCACAGGAGAGAAGTGCAACCTTGTTACTGCAGAGTGGGATGGAAAATAGGGTTCTACCCACAGCCTTCTGCTGCAGCATCCAGCAGAAGTCCGTGGGTAGGGGTAGCAATGTGGCTTTATCATGGTGTTCACCTGGAGAATGGTAGATACGGCTAAAAGACTTCTGTCCGGCTTGGGTGCCCTTTTCCCAGGGCTTTGGCTAGGAAGAGCCAGCTTTTCTTGGGATTTGTCTGTGCCTATTGGCATTTATGGGTTGTGGGTATCTTTAATGCTCAGGCTGGGATACACAGGAGTTTCAAAAAACCCCAAAATCCAAAATACCACCAGGCAACTCGCTTCTGGGTTCCTTGAGTCCTGAGGTCCCTAATCAGCCTTCCTTCTTTTACCCAACTTTCAGTCTTTCGATAATTGATGTATATATTCTGCCCAGGGTCTTTTGTTATCATTATTGTGAGGAATAAAACATATTTATTCAACTTGTCTAGAACTGGAAGAACTCTTACATAATATTTTAAAAGTATAAAAGTCAGCAGAGCTTCATTATCTAAAAATAATGTTGATGTGCCTCATATTCTGTGTACACGGAAGTCACAGGTCCAGCTGGAAATGGCTGTTAGTAACAACCTACCCCAGTGTCTTCTTTTCACAAAGACAACGAAGCTCAGAGAGGCTAAATGACTTGTTCAAGTTGCTCAGCCAGAAACTGGTAGAACTGAGATTTCAACCTTGGCTTCCTAATTCCCAGCCTGTGCTCGTCCCACTGAGTGATATATATACCACTTTTCACCAGCAGTACACCATGTACGCTGAGTTATTGTTTTCAGGGTTGAAGATGAACTTGCTATTTTCAACCTCTTATTCAATAATGTATGTTGTACCTATTATTTGTTGTATATACTTGAGTTTAAAAGGCTCTGCTGTATTTTACTGTTACAGAAATCTATATGTGATTTGGCAAGCACTTTTAAAAAGCAGCGATAAAACCTACCCATTATATTCTTGTTTTGTCACATTCTTTCCTAAGTAAGTGGAAATCCACTAGAAGGTAAAACAGTAAAATTTAGATGCATCCACAGAATATCAAAACATCTGAATGGCACTAATGGTCTGATACTAATATTAATGTTTTTCCTTTGAACGTTTGCAGTTCTCTCCCATTTTACACATCAGCAAATGCCTAATTTATTTGTGACTCAGTGAAAACTGGATAAAGAGATGACTGAGCTCAGATTTAGGTATTTAACAAGAAGGGAAATGTTTCCTAAACTGATATTCTTTCTTACATTTGGATAAGATTAAACTATGGGACAATATATTATGCTCAATTTTAGAAATAAATTTCAAAGGCCAAATTTTTTGGCAAAATCGGATATGAAGTCCTTCAAAAGACCAAAGGATAGGGTAAAGGCATTAAAATGAAGTATCGTTATACCCTTAAGTTCACAGTGCAATATACCAGCTCTGCGCTTGCTCTGAAAATTGCTGCTTCAGGGACTAGCAATATATCAATATTTCAGGTTGCCATTAAGACTTTATTTGGTTTTCATACTTATTTATTAAAGTCATATAACTCCTATAGAGTTCAGTTTCTCCCAGGGAAGCTCTACAGTATAAGTGAAAAAAAAAGACCATAAAAGATTATCTCATTTGTTGCATCTCTTGGTTTGGTGGGTTATTTTTATGTTACAATTAAATCACATTGCCCCCTCCCAATTCTTCCAAGTTAATAAGCACAGAATAAACACATGAAAGGAGGAATGAGAAATTCAAATCGTATTTCATTCTGTCCTTATTAATCAAGTATTTCTATTAGAATACTAACTTGAGGTTACTTTCAGATTTTCTGGGCTTGATTTCTCTAAAAAACATGCATGCTTTATATCTAAAAAGCACAGAAACCTATTTTTTGAAATAAATAGCTGATATTATTTATATTCTATTGATAGGATTAAGGGGTAATGTTAATGTGTTTTGAAAGGAAAGGTAATCATTCATTCTTTTCTATGAGTGTTCCTATTTTAAATTAATTGCAAATAGAAGTTTTATTTTAAAACATGTCTCTTAGCTGTCCCTACCTCCACCTCCACGCCCACCCAGGAAAAGTGGGACTAGCCCATTTCTAACATGCATCAGAAGTCATTATTTTCAGAAGCAAAATTAAGAAGAATACTTTGTTCTTTGAGATATTTATGAAAACATTGCTTTCAATTAAAAGGAGCTACATGAAAGTCGTAAGCAAGTCTAACCAATTTCTCATTGGGTTACAAGGACAAACATAACTTTTTAGGTACAATCAAAGCAGTAATTAAAATCGAAGACATTACTTCCCCTTCTCCAACCTAAAAGTTAAGTGCTTGTATACGCAAAGCAATAAATACATTTTATTATTAGGAAAAAAACTGCTGCCATTTCCTTTTGGGGGCCGGCAGCAATGATAATGATACACTGGAAAAATGAAGTCACTTTCATAAATAACCAACACTAAGTTGATGTGTCTGATTTACAATTATTATCCGGCTTAACTTCTTAGAATATTTTGGGAAGGCTAAAATGAAAACAATTCAGGAATGCTGGTGGAATAATGGTCTTTTTCATGAGAGAGATGTCTGGTGATCTTATAATAGATTACTTTAACCTATAAGCTTAAATTTCATAAAGAAAGGAAAAATGGTCTGGGAAAATTATTCCATCTGAACGACAATGATCCTTTGCACTTAACTTTTGAAGGCCACTTACTTTGCTCGTAAAGGAGCACCACTCCCAAGCTGCAGTTAGATGGTCTCTTGCAACATCATTTTACTCACTTTAAAGAAGCCTAACGTAAGGGAGACTGTGGTAGGTGAGACGTTTAATGCCGACTGTGGAACCTCATGTTGTGGAGTTTTGGGAAGATCATGTCTGCAATGACTGCATCCCCATGACTGTCCCTGCTGCTCCCTCAGTTGTCCTTGTCAGCAGTGGGTGTTGAGCAAGCCTAGAGCTTTCAGTACTGAAGGGACAGCTTGCTTGCTATTAGCTGGATTCAGTCTGATTCCTTCAGCTACTCTGCCACCAGCCTGGTGACTGGAACATCACCCAACACTTCGCATAATGTTAAAAAAAAAAAAAAAAAAAGAGGGGGGTGGTGGGATACAAAACTGCTGCTTTTGGCAAACATTCCTTTAAAAATTCCTGACAACCTCTCTTCTGCCTTGGTGGATTTTGAAAAAAGAAGCCAGAACAAAGCAAGCTGTCTTAGGGATCAAAAGCAGATAAATACATCTCTTTTCTGATAGGCAGTGTTACTTCCATTTTTCTTTGGAAGTAAAAGCTTTAATGCTTAGTGGCTAATGTATTAGTCTCCTGTTGCCACTGTAACAAATAACCGTAAACTCAGTGGTTTAAAACAACATGAGTGTGTCATCTAACAGTTCTGGAGGTCAGAAGCCCAAAATCAGTTTCACTGGACTGAAATCAAGGCCTTAGCAAGCCTAAGACCTCCTTCTGGAGGTTCCAGGGGAGAATCTTGTTTCTTGCCTTGCCTTTTCCAGCTTCCAGAGGCTGCCTGCATTCATTGGCTCATGGCCCCCTTCCCCCATCTTCAAAGCTAGCAGCATAGCATCTTTGCTCTTTTCTGTCCTCTGCTTCTGTTCTTATACCTTTTATCTGACTCAGCCTCTTTTGCCTCCCTCTTACAGGGACGCTTTGGTCGTCATTACACTGGGCCACTCTGACAGTCCACAGTAATCTCCCCGTCTCAACTTCATTAACTTAATCACAGACTCTCCTTTGCCATGAGAGGAAACAGTCACAGGTTCTAGGCATTAGGAAGTAGACATCTTTGGGGAGCCAACGTTCACCCTACCACAGTTAGTTCTCTCTCTCGAAGTTCTTAATTCTTTGCATTGTTTTATATAAAGTAGATGGCTCAAAGGTCAGGATGAGCCACTTCAGATGAAAGAATCCCACCGTCAATCTAAATGTAATTAGCTGTCATAGAAAACAGAAGTAATTCAAATCCTAACCTTCCGTATTTTAAAAAAATGGGTTGACTTCTTCTTATATTGCTCAGTAATCGGGTTCCAATCACATAGAATATAACGCTTTTGAAGACAAGATATAACATAAAATGAAAAGGCTTTTCTTTACATTGTTGACATTTACTCACAATAAAAAGTGGAGGCTATTCAAGTGGGTGGCTATGGGATGGGGTGAATCATTTTCTTTCTTCTTTTCCTTCACATTATCACTATCATAAACATTCCAAAACATTTCTTCTAAACATGATATGGGGTTGTAGCATATGGCCAAAGATTATTCACATGTGCTGTGCTAGTTCTCTGCTAATAGCTGACTCAGAATTTCCATGTAGATGGCCTTCAGTCTTTCAAAATGTAAACGATAAACATCATCACTCTAGTAAAAGAAAAGCTTTTGAATTAGTGACCGTCTTAAAATGTGTAAGAAACCGTTGCAGTCTCAGCTGGTCAAGGCTATGTCATAAAGGCAAACCAGGCTTATGAAGACGACCATTCTTCGTGCAGGTGATTTGTGCTTTGGAAAGGGTACTCCATTTGCCTTTGAAACACCACAACGATGTGGATGTTCTTAACTACACGACTATGTTCCGTTCAAAGGCTCAACCACAACCTTCCTCCAGTTCAAAGGCTCAACCACAACCTTCCTAGTGATGGGTCCTCATCCTGACTCTGGGTAACCACCAGCCAGAAAGACAATGTTGTCCTCATTTATTCTCTGGGCAGAGAACTGCAAATGGGGCTGTCAGCCCTCTAGGATGTTGGAGGAATAAGACTGGCTCTGAGCTGAGGCTCTCCTTGACGGACACCTCTGCACAGTTCAAAGTCAAGACGTGAGGAATTCTTCCCCCTCCTCACGGCAGCGAGGTCCCTGAATGGATCTAGCTAGTGATACATGCCTGGAACCTTATCATGCCTTAGTGGTGCTAAGGGAGTTATAAGTGAAGGAAGGGCGACTTGGAACGTTCACATGCAACGCATACCACACCTTGCTATTCAAAGAAAAGGCAATTTAGAAATAAGAAAAATCAAACCCCAGAAGTTTCTGCACATAATGGACAACGAAAATATTCCATTAGGAATCATGCCACAAAAGAAATGTGGATTTTTACAGTGCTAAATTTGACAGAATTACTTCAGTTACCATTTTGAAATACTTTACTCTTCACATACATTTTTAGAGTTAAGCTTCAGGCAAAAAGACATGTAAGAAGGTATTTTTTAGTTTTACAATTTAAATAGCAGAAAGAAACTTCTATGACCTAACATTACACATCTGAAATTTAAATACTTATTTTTAAGCCTATACCAGAATTTAGAGCAGTTTGAATAAGTGGCCAGTACTCAGTATAGTTGTTCTATACAAATGAATTTCACATTATGCGAATAACTACTTATTTCATAAAGCATTTCAATAAATCCCTGAGTTGGTTATTTCTTTATGTGGAAACCTTCAAGTTTCTAAATTTAAATCTAAAATACTATGGTCATATTTTATAAAGAGGATATGGCATATTCAAGATTTTAAAATGTCACAAACAAAATATTAGTGACTAAGTGGTTTTTCAGAATTTGGTAATCATCTTTTAAGATAAATTCACAGATTTTTAAAGCTTCAATTTGATTTCACAAAAGTTAGTAAGGACAATTCAGCTTAACAAGTTATCTTTAAAATTCAGTTTCTAAGGCAACAATCATAGGTCCCTGTACACTGCTTTAAAAAAATCATTCTTATAAATTTAGTTGCTGCAACATCAAAGGCAAGGCAAATATAACTGCCTTACTTTTATCTCCTTTTATCAGACTTTCTGAACAAGACAACTTCTCTCTTTTTAAAGGACCAGACTCCTGCCCATTAAGTACAAGAAGGTGAAGGGCAGATAAAATATCAATAGTCAAATTGGCTGCCTGAGAAATCCAGCCTGTTGCATGTTAAGAGCAAACGGGGGTCCAGCCCATTATATGTGCAGAATAGCAAAGCTCCTCATGAGTTACTCCTTGTAGCTTCATAACTTACACAATCAGGCGAAAAGGGAAGAGCTCTTACCTGCACATCTCACTCCCTGAGCAATGAGTCCCCACATGAAGTTGGCACAGTATTCACACCAGTGCGGCCCCCTGAATGTGTGGACCTGAAAAAGAGTAGTGACAAAGTGGCCCGAGGGGAGATTACAGATGAGGAGATTATTTCCCTTCCAAGCAGTCATACACAAGCCATAGTCAGTATCAAGAGGCACAATATGGTTACAGTTAGAAAAACCTTGGTTGAGTGGAACTGCCAAGCAGTTACAATTTCCTTCAGAGCTTGATTTCCTCTTTGTTTTAGAAATGGTGATAAATCAAACCAATATTCTGCTATTTACTTTTGAAAACAATTTCTACAGTGGAATTTTCCAACTGGTCCCCTCCAGCTGGAAGCAGTCTCATCTATGCGCTATACAAGTACGGGCATATTCTGAGCACTGCGGCATGCATGGGGATGAGGAGTGATGCAGACAGAATCTGTCTATAAGGATTTTGTCAGATGATCCATCTCCTGTCCTCTGTGACCACAGTCAGGGCCACGGGTGGTGAAGGTGGTATTTAGTGGCTGGTTACAACAGAATCATCAAAAAGGGCTAATATCTGTTCAGAACCATTTGATACTATGTTAGCAAAAGAAAATGAATATATTTTAGAAACTGCAGAAGCTACAGTTGATCAGAAACCCTGTTTGAATACAGTAATTATTCACTCATCTTTCCAGCTCATAAAGGCTTTACTGCATTTGATTCTTTTATCCCTAAGAAAGGAACCTCCAAAGAAGAAGGATTCATATGCCAAGATACCTATAGACTTTATGGATAGGAAAGAGAAGCCATTCTAGCTTAACCTAAATGAAAAAATATTGGTAGAATAGAGAGGCAATAAATCCAAACCCCAAACATTAAAGAATAAAAGAAAAAATATCTTGAATATTATCAGTAACACTTTAAGACTTCTGAGCAAATATTGGCTAAAAATGTACTCAAGAAATAAGTCAGGGCTTCCCTGGTGGCGCAGTGGTTGAGAGTCCACCTGCCGATGCAGGGGATGCGGGTTCGTGCCCCGGTCCGGGAAGATCCCACAGTGCCGCGGAGCGGCTGGGCCCATGAGCCATGGCCGCGGAGCCTGCGCGTCCGGAGCCTGTGCTCCACAACGGGAGAGGCCACAACAGTGAGAGGCCCGCGTACCGCAAAAAAAAAAAAAAAAGAAGTCAAAAGAAAAGGGAGGGACAGGGAACAAGGAAGTTACTGATCTGTATAAAATTGCATTTGCTTGAGATAATTTCTTACATATATATGATTTCCTCCATCAGAAAACAGTAATACAAGAGAGTGAAAATCACAAAGTGTGACGATTTGATTTCAACATAAATATCTGCCAAAACAGCTATGGCAAATAATGAAATTCACAGCTAAGACCGTCATTTTTACTACTGTTCTATTTATATAAGTGATTTTTTGTTTGTTGGTTGGTTATCTATTTTATACACAGTAGTGTGTATATGTTAATCCCAGCCTCCTAATTTATCCCTCCCCCTTTCCCCTTTCCTCTTTGGTAAACATTCTGTTTTGGAAATAAGTTCATCTGTGTCTTTTCCTTCTTTTTAGATTCCACATATAAACGATATCATATGGTATTTGTGTTTCTCTGTCTGGCTTACTTCACTCAGTATGATAATCTCTAGGTTCATCCATGTTACTGCAAGTGGCATTATTTCATTCTTTATGGCTTAGTAGTATTCCATCACGTGTGTGTGTGTGTGTGTGTGTGTGTGTGTGTATGTGTATGTCTTCTTTATCCATTCATCTGCTGATGGACATTTAGGTTGCTTCCATGTTTTGGCTATTGTAAATAGTGCTGCAATGAACTTTGGGGTTCTTGTATCTTTCCGAATTATGGTTTTCTTCAGATATACGCCAAGGAGTGGGATTGCTGGATCATATGGTAGTTCTATTTTTAGATTTTTAGGGAACCACCATACTCTTCTCTATAGTGGCTGCACCAATTTACATTCCCACCAACAGTACAGGAGGGTTTCCTTTTCTCCACACCATCTCCAGCATTTATTGTTTGTGGACTTTTTAATGATGGCCATTCTGACCGGTGTGAGGTGATACCTCACTGTAGTTCTGATTTGCATTTCTCTAGTAATTAGCAATGTTGAGCATCTTTTCATATGCCTTTTGGCTATCTGTATGTCTTCTTTGGAGAAATGTCTATTTAGGTCTTCTGCCCATTTTCTGATTGGATAGTTTGTTTGATATTGAGCTATACGAGCTGTTTGTATATTTTGTCGGTCACATAGTTGGCAAATATTTTCTCCCATTCTGTAGGTTGTCTTTTCATTTTGTTTATGGTTCCTTTGCTGTGCAAAAGCTTTTAAGTTTAATTAGGTCTTATTTGTATATTCGTAAGTGGTTTTATATATATATATATATATATATATATATATATATATATATATAAATAAATAAATAAATAAATAAACGTACTTCAAACTTAAGAGGCTACTGAACATAAGACTTACCCTGAATGTAAGATACATATATTCCATTTAGAAAAACCATGCCAATTAATTTATGACATGCCACTGATTATAAGCTTAATCCCAATTTCAGAGAAGTTAAAATGAAAAAAAAAGCATATAGTAGAATCAATGAAATATGGTATATCAGAATTCGAAATACTACTACTAGCCAAAATATCCATATATGGTAGCAGTGAATAACCCAGGGTTCATTCCAAGCAGGTATGTGCTTGTGACTCCGATCACTGCCAAGTAAGCTCAAGTACAAAATGTTGTGTTGATTTTGAAAAGGCAGCCATAATCCCTTCTATGTCTTTTATGGAAAAGGGTCAGGAATGCAGATACAGTTGCTTCTGGATTGTTAATGATGTTCACAGCCTGTAAACTGAAAGCATTTCCTGGAGTTCCTGAAGCCGAGCTCAAGATCAACTTTCAGATAGTCTGTGATGTCTTTATTTTCTTCTGTGTTCCTCTGAGTGAATAAAACTGGATAAAGTATGTAATCTTGCTTTTAATCTGAGGCGAATGAGTGAAATAGATAGCACTGACTCATATTTTAAGTTATATAATCATGAAATAGCTAGAGAATTGTGAAGTTATTTTTAGGGGAAGTCTCAGGATAATCCAGTTTTACTTAACTTGGTAAGGTTAATAAATTGGATTAGAAGTGTGGAGGAAGTCTGGTTTTGTACCTGCCAGTTACTCATGATAAAGGGTGTTAAAGTTCTACTGGTATGTAAACCACTGAAACAGAGAAGGGCTCTTGGCAAACACAACTGGGTATTGAGATGTTGTGACAGAACCAATTCCCTTCCTCACCTTCACAAAGTAGTAATGAATGTGGCCTTTTGAAAACCTTGGGGCATTTCTTCATATTACATATGCTGAAGGAAGGGTTTCACTGTCCGAGCGGCCCAATGTTCTCTAATCAGAGGATCACACACGTATCTCAGAAAGTAAATCTTCAGGAAATTGTTCTTTATACATTTCCTTCTTGGACAGGTTTTTGTAAAGGCATCTTGGGGGCTGGTTTTAGTGGTGGTGGTGTTTTTACTTTCGTTTTTTTAAACTGTTTGTAAGGCAGGTTATGTAGCTCTCCAGGAAATGGTTCTAGAAGTAGGCCTTGAAGCCCTGGAAGCTTACTAAACTTGTATTTATATAACAGGATTTAACTGGATTCCCTTTTGAATTTTTGTATCTAAAATTTGTTATTCTTAAATTTTGTTTGTTTTGTGACTTTCATGACGCTGGACTGTATATGTAAAGATGGAGTATTGTAGTCTTTTTGTCTTTTTATTCCCCTAGAGGTCATCAAAACAAATAGACATCACTCATTAATTATTTTTATTCATTCATAAACAGTTATTAGGTGATGACATATACAAAGATTAAACCAAATATTGGCTCAAGGAATTCACCGTAGGTTTCTCCTGTTAAATATAATGTGAAAAGCCTCTTCTGAAAGTGTCTGCAAAGTGTGAGGGTAGCTGGGGTGGGCACTGCTCGGGTATTGTGTGTGAGCTGCAGCTTCCAGGATGAGCAGGGTCAGCCAGGTGAGCAGAACAGGCCTGAATGGGGGTAGGCGTGTTGGAGCGGGGTGCATTAGGTGACCCTAATGACCGGCGTGGCAGGAGTTGAGAGGCAGACAGGGCCTCTTCCACGTCTACAAATGTATACTTTGTTCAGTCAGCAATGCAGGGCCACTGAAGATTTTTAAGGAAAGTGACACAGTCGAGGGGACAAGGCTGGAGGAAGACAGACGAGGGTGCTACAGCAGTAGTCCAGGTAACAGATGACACGGATCTGAACTCAGAGTGTACTGATGGAGAATATGGGGCAGAATCAACAGCGCTTGGTGACTAACTGAATCGGAGGCAAAGGAGAGAGGAAGAACGAGGGCTAACTCTTAGGGGGAAGATGGCATTAACAGGGGGAAGAGAAGTAGCAGAACAGGTTTGGAAGTGAGGTGGGAGGGAAACAGTGGAAGAGATGGAAATGGCTGATTGAAGATTCCTGAGAAAGAGGAGGTAACCCATGGAGTAAGGTTCCTGAGGGCAACCAATGGAGATGGGAGCCAGGGCAGAGGGATTAGTTTTGAATAAAAGAAAACTCAACTCTTCCCCTTCCCTGTGTTGGCAGGGCCAAGGGGAAGGGGAAGAGGACGGCTGTGCAGTGCAGGAGTGGTGGGGGCCTGGAGGCAGAAGGCTAAGGGAGTTCATACCCAATGGTCTAGTTTCTGTGTGTTAGGAAGTAAGTTCAGTCATGGAGCCAATGAAGAGTTTAGAAAAAGTGGGGAATAGGAACTGGAACTGGCCAGAAATTCAGAGAAGGGCTGTTGGACTTGAAAGCAAGTTTCTTTCCTGGATGTCATTACAATCATACTATAACAGTGTCAAGTGCATTAAAGAAAACGTGACAAATACTTTCTTTTAAAAAGGGTGATTGTGTTATATTTGAGCTTTACCTAAATGTTTTATTTTATATGCAGTTTTACGTTATCAGTGATGTTTTTATCACATATTTTACCAATTCAGAAAAAGGTATCTTTAACAAGTCAGTTGCACAAATTGTACAACTTAGAATAGCTCTGCAGTTGTTCTCCTCTACCTAGCACGACGGAAACAGGGCGCTGTTCCTGCACATGAGGCTCTAGGGCACTGACACCTGCAGATAATTCTGCTTCCTAGATGTGGTTGCATTTTGATTACCCGTCTCAGAATGATCAAATCAGAATGTAACAGGTATTCAAAACGCAACAATTAAAAGGTCAAAAGTTGCATCTTGGGGGTTCTTTCTGCTTAGGAGAATGCTAAGAAAGAGCTAGGGTGGGATCTGGTAGAAAGGAGGCCTGAGTGGTTCACAAGGAGTGCAGGAGCTCAGGCCAAGCCCTGGTTTATAAGACAGAGTGACCTGTGCCTGTGATTCCCTGTAGTGTAGCAGACGCCCTTAGACATCTGCACAGGTCAACACCCAGGGAATCAAGGTTACTGACGTCTTCATAACAGAACACAACGAACACTCATTAAGTGACATTTTCCATTTTTAGGGGATTTCAATTCTAAATTGCCCCAGATTTTTATGTTTTCGTAAGTTTGTGTTTTAGTTTTCCTGCCTCTTCTTATTCTCCAAAGTTGTTGGCTCTTTTTCTTTCCTCCTAACCCTTCTCCCTTTTCCATCCACCAGTTCTTAGTTATGGACCAGGAAATCTGATAACTTTGCTAGCACTGGATATAAATCAAGAAAATGTGTCATCTGTCTTCCTCTTGAAGGTGTTAAGAAACCAAACCAGACGAAACCCACCGAATTTCTGGTTCCTTGTCTGTGTTTCTTGTAGCTGGGGCTGAGGCACGGTGGTCTTGTGAGAAAGGAGGTGTTAGCACCTTGCTTTTTATACTGTGACATTCTTTAGTCTCTAGTTACTGTTTCGTATAAGCAGAAGCCACCTCTGTTTCTGCTGTTTACTGTATGATCATAATGACATACATTGGCTTCATAAGGTGGGAAAATAACCAATTCCTTTATAAAGAGGACTGTTTCTTCCTTAGAGTTATTTAAACAAATCACTTGATCATTTTATAAAAAAGGGATTCCTCTGGGGGATGTTTTGGTATCAATCAGCATCATCATATAACAGTATCAGTGAGGTCAGAGATGGTCCTGAGAAAAGTAACCTCGTAAGTTGGCCACAAGTATGTTTCTTCTAGGCCACCTCCAAAGCTTTTGGTACATCTCGACAAATGAAAGTGACAGAGTACACGGCTTGAATTATACCTTCATGAACAAAGGGCATAGCAACTTGTTTTAAAGACCTCTTCTCTTTTGCAACTGGAAAAAGGACAACTTTATTACCGTGGCATCTGAGATTGCTCTCACCTGTGAATACCTCCTGTCACATCAATCACCTTAAAACTGGAGATGAAAGACTGGATTAACTAATGGACCCAAAAGAGTCTGTTACAGGGAGGGCACTGGTCAGAAGCAGGCTGAAAAGGACAGAC
Source organism: Aethalodelphis obliquidens (assembly GCF_003676395.1). Classification (NCBI taxonomy): domain Eukaryota; kingdom Metazoa; phylum Chordata; class Mammalia; order Artiodactyla; family Delphinidae; genus Aethalodelphis; species Aethalodelphis obliquidens. Next base: position 57,698,033 of record NW_020837946.1, on the reverse strand, counting down.
AGTGAGGGAGATGGGTGGGCTACTGAGAGGCCCACGTGGCACAGGCCAAGGGTCCTGCATCTCCGGTGTACTGACCTAGGTAAAAACTGAAGCCATGCTCACTGGGCCTACTGTTATACTGACCCAAACCCTGGCTTCTATAAGAAAACCAGCATGTCTGCTTCTCATGTTTCTGATGTTCACATCTCCAGTTTGAATGTCAGTAACAGAAACAACGGAAAAGAATTCCATGCTATTAGAAGAGAAAGAAAAATTCAGCACATCTTCATTATCCCTTCCAGGCCATAACACTACCTGTAGAAATAAGCATGAATGCAAACAGCCAAGCAGCATTCCTGCAAAGCCTGCTGCAAATGTAAACTCCGTTGGACGCAGTAAGAACGTTGGGGGAAATGAAATTGTGCTTGAAAAGGTGGGAATGACATTTCAGCTGCTGCTCTTAATTTGGGAGGCCCTGATGAGTCAGTTCTCCAGCGCGGTATTGGGCAATGAAGGGAGAGAACAGATGATCCAAATCGAAACGAAAGGAACATAGGTAGGCAGGCAGCTGGGCAGGAAAGGCTTTCTCTCTCTCTCTTTTTTTTTTCTTTTCCATTTTTATCTTTAGGGCAACCAGAATGTACTCTTTTAAGTAACCAATTTTAGCCTCACCAAGATGGCTTGATTTTGATCCAAAAAATTTGGAATTTAGAATTTGGGTCCTAATTTGACCTCTTCAGTTAAAGTATATGTTGATTTATACTACATAATGAGAAGAGAATGTAGAACATTGGCTATGATCATTAACAACAAATACATAAAATTGTATAGAGGTTCCCTACAGGAAAAAAAGGTAGGGAGGGGGAACTTAAAAATAGGAGTATCTTTAGTATCAAAGCAATACCTTCTTGCCTTGTTATTTAAACTATTAGTGGCCTTAACATTCTTCAGGAAAAACCTATAACAAACAGTAAGGTTTGGGTACGGTTAAGCCAGCAGCACTGATACCACGCTGACTATGCCTCCCCCTCTTGTCCTGATGGAATGACATGAAAGGTGGTGCCCACGGCAGGAAAGGCAGAAGGAATGCCCGGAGCACTTGCTGAAACATGGCTTCGAGCAGTACTTGGGGCTGGTGAGTGCCTGGTATAGGAGGGGCACACCCTCTGGCCAGCGGCAGACAGAATCTAGGAGGTCCTGTGTGCCTGGGGGCACTGGACAGCTGGCGAAGGGGCGCAGGTGCTAATAACAGCTTCTACAACTGGCTGCTACACATGATTGTGCAGGGACTCTGTGAGGCACAGACTTCACCTCACAAGTAGTTAACACCATCAGAAGTATTACTGTGAAAAGCATGACAAATGATAGAAAACTCAGTGACCTAATGTTTCAAGAGTGAGAAAACTGTTCAGAATTGAGGGAGATAACTATAAAAGCCTGCTGGACATACCATGGTCATACCACAAATAAGTGGTATCCCCTTAAATATGAGAAATAACTACAGGAAAAAGCTGATATAACATGGTCAGGCTATGACAACACTAGTCCTACTTTACTAGTAGAGCAATTACTAGGACAACATTAATAATTTAACTCTTCTTCCACATGAAAAACAAAAATGGTTTTTATTAATTGGCATATAAAACAGTACTTTAAACATGCACAGAAAAAATAATGAATTATTATCAATTCTACTCACACAGTCCATTCACCATAATCCTATACAGGGCCTTATTAACAAAGTTTAAATTTCTTTATGGCTTCCTTCATGATCTACATTTCCCTATCAACACTAGCCCAATGAAGGGGAAATATCTCTAAAATTACAGCTGAGGGACTTTCCCTGGAGGTCCAGTGGTTAAGACTCTGCGCTTCCACTGCAGGGGGCACAAGTTCGATCCCTGGTCAGGATCCTGTGGTGCGGCCAAAAGTAAATAAATAAATAAGTTACAGCTGAGCTGATGTGGTGCAAATGAACTTGCTCAGAATCGTACACAACCACATTAACACCAGAACACGAACGCAGTTTCTGGTGTCAAGGTTCTGTTCTAAGCTGCAAGAGTGGCCCCTTGCACAAAACCATCGACTTGAAATCCAGGCATCAGGCAGTGGAAACACCAAAGTAATCAAGGCATTTATTTAATTTATTTATCACATTGCAAGGTACAGTTTGTATAATAAATGATGTAACAATAAATATCACCCAGTAATTAAAAAACACTTTCCATTTCAAAATATGGGTGTTTAAAGTATTAAAAAAACTATAATGTTTAGCCATTTTCCAGGTTTCAGAAGCAAATTTCTTTTTAATTTCTTTTCATCGGAGCTCTAATGAGAGCTTTACCTCTAAAGTGAATAACTGTTAAAGTTTCAACATGTCACATGCCATACCTAAAACACTTCTACTTTGACAGTTTAGTTTCATTACTTGGAATAATGTTTGCATTCAAATACCAGTAATAAAAAAATATAGACACAGTGAATCAATGCTTCAAAATACCAGTCTCCTAAAGTTGTATTATGAAGGTATTGATATAACAGGAAAATAAAATCAATGAATCAACTTGGTTGTGCAATAAAATCCACTGTATAATACACAGCTGAGTGACAGATAATCTCTATACCACATTGCAGTATGTAAACTGAACACTGAGAGACAAAAAAAGCCTCAGACTAATCCACATTATCTTATGATCCATAATTCCACAAAGCTCCAAGCCTGTACTAATATTAACATTTCCACAAAACCAGATTTCAATTTCTCTTTGGTTTGGTTGTAAAAATGTCATCTAAAGCAGTCTGCTGTTAAAACATATTATATTATGAATAAAGTATTTCTCTAATACACCTGGAAAAAGGTTTGATTAAAATGTGCAAAAAAATTATTAAACTATGTAGTTCAAACCCTTTTTAAAGCTCTAGTAAAAGAGATCCAGATTTTCTCCATTGTTTTTCTATTGGTTTAATTGGGTCTTTTTCTAGTTTCCTAAGGTGGAAGCTAATTGATTTGACCTTTTTACTCTTTCCCCAAATAAGCACTTAATGGTATAAATTTCACTTTGAGCACTACTTCGGCCACATTCCACAAATTTTGATGGGTTGTATTTTTCTTTTTATTCAGTTCAAAATATTTTCCAATGTCCCTGTGATTACTTCTTTAATTCATGAGTTATTTAACAGTAAGTTGTTTAATTTCCAAATATGTGGGAACATTTTCAGATATCTGTTATTGATTTTGAATTTAATTCTGTCATGGTAAGAGGATATACTTTGTGTGATTTCAATCCTTTTACATTTATTGACACTTGTTTTATGGCCCAGAATATTGTCTATCTTGGTGAAGCTTTCATGTTCACTTGAATAGTATGTGTATTCTGCTGTTGCCAAGTAGAATACAAATATCAGTTAGGTCAAATTGGTTGATACTGTTGTTCAAGTCTTCTAAGCCCTTACTAATTTTCCATTTGTTCTATTTGTCTGTTTGTCTATTTGTCCTATGTCTGAGAGAGAAGTGTAGAGATCTCCATCTATAATTGTGGATTTGTCCATTTCACTTTTCAGTTCAGTTGTTGCTTTACATATTTTGAATCTCTGTTTTTAGGTGCATATAAAATTTAAATTATGTCCTCTGAATGAATTTTATTTTATTTATTTATTTTTGGCTGTGTTGGGTCTTCCTTGCTGCACGCGGGCTTTCTCTAGCTGCGCAAGCGGGGGCTACTCTTTGTTGCGGTGTGAGGGTGTCTCGTTGAGGTGGCTTCTCTTGTTGTGCAGCACGGGTTCTAGGTGCACGGGCTTCAGTAGTTGTGGCATGCGGGCTCAGTAGTTGTGGCACACGGGCTTAGTTGCTCTGCGGCATGTGGGATCTTCCCGGACCAGGTATTGAACCTGTGTCCCTTGCACTGGCAGGTGGATTCTTAACCACTGTGCCACCAGGGAAGTCCCCTCTTAATGAATTTTAATGTTTTTACTGCCAATAATATTTATTCTGAAAACTACTATGTTTAGTATAAATATAGCTATTCTAATTTTCTTTGAATTACTGTCTATATGGTATATCTTTTTCTTTTTACCTCTCTGTGTCTTTAAAGTGGGTTTCTTGTGGATAGAATATGGTTGGGTCTTGGTTTTTAAATCCAATCTGACAACAACCTCTATCTTTCAATGGAGTGTTTAGTCTAGTTCCATTTAATGTAACTATCAGTATAATTGGGTTTAAATCTGTTATCTTGCTTTTTCTTTCTATATATTCCATTTGTTCTTTTTCCTCTTTTCTTGCATAGTTTTGGGTAAATTACATACTTTTTATGAATCCATTTTGCCTCCTCTATTAGCTTATAACTATTTTATTCTTTAGACTTCTAAGGTTTACAGTACACATCTTTAACAATATTATAGTCTACCCTCAATATTATACCACTTCACGTATACTGTATCTTACAACAGTACATTTCCACTCCTCCCACCCTGTACTTTATATTGTTATTTGTTTTACTTGTACAAACTACATAATATATTACTATTTTTGCTTTAAACAGTAAACTTATGTTTTAAAAAACACTAAAATGAAGGAAAAGAAACATTTTACACTTACCTATATGTTTACCATTTCTGGCATTCTTTATTGTTTTGTACAGATCTAAATTTCCATCTGAAATTATTTTCCTTCTGTCTGAAGAACTTCCTTTAATATTCTTATAGCATAGGTCTCTTGGTAACGGATTCACTCAGTTTTTCTTTGTTTAAAAAACAAATATTTTGTCTTCATTTTTGAAAGATAGTTTTGCTGGATATAGAATTCTAGGTTATAGTTTTTGTCGTTGCGTACTTTGAAAATATTATTCCATTGTCTTGCATAGTTGCTGATGAGAATTTTGCTGTCATTCTTTTTTTTTTTTTTTTTTGCGCTACCGCGGGCCTCCCACTGTTGTGGCCTCTCCTGTTGCGGAGCACAGGCTCCGGATGCGCAGGCTCAGCGGCGCCGCTCCACGGCATGTGGGCTCTTCCCGGACCGGGGCACGAACCCATGTCCCCTGCATCGGCAGGCAGACTCTCAACCACTGCGCCACCAGGGAAGTCCTGCTCTCATTCTTTATTCATCTGTATGTAACAAGTATTCTTCCCACTTCCCCTGCTGCTTTTTAAAGAACTTTGTAAAATATGTAAGAGTACCAGTGACAAAGGAAAATAATCCATGTTTCTCTGTTGACATATTTTTCCTACATTGAAATAATCTTTACTTAAAGATGTTAATAAAAAAGTGTAATTTTCTTCTTTTATAAAAAGAAGATTCTTTTGATTCTTTCTGTCTTCCATTTTGGTTATTTTTTATTGCTATGTCTTCTGGTTCACTAATCTTGTCTTCTGTGGTACCTAATATGCCATTAATACCATCCAATGTATTTTAAATTTCAGGTATATTTTTCATCTCTAGAGATTCCATTTGGATTGTTTTAAATAGTTTCCATTTCTTTCCTCACTGCAGCCTTTAGTCTACTGCTAATTCAGTCATGTTACTAAGATGATGATACCATTTTGAGGACTTTTAAACAATGCCTTATGTTTTATGATGTCTTTCTACTCTGACTGGTGGGCAAAACTATACGCAACCCAGGGACAATTTCAGTAATTATTCAGCCTATTGCTTTCTGGTGGTTTTCTGATAGTTTTTTCTCATGCAGGTGTAGGTAAGTACCAAAGACTCATGAAGACTCCTATGCAGATCTCCAGAGCACTTTCTGTGTACATCTCTGTCCCCCAGGTACCCTGCCCCAGAAATTTCAGCTGCTTTGTCTTGCCAAACTCCAGTCTCTGTGTCCTCAACTTGGTTAGACCAGCAGGTCCTCTTTGGATTCCCGCTCCATGTGCTGTGGCCTAGAAACTGCCTCCAGGCAGTGACAGCACTCTTAAGACTCATCTTGTTTGTGTTCCTTCTTTAGGTATCACAGAACTGTAACATCTGTTGTTCAACGTCTGACTGTTGTTTTATATACTTTTTATGGTTTGCTAGTTGTGTAAGATGGGAAGGTATATCTATTTCTTCCATCATGGCTGAAAGTGGGAGTTCAGATTATATTCTTGTTTCTAAAACTGATCTTTCATGTGAGCTTGAACCTGACGTTAACCTAATCAGCAATTCTCAATGCCCTTTATATAGGCTGAACAGCTTCAGGATTCTTTTACCCTCATGCTCTACAAGCATGCTTCTCTCAGCAAAATGTTACATTAACATTGTTGTATTCAGTAGGCTGTATAGTAGGGTCTTGTAACTGGTGATTTCATTTGTCACTTAATGCTGTAGTGGGCATTTCTTATTTTTTAGCCATGCAGAATAGATGTCTTGTCTTTGGATAACGGTCCTCAATCCATGTGAACTGTATGGAGCTGATCCTATTCCAAGCTCCAGGGGAAGGTATGTGACCTAGATCTAAGCCAATAAGCACATTCCATTCTCCTAAACCATAGCTAATGGTTCACAGATGGGCATATAAGATAACTGTGTGAATGCCTACCAGGCCTAGACCTTTTGCTCAAATAGTCTCTTTTTTGGAGCTGACTAGAATCTGAGAACATACACAGCTGGAGCCTTTGCCAGCCATCTTGTCACCAGAGGGAGCCTAAAAAATGAAGACAGAGCTGGGAGGCAGGATTCTGGTAGCATTTTAAGCCCCTGGGCTAAGGGATACCTTCAACTAACACTGAACTTTTCCTACTATGTGAGTTAATAATTTCCCATTTTGCCTCCATGAGCATGAGTTGGGCTTTCTGACACTTGCAATGTAAAGTTTCCCATCTGTTCCATCAAATGGTAAATATCAGTCATGGTTTCCAAGTGGATTTTTTAAAAAGACACACTGAAGCAATGTCACACAATTGTGGAGTAATGAGCTGTAATAGCAAACCATCAAAGCAAAATCACATACCTCCAAGAGATGGACCTTCTCTTTATGAATGCACTGTGCAAGCTTGTAAGGCAGAGCCACAAGCAGCCATCAGGGTGTGAAACATGTAAGGGCTAGAACTCCAAGAAAAGGGAGTTCTACAAAAGAGAAAGAACGAGCCTGACATTTCAGGCCTGATCTGGGCAAATCCATTCACATAGCCAAAAACGTCATCTCTACTACAACAGTGTGTAGGATATCATCTACCATGTCGAGAATCCTCTGGCTCCCATGACCTAAAAATGAATATATTCTTTTCTTTTAAATTTTTGTCTGGACGACACTTTAAGAAAAACACCCAGTTCTACTTTTGCTCCCCCCAAAATATAAACATGTAGAAAATAAGCCGTTGACAATGTTCTTCAGAAGTGTAACACCACTGGGCTATTTCCCCTTTTCTTTTTAGCTTTCCTATTTTGCAGCCAGAAGAATAGTAAGATAATTTAATATAAGAAGTTAGTAAACCTGAAAAAATGCTATTGGTATGGTATTTATCAGGAAAATAATCTGTAGTGGTTTTCAGATACCAGCAGTGCTGTGGTAAAATATCTAAGAAAGAAAAATCAATATCTGCATGTGTTCTCTTCACTTAAAAAATTCTTTCCTAGATTTATATTCCACTTCCTTTGGTGTTTATGCATGTCTCTCTTTTTTTCTCTGCCCTTTGGGCAATGATATACATATTTTTTTGCGGTATGCGGGCCTCTCCCGTTGCGGAGCACAGGCTCCGGACGTGCAGGCCCAGTGGCCATGGCTCACGGGCCCAGCCACTCCGCGGCACGTGGGATCCTCCCGGACCGGGCCACGAACCCGCGCCCCCTGCATCGGCAGGCGGACCCCCAACCACTGCGCCACCAGGGAAGCCCTGGGCAATGATATTTTTGTGTCAGATACTATTACATACGAATAATGAATGCTGACTAATAATGATAATAATTGTACTGAGATACAGGGAAGTAAGATGTTATGAAATGTACATAGTCAAAGCACGTGCTTGAGGAATATTTTATTAAAGCCACAATAGGCTTCACTATTAAGACTCTTTGTCCTCCGAGGAACTTTGATATAGTGTGTCACAAAGAAGATGAAGTATAAAAGTATAATTTGTTGAACAAGGTTTTGGAAAACAGAAATGAAATATTATACATGTATCTCTCCTATTAACTTACAAAATAAGCAGAATAGAATTAAGACTTAATCCTCAGTTAAATCTTGGGGGGGGATGGATATATGATACAAGTGACTATAAAAAGTTGCCTTTAAAGTACTAACATGTCCCAAATCCTTGAAGGTTAGATTACTGTGTGGACAAAAACTAAAGTATTAAGAGAACAGAATTCTGGAGGAGGTGACTTTTTAAAATTGTGTGTTCTTCCTAAGGACTTATTTACATCCTTAGCTTGTTATTGTGTCAGGAGTCACATGCCAGGCTGATTCTCTACTTTGGGATAAATTTTGGAGAAACCAAATTTTCTAAAACATTAAATCAGCAGGATATACATACATGATGGAAATCATCAATACCACATTAGAGGCAGTTGTCTACCAAAGGGTCTCAAATTAGGATACTGGTTGAAAATAAGAACTAGGATAGGTGCTGGTGAGAGAGAGTGCCAGGCTCCTCCTTAAGGTGTTTAAAAGTGGCAACCCTAACATCTTAAAGGCTGGCCTCAAGTTTTGTTTTATTTTTAAATTGTTTGGTTTTTAATTTCATAAAAGACATGGTACACCTAGTATGTTCCACTAACAGTCTCCTAGTGAAAACAAACTTGCAAATCTCTCCCCAAATGTTAAATTACTCTCTAATATTTTTTTTCTTAATTCCATAAGAGAAATAGGATACCTAATAAGTTCCACTAACAGTCTCCAAGTAAGAAAAACTTCCAAACCTCCCTCCAAATTTGAAAGCAACAAAAACAAAAATAGGCAAGTGAGACTACATCTAACGATAAATCTTCCGCACAGCAAAGGAAATAATCAACAGAGTGAAAAGTCAACCCATTACTGGATCATAATAAAGTTTTAACTTTTTGAGGAACCTCCATGTTTTCCATAATGGCTGTACCAATTTACATTGCCATCAACAGTGTGAAAGAGTTCCCTTTTCTCCACATCCTCGCCTACACCAGTTATCTTTTGTCTTTTTGACAACAGCCATTCTAACAGGTGTGAGATGATATCTCATCTCACTGTGGTTTGATTTGCATTTCCCTGATGATCAGTGATGCTGAACACCTCTTCATACAGCTGTTGGCCATTTGTATATCTTCTTTTGAGAAAGGTCTATTCAGGTCCTTTGCTCATTTTTAAATCGAGTTTTTTGTTCGTTTTTGGTTTTTTTGCTATTGAGTTGTATGACTTCCCTATATATTTTGGATATTAACCCCTTATCAGATATATGATTTGCAAATATTTTCTCTTATTCCATAGGTTGCCTTTTCACTCTGCTGTTTCCTTTACTGTGCAGAAGTTTTTAGCTTGATGTAATCCCACCTGTCTATTTTTTCTTTTGCTGCCTATGCTTTGCTGCCATATCTAAATAATCATTGCCCAGACCACAGTTAAGAACGTTTTCTTCCCCTATGCTTTCATCTACTAGTTTTTTGGTTTCAGGGCTTATATTTAAGTCTTTAATCTGTTTTGAGTTGGTTTTTATACATGCTGTGAGATAGGGGCCAATTTCATTCTTTTGCATGTGGATATTCAGTTTTCCTAACATCATTTATTGAACAGACTATCCTTTCCCCATTTAGTGTTCTTGGAACCCTTGTTGAAGTTCAGTTGACCGCAGATGTATGGATTTATTTCTGGGGTTTCTAGTTCATTCCATTGGTCTACAGGTCTGTTTTTATGCCAGTACCATACTGTCTTGATTATTGGAGCTTTGTAATATATTTTGAAATCATTAAGTGTGGTGCCTTCAGTTTTGTTGTTTGTGCTCAAGATTGCTTTGGCTATTTAGGATATTTTGTGGTTCCACATGAATTTTAGGATGTCTTTTTCTATTTCTGTACAGAATGTCATTGGGATTTTGATAGGCATTGCATTGAATATGTAGATCACTTTGGGTAGTATGGACATTTTAGCAATATTAATTCTTCTAATCCATGAAATGATGAGTTTCTCTTAAGTACAATATTTAAAGTTCTCTAGCTCCATAAAGTGGCTATGAAGAAGTATAAGCAACTATGTGCAAACCAACAAAAACCTTGTGAAATGTTTCCTTTTGGAGTATTAACGTTAGGCAGTAACCCTTCCAATGACCTTAACGATCTAGATCTACACTCAAGGTGTCATAACCAGTTCCCCAGCCAGCATTACAAAACACAAGAAGGATAGACAGGACTGAGGTCGAGAGGGCCACAGTGCTGGGGTGCAGTGTACAGGCCTGGATGGAAGTGCATGATGAGTCTCTGTGGTCCTACTCACCACGAGCAGCGGCAGAAGTAAAAGGTGGAGCAATGTGTGTTCATTTTTTTTTTTTGGCTTCCATATCATCTGGTAAGTACTGTACTGGATAGCAACAGAAACACAGTGCCTACAGGGACTTTACAGATGATCTTGTCTAATCTCTTAGTTTCTCTCCATCACCCTTTACAAGTTTGACTGCCCTAGACAGAGAGAACCTCCCACTATGCTCTGATATTTATTTTTATCTTCCCTTGCAATGGACCCACATTAAGAATCAGGAACTCTGTGTGTGTGTACATATCCATATCCCTGTATAATACAGAAATTTATAATATAATTCAGTTTAATCTCCTACTTGGAGAAAAACATTATGTATTCTTTTAAAATGTTTGTTGGGCACTCCATGTTCACATCCACGGGAGAAGCAATGGTGGGTGACATTATTGCTGAAGGTTAATTATGAGACGTTCCAGGTTTACCATTTCCATTTTGTCATGTTGCATTTAACTTCTTTTAAATTACTATTAATTCAAGACAATATTCAAATTTCTGAGAACTTAAAATGTGAACACAGATTCTCCAGTCAAATATAACATGATATTTTGGGTTTTATTTCATTTTAAAAACTCACGTGAATTTGATTTAAAAAATTTTGTAATATAGGTTTTAAGGTCATTAGAAAAATCTATTTTTGTGTCAAAATTTCCTGCTGCATGAAAGTAGTTTCAAAATAACTACTACCACCACCACAACAAAGGTCCCCCATCTCACACTGTGTGCTCATTTATTTAGTGATTCAGTGGATGCTTCTTGAGCATCTACAAGTCATGTTACTAGATATGGGGACAAGGGAAGGAAGAACAAAGGGAGAAAAGATGGCGGGAGGTGGTGTTATGATGGTTGGTGGAAATAATACAAAGGACATGGTAGATAACGGTCCTGGAATATGACATTTCACTGACTGTTAATATAACTAGTTAAACTATATATGAAAGAATATTTTTTTAACAATGGAAAAGAGAATAATTACATTAACAAATCTAATACTTCTCAATATAATTTAATCAGAGGATTTAAGAGCTGTTAGAGAACTTACAGATCACATAGTTTAACTCCACATTTTATACTAAATCTATTTTTGTTGTTTCATCCTGTATTTTTTTCTCAAATGTGAATCAAATGAAGACCATAGGGCTCAGATTTGTCTGTGTCCTTTGAAGGAAAGGAAGGACCACTTTCCACAGGAGTGCTTGCCATTTCTAACCTTCAGTTTATCAAATAGCAGAACATCTGGTCTGGTGGCCAGGATTGACAAGTTAACTATTACCACTATATTCCAAGTCCTGAATCAGTAATTTTTTAAATATTATAAGGTTCATGTTATAGAGTTAATTTAATTACACTACCAATTAATATTTCAGAATTCATTGCTTACCTATTATCTTGGCAACATTAAATCTATTAATATGTCACATCTTTCATCTCTGCGTAGAATGCAAGTGTCTGAAACTCTAAATTCAACCAGTCACCACATCAAGACTACCTTAGAAAAGAACTAAACTCATATTTTAAAGTATCTATTAATTCTTCAGCAGCCTTTTTGCCCGAGGAACTCTGGTCTGAAGTGAAGCATGCAAAGCCTCTGCATGCCACCCCCAATGAGCAAGTGACACTAGACTCAGCATGAAGGAAAAGAAAAAAAAAAAGAGGAGACAAGACGGTGGAGTAGAAGGACGTGAGCTCACCCCTTATGGAAACACCAAAATCACAACTAACTGCTGAATAACCACCGACCAAAAAATGCTGGAACCTATCAAAAAAAAAGACAAAGAAGAAGCCACAAGGAGAAGGTAGGAGAGGCACACCGTGATACAAACAAATCTCATACGTGCCGGGTGGGCGAACCACAAACTGGAAAATAATTAGACCACAGAAGTTCTCCCACAGGAGCGAAAGTTCTGAGGCCTGTATCAGGCTCCCCAGCCTGGGGGTCTGGCAATGGGAGGAGGAGACCCCAGAGAATCTGGCACTGAAAGCCAGCAGTGTGTGATCCCACAGGACTGGGGTAAACAGAAACTCCACTCTTGGAGGGTATACACAGGGTCTCGTGCACACCAGGACCCAGAAGAAAAAGCGGTAACCTCATAAGAGACTGGGCTAGACTTACCCGCTAGTATTGGAGGGTCTCCTGCGGAGGCTGTGATTCACTGCAGGGACGAGGACACTGGTGGTGGCAGTTCTGGGGAGTACTCATTGGTGTGAGCCTTCTTGGAGGCTGCCATTTTCTCACCAAGACCTGGCCCCCACCCAACAGCCTGTAAGCTCCAGTGCTGGGATGCCTCAGGCCAAACAACCAACAAACAGGGCAGGAACATAGCCCTACCCATAAGCAGACAGGCTGCTTAAAGTCTTCCTGAGTAAACAGCTGCCTGATAAACACACCCCCTGACCCAGCCCTGCTCACCAAAGGGACAAGACCCAGCTCCACCCACTAGTGGGCAGGTACCAGCCCCTCTCACCAGGAAGCCTGCACAAGCCTCTTAGCCTCATCCACCAGGGGACAGACAGCAGAGCAAGAACTACAACACTGCAGCCTGTGGAACGGAAACCACAATCACAGAAAGTTAGACAAAATAAGATGGTAAGGGAATATGTCCCAGATGAAGGGACAAGATAAAACCCCAGAACACCAACTAAATGAAGTGGAGATAGGCAATCTACCTGAAAAAGAATTCCTAGTAATGACAGTAAAGATGATACAAGGTCTCACAAAAAGAATGGAGGCACAGATCGAGAAGATATAAGAAAAGTTTAACAAAGACCCAGAAGAACTAAAGAACAGAGATGAACAATACAGTAACTAAAATGAAAAATATACTAGAAGAAATCAATAGCAGAATAACTGAGGGAGAAGAACAGATAAGTGAGCTGGAAGACAGAATGGTGGAAATCACTGCCACTGAACAGAAAAGAAAAAAGAATGAAAAGAAATGAGGACAGTCTAAGAGACCTCTGGGACAACATTAAATGCACCAACATTTGCATTATAGGGGTCCCAGAAGGAGAAGAGAGAGAGAGATGACCTGAGAAAAATTTTGAAGAGATAATAGCTGAAAACTTCCCTATCATGGGAAAGGAAACAGTCACCCAAGTCCAGAAAGCGCAGAGAGTCGCAGGCAGAATAAACCCAAGGAGGAACATACCGATACACATAGTAATCAAACTGACAAAAATTAAAGACAACAAAAAAATATTAAAAACAACAAGGGAAAAACAACAAATCATGTACAAGGGAACTCCCATAAGGTTATCAGCTGATCTTTCAGTAGAAACTCTGCAGGCCAGAAGGGAGTGGCACAATATATTTAAAGTGATGAAAGAGAAGAATCTACAACCAAGAATAATCTAGCAAGCAAGGCTCTCATTCAGATTCGACAGAGAAATCTTTACAGACAAGCCAAAGCTAACAGAATTCAGCACAACCAGACCAGCTTTGCAAGAAACACTAAAGGAACTTACTTCTCTAGGCAGAAAAGAAAAGGCCACAACTAGAAACAAAAAATTAAAATGGAAAAGTTCACTGGTAAAGGCAAACATACAGTAAAGGTAGAAAATCATCTGTACACAGACATGACATCAAAATGACCAACTGAGAGAAGAGGAGAGAACAAATGCAGTATACTGGAAATGGATTTGAAATTAAAAGACCAACAACTTAAAACAATCTTGTTTTTATACAGACTGCTGTATCAAAACCTCATGGTAACCACAAACCAAAAATCTACAATTGATACACAAAAAAGAAAAAGTAATACAAACACAACACTAAAGTTAGTCATCAAATCACAAGAGAAGAGAACAAAAGAGGAAGGGAAGAAAAACAAAACAAATCCAAAACGATTAAGAAAATGGTATGAGGAAGACACATATCAATAATTACCTTAAACGTAAATCTATTAAATGCTCCAACCAAAAGATATAGATTGGCTGAATGCATACAGAAACAAGACCCGTACATATGCTGTCTATAAGAGAACCATTTCAGATCTAGGGACACATACAGACTGAAAGTAAGGGGATGGAGAAAGCTATTCCATGCAAATGGAAATCAAAAGAAAGCTGGAGTAGCAATTCTCATATCAGACAAAATCGACTTTAAAATAAAGAATGTTACAAGAGACAAAGAAGGACGCTACATAAAGATCAAGGGACCAATCCAAGAAGATATAACAATTGTAAATATATATGCACCAACATAGGAGCACCTCAATATATCAGGTAAATACTAAAAACCATAAAAGGAGAAATCAACAGTAACACAATAATAGTGGTGGACTTCAACACCCCACTTTCATCAATGGACAGATCATCCAGACAGAAAATCAATAAGGAAACACAGGCCTTAAATGACACACATTAGACCAGATGGACTTGATATTTATAATGCATTCTATCCAAAAGCAGCAGAATACACATTCTTCTCAAGTGCACATGGAACATTCTCCAGGACTGATTACATACTGGGCCACAAAGTGAGCCTTGGTAAATTTAAGAAAATTGAAATCATATCAAGCATCTTTTCCGATCACAGCACTATGAGATTAGAAATCAACTACAAGAAAAAAAAATGTAAAAAACACAAACGTGCAAGCTAAACAATGTGCTACTAAACAACCAATGGATCACTGAAGAAATCAAAAAATACCTAGAGACAAATGAAAATGAAAGCAGGACAATACAAAACCTATGGGACACAGCAAAAGCAGTTCTAAGAGGGAAGTTTATAGCAATACAAACTCACCTCAGGAAACAAGAAGAATCTGAAATAAACAATCTAACCTTATACCTAAAGCAACCAGACAAAGAAGAACAAACAAAACCTAAAGTTAGCAGAAGAAAGGAAATCATAAATAAACGAAATAGAAATGAAAAAAACAACAGAAAAGATAAATGAAACTCCTTTGGTTCTTTGAAAAGATAAAATTGATAAACCTTTAGCCAGACTCATCAAGAAAAAAAGGGATAGGGATCAAATCAATACAATTAGAAATGCAAAAGGAGGAGTTACAACAGACACCACAGAAATAAAAAGAGTCATAAGAGACTACTTCAAGCAACTATATGCCAATAAAATGGACAACCTGGAAGAAATGAACAAATTCTCAGAAAGGTACAATCTCCCAAGACTGAGCCAGGAAGAAATAGAAAATATGAACAGACTAATTGCAAGTACTGAAATTGAAACCGTGATTTAAAAACTCCCAAAAAACAAAAGTTCAGGACCAGATAGCTTCACAGGTGAATTCTATCAAACATTTAGAGAACAGTTAACACCTATCCTTCTCAAACTCTTCCCAAAAAATTGCAGAGGAAGGAATAGTCACAAACTCATTCTATGATATGAGGCCACCATCACCCTGATACCAAAACCAGACAAAGATACCACAAAAAAAGAAAATTACAGGCCACTAACTGATGAGGATAGACATAAAAATCCTCAACAAAATACTAGCAAACTGAAACCAACAACACATTAGAAGGATCATACACCATGATCAAGTGGGATTTATCCCAGGGATGCAAGGATTTTCAATATCTGCAAATCAATCAGTGTGATACACCACATCAACAAACTGCAGAATAAAAACCGTATGATCACCTCAATAGATGCAGAAATAGCTTTTGACAAAATTCAACACACATTTGTGATAAAAACTCTCCAGAAAATGGGCAGAGAGGGAACATACCTCAACATAATAAAGGCCATATATGACAAACCTACAGTTAACATCATTCTCAATGGTGAAAAACTGAAAGCATTTCCTCTAAGATCAGGAACAAAACAAGGATGTCCACTCTCACAACTTTTATTCAACATAGTTTTGGAAGTCCTAGCCACAGCAATCAGAGAAGAAAAAGAAAGGGAATCCAAATTGTAAAAGAAGTAAAACTGTCACTGTTTGCAGACGACATGATACTATACATAGAAAATCCTAAAGATGCTACTAGAAAGCTACTTAGGCTCATCAATGAATTCACTAAAGTTGCAGGATACAAAATAAATACACAGAAATCTGTTGCACTTCTATGCACTAACAACGAAAGATCAAAAAGAGAAATAAACAATCCCATTTACCATCGCATCAAAAAGAATATCAAGGTATAAATCTACCTAGAGAGGCAAAAGATCTGTAACTCCAAAAACTGTAAGATGTTGATGAAAGAAACTGAAGATGACGCAAACAGATGGAAAGATATACCATGTTCTTGGAATGGAAGAATCAACATGATCAAAGTAAGTATATTACCCAAGGCAATCTACAGATTCAGTGCAATCCCTATCAAATTACCAATGGCATTTTTTACAGAACTAGAACAAAAAAGTTTTTAATTTGTATGGAAACACAAAAGACCCCGAATAGCCAAAGCAATCTTGAGAAAGAAAAACAGAGCTGGAGGAATCAGGCTCCCTGACTTCAGACTATACTACAAAGCTACAGTCATCAAAAGAGTATGGTACTGGCACAAAAATAGAAATATAGCTCAATGGAACAGGACAGAAAGCCCAGACATAAACCCATGCACCTATGGTTAATTAATCTCCAACAAAGGAGGCAATATTATACAATGGAGAAAAGACAGTCTCTTCAATAAATGGTGCTGGGAAAACTGGACAGCTACATGTAAGAAAATGAAATTAGAACATTCTTCAACACCATACACATACACAAAAATAAACTCAAAATGGATTAAAGACATAAATTTAAGACCAGATACTATAAAACGCTTAGAGGAAAATACAGGCAGAACAGTTTCTGACATAAATCGCAGCAATATCTTTTTTGATCTGTCTTATAGAGTAATGGAAATAAAAACAAAAATAAACAAATGGGACCTAATTAAACTCAAAAGCTTTTGCACAGTAAAGGAAACCATAAACAAAACAAAAAGAGAACCTACAGAATGGGAGAAAATATTTGCAAATGATGTGACTGACAAGGGATTAATCTCCAAAATTTAAAAACAGCTCATATGGCTCAATATCAAAAAAACAAACAACCCAATCAAAAAAATGAGAAGACCTAAATAGACCTTTCTCCAGTGAAGACATACAGATGGCCAAGAGACACATGAAGAGATGCTCAACATCACTAATTATTAGAGAAATGCAAATCAAAACTACAATGAGATATCACCTCACACCATTCAGAACGGCCATCATCAAAAAGTCTACCAACAATAAGTGCTGGAGAGGGTGTGGAGAAAAGGGAACCCTCCTACACTGTTGGTGGCAATTTACATTGGTATAGCCACTATGGAGGCCAGTATGGAGGTTCCTTAAAAAACTAAAAATAGAACTACCATATAATCCTACAATCCCACTCCTGGGCATATATCTGGAGAAAAACGTGGTTTGACAGGATACATGCACCCCAATGCTCATTGCAGCACTGTTTACAATAGCCAAGACATGGAAGCAACCTAAATGTCCATCAACAAATGAATGGATAAAGAAGATGTGGTACATATATACAATGGAATATTACTCAGCCATTAAAAAGAATGAAATAATGCCATTTGTAGCAGCATGGATGGACCTGGAGATTATCATACTAAGTGAAGTAAGTCAGACAGAAAAAGACAAATATCATATGATATTTATATGTGGAATCTAAAAAAAAGGATCAGATGAACTTATTTACAAGACAGAAACAGACTCACAGACTTAGAGAATGAACTTATGTTTACGGGTGTGGGGTGTTGGGGAGGGACAGATTGGCAGTTTGGGATTGACATGTACACTGCTGTATTTAAAACAGATAACCAACAAGGACCGACTGTATAGCACAGGGAACTCTGCTGAATACTCTGTAATAACTTAAACGGGAAAAGAATTTGAAAAAGAATAGATACATGTAAAATATACGTATGCAATATAACTGAATCACTTTGCTGTACACCTGAAACTAATACAACATTGTTGTTAATCAACTATACTCCAATATAAAATAAAAATTAAAAAAATAAAGTGTCTATAATTCATGTCTTTTACTTATTTAATTTGCCTAAGTGGCCAGGTTTCTATTATTATTATATTATATGTAATCTTGATTTTGTTTTATAGAGCTGTTTGAATTAAACATACCAAATGGAACACTGAATAATCTGAAGGGAGTAAAAGAAATACAGAGGATTTCACTGTATTCTGTGGTGCGTGAAAATGCACTGCTCTTACATAACATCTAACTGTGCCTGGGAGCTAAGAAAGAAGCAAGAGCTTTCTTTAGCACCACAATCACGCCAGGGTTCTCAACTGCATCATGCTCTCTGCTACTGGGCAAGAAACAGTCTTGACATGGATTCAGAAATCCACTTAGGGGTAATTTGTAATAACAAGATAATAATTGTTATCAATTACAATAATTTGTAATAACAAGAACAGTGGGTACCAAGTACCTACACATACCAGGAATTCAGTTTTTCTGATGCAGAACCAGAGGTTCAGAGAGATGAAGCAGTCTGCCCAAGGTCATACAAATAGCAAGCAAGTTCCTCAGGGCAAGGGCTGGTTCTTAGTTATCATCCTATCTGGAGAGCCTCAGATGTAGGATGCAATCACTGTTGGTGGGGTGCCTGTGTCTGACTTTTAATGGCAGAGGTTGTCTTATTTTGCTTAGTTTTTAAGTTGGTTTAGTTTTTAAGTTGGTTTAAGAAATTAGCACTTGTGTGCTCACTCTCCCTGTTGTGTTAGGATGGGGCAGTTCTTAAAATGAGAGGTTGATCCAGGAGACAGTTAAAATTACTTTTACTCTAAGTTACATTGACAACTTACAGGGTAATCATTTTTAAAGGATGTGGTACATTTATTTTTAAAATGATGACCTCCCTGAGAGAAACAACTATCTTTCTTGTGATAGATGCTTTATCAAATCCTTGTAAGTAACAAGAGGGGGGAAAAAAAAGACTGTGTTATATAACACAGCAAAATGGGAAGACTTCCTGGGTTTTTTTCCTCCTTCTATTAAAAACAAACAAAAACAACAAAAAACAAACACCTGCCTGGAGTCTGGAGTTAGGCCCAGTTGATTTTTTTTGGATTTCACCTTGGTGAATGCTTTCACCAAAGGTATATGACACTCATGGTTTCACCTTCTGAAATGAGACTTGACAGCTGTTCGACACCACAGAGCAACGTTATATAACAAGGCAGCTCAAGAGGCAAAAAAGAAAACCACATTGAAATGAGTTTGGTGAGTGGGTTGGTGGTTAGGCAGAGTACACTTTCACCAACATAGAAAATAGTCAATGGCAAGGCCACGTGAACAATTATCATTTTGTAAATGCTCCAGATTTTTCCTACAATAAATCTCTGAACTGGACATACTTACATATCACAGGCAGTGACCTTCTAAGTGAGCATTTGTGTGGGAAAGCACTGCTCCTGCCACAGAGTCTGAATTCTTTTAGGGATGTGCCCGGAAGTCAAGTATGACCCCTCCTTCTCTTTTTTATAATGCCACCCCACAGAAACAGTTTTTAAGAAACAAAGAGTAATTTCAATGGAAAGAGTCAAATCGTTTTGAGAGTCAAAGACTTTTGACCTTATTAGCAACTCTAAAAAAAATGTAATGCAATTCACTGTCCAACATGAGCTCTTCCTGAGCATAAATATTTTACTTTTTTTTAAACAGTGAGCCCAAGCTCGTTTTAATATCTTAGCTCCAGAGAAGGAAGCAGGCTTCTACTGTTTCACACGCCTCTTTAAAAAAAAAAAAAAGTATCTTTAAAACAGCGTGGGTACCAAGCTATGAGTCACAATTGGTCCCATAGTCAGTACTTTGTGGTTATACAAAATTTGCTCATGAAAGCCATGTGTTAAATTAAAATTGAGAAATTACTGGAAGACACAACCAAAAAAAATTAGAGAATGTGTTTGTTTATGCAAATCCTTGAACAGCTCTACCCTTTGCTTTTTATCAATATTGACAGAAAGCATGTACAATGAACTTAGCACTAAAATGGCATCCCTAATAGGTCAATCTGTTCCTGCTTAACATACCAGAGGGATATATTTTAAAATCTCAGCCATTTCTAAAAAGTTTGCAGTTTCCTGCTTAGGAACCTAAATGGCTATTTTTGAGTCCGAACATGCACATAACTTGATATTTGCAAAAGGATGTATTTGGGGCCATTTTCCTGATAAAAATCCTGTTAGACCAGGTTGTATATCATGCAAGAAGACACTGAGGACTAGTACCGCATGGACTGTTTAGGTCCATAAATGGAAGAGGTGGTTGAGACTGGATGCACACACTGAATGGTCTCAATTTCATTTTACATCAAAGATACTGGTTGAAAGATCAAGTCTTTAATAATATGTTTAGAGAGGGAAAAGAAAACTCTATTTGGTTTACCTGGAAATATTAGCAATCTTTACACAGCCCATACATTTTGGAATGTATCCTTTATCCTCAAATAATCGGAAGTTCATAAAAATCTTTTTCACTATGGAAAAAGCAGAGCATATTGGGGGCTGGGTATTTAGCACCTTTGTAAAATTAATGCTAGTGTTAAAAATCAGGATAAATTGCAAATTTGGAATGAAATGTCTTACTACAGAGCCTGGTGCATTCTATCTGCTGAATAAATGTTGAATAAATTAATAAAAGGAAGATCAGGGTTTCCAGCTTTATCATCTTTTGAAAACAGATACCCGCTAACATCAAAACTAATGCCATTTTGTCTACATTAACAATATTCATGTCTCAGGAACTTCATCATAAAGTTGTATAACTATTGGGAAGTTACTATAGAAATGCTAGTGCATCTACCCATGAAGTGTAACTGGATCTCCTTACGCACAACCTCACATTGTATGTTCTCTGAATTAGGTTGCAAAGGACTGAACTTCAAGGTCTTATATCATGCTACTAAATACAGGAAAGATCTACACACAGCTTGAATCAACACACACACACACATCTTGATGAAAAATATAGTTGGTAAAACACAGTAACACAATAATTAAGAACTACACACACACACACACACACACACACACACACACACACACACACACACACACACACAGAGTGAAAGAAAATACTCAAAAAGTGAAGAGAAGCTGCTAGTGTCAGCAGCATAACGGTCCCATGGTAGCCATCCTCCTTTCATCATGGTCAATTCATTAGCAGAGGAGAAAAGACAGAAACTATGGGAAATGCACACCATCTGCTCAATCCAGAGGCAACAGCACATGCCTCTTATAGCCAAAGCTTTTTACCAGAAACGGAAGGAGATAAGATCTAATCCTCTCACAAAATATCCCACGAAGGTAGTTAGACATATTTGCATCACAAATAAATATATAACACCCAAATCATTATTAGATGAGATCTTTTAAATATCAGTCAAGACTTTTACCACTCAGTATACACTGATCAAACAGAATACTAAATCAGCATCAGAGAAAATGGGGTTGGATTCTATCACCTTTATTAAGCTATTCCTTAAAAAAAATCTTGCTTAAAACATCTTCATTCCCTGAATAGCAAGAACATTTTAGTCCAGTCGTCCTAGTTTTAAAAAGACACACTTCAATATTGTATATTTCAAGAAATGTGCATTTCCTTTCTTATAACAAAAGGTTAAAAATAAATATTCTTACCTTGAAATTGTGAACCTTTTCATATTTTGGAATTTGCTCGTTTTCTTTCAGAGTTGCTCTTCTAACAAGTGATGTCAACTGCGAATAAGCAAAGAGTTTCAGAGGTTGCCAGATTGTCACAGACGACTTTTGAGAACCCAGTTTCATTCCCAAGGCTGCTATCAATAAATCTTGCTGACGGCCCTCTTGTTTTGATTTGTGAACTGTAGCTCTATTAGTTTTCCTACCCGACCAAGACTCTTTGGATGGCATTTTGGAATTCACAGGAAATAAAGAAAACCTATATTGATCTATGTCTGTCGATGAACTCTATTCAGCTAACAAATGAGCATTCTGCCAGCCAGCACAGAACCCTACCCTACAGAGAGCTGCAGAGAAACATCACGGAGAGGTGGAGGAGGATGATGAAGCACTTCTTAAAAAGAGGTCGACTAACCAGAAAAATTCTTCTTTCTTCCTTTTTTTTTTTTAAAGGGCTCTATATTTAAGCTTCTGAAAACTTAAGAGTCTGAACAGAAATAGAGTCGATGCTAACATACAAAACATTCAGCATTTCTCTATCCTTTTTAAAAAGCCATGCAATTTTGACAAATGACACATTTCTAAAAGCTTTTTTTTCTAGTCAATATATTAATGTCCATTCTAAATGAAAGATGCCTACATACTGCCTGCAGTCAGTTTCTAGCAACTGACACCCTGTGAAGCCCCTGGCAGAGGATGGGGGAGGGGAGGGATTTGACAAGGAAGTCTGGATTAGACTGGTCACCGTTAAGAAAGGAGATAACCAATGAAAATCAAGCAACAGTATTTAAGTACTGTATTCCTCAACTCACTGTCTGTTTCTCCCTCCTCTCATGTAAGATTTTCTTGCTGGCTCAAGGCAAAAAAAAAAAATATTAGTGGGAAGACAATGAACACTGAATGAGTCATGCATCATTACAAAATGGATTTTTTTTTTAACCTATTAAAAGTAAAGGAAAATTAACACATACAACAGTAGGTTTTAAAAAGAATGCTTTGAAAAGAGTGCACCACTGCCAGAAGGCTGATCTATAATCTACCTCTGTGCATATGGACTGAGGTTAGTTAACTAAAACCCCATTTTATTAAAGATGAGCAAAAGCTGGTAAGTATTTTGATGAAAAAGAAAAGGAGTTTAACTAGTTATCATTCTATTTTCATGGAGAGCAAGAAGCATGTACATAATGCTGCCAACACCCTGGGGTGGTCAGTTCTGACTTCCTACCGTGAGTAGTTTTGTTGTGGATCTATGCTTAAATAGGTCCAACCACTATTTTCATTCTTAGTCTCAACATTCTTCATTCAAAGAGCTTCAAGCCAGGTCACAGTGCAAGCCGGTTGGGAATAATTCCTCATGTTCACAGGTCCCAGATGTAGTGTAACTGTGCTTGTTGGACCTTAGGTGTTTGTTTGCTGATGTAGAAAGGCGGGTGCAGGGCAAGAGACTCAAATCCAGCTTCATTTAAGAGCAATACCTATACAATACTTTTTTACTAAGGTGCTATATAAGCTTAAGTTTTCTCATATTGGTTCCTTAAACACCTCCCATCTGTTTCCTCATGCTACAGTAATTAAGTTTAACCCCTTATGATTCTAAGGTTACACTGTATTTAAAGAATCTAAAACTCTATATTGAAATGAATTCAGTCTATTTGCGTAGATAATTGCAAAGATTTTATCTCAGATTTCATAATCTACAGGGGTTATGGGCCCAATGCAGATTCTCATTTAATCAGGGCATGAAGTGGTCCTTAAACCATGCTAGATATTGATGATACTGAATGACTGATTTTCTAAACACCCCCAAATATTTTGAGTATATAGTTCCAACTTTTAAAACGGTTTATTCTTTTAAAAACATTTCTAAGAAAATAGAAGGCAAAAGTTAATATATACATCTACAGATGTTTCATTTCCACAAATTTATATCCTAAAGTGATTAGTATGAGACAAAAAAAATTTTTTTTCCCAAGAAGAAATAGGATGGAAAGAACTTTCCTTGCCTAACCTAAATTACTCTTCAGCTTAGACTTAGTTTGTCACATGATGACTAAAAATATAAAGGCCAGCCAACTCTTTAGTCACATACAACCTAAAGTGAAGTTTATCTGATTCTCAGTGGGCCCAGAAAAAAACAGATTCTGAAGGCAAATTTAACAGTAATTTTTTTCTCCACAACATTTAACACTGAATGTTAAAGTGACTAAGTTAAAGAAAACAATCACCCATGTAACCCAACTAACTTTTTTTCCCTGAGTATTTCTGATCAAGGTCCTTTATTAGAGATCACCCCAGTCCTTCAGCTGTAGTAACTAAAATTCAACCAAAGCATAAAAATATTCATGGTAGATTTATCCAGAAAATTCATGGCTGAGTAAAAGTGAACATTTTGTCACTGAGAGGCCAGGTCTACTGCAGACTCTGCAGAGTCATACTGTCTTTCCTGAGTAATTTTTCTACCTAAGCAAGAAATACTGGAATAATTACAACTTGGGCAACAATCTAGGGCACTAAGGAGACAGGAAACAATGGTTTAGGATGAAAAACTTCTTAGCTCCCCTCAGGTGGCTGGGGGTTTGGTCACTATTACGCCTTCCATAACTGCAGCTGCATTTCTGCATTAATTTTGAGGAGCTCTCAAGTCAGAACTGCTAACTCTCGAATTCAGAACCAGTATCAAAGTTCTGACATTCCAGACAAATGTATACCACACTTCCTTATATTTTTTCTGGCCATATCTATCTACTTAGATAGATACAGCATCTATTAATTATGCCTATCGTTCATTGATTATTAGGCACTTATGCTCTAAGCACCCAGCTAATCACTTCACATACAGAATCCCGTTAATTCCACAGAAAAATGTCTGTGAGGCATATACTATCCTCATTTTACAGCTGGAAGAACTGAGGCCTACAGAAGTTAACTTCCCAAAATTGTACAGCTGTTACATTAGGTGGTGGATAGGAGTTAGGCTCTTAAACACTATGCTATATCCACTCAGATGAGAAAATGAGAGGAAACCATGCAGTCTGAGGGTAGTCTGATTCTATTCAAGGTGGTTTCTCTAGTTATCTTCTTTCATATTGAAGAGTAGCAATAGATAGTAAGACACAGTAAGCAATGAGTAACAATGGATGGTAAGAAAAAGTAACAGGCACTAAGATATCTAGATCTCAAGTTTACCACGCAGAACCTGCAGTAGGAAATGCAGCCCTCAGGCTCCATTCAGACACGCCCTCCTTCATGATGCCTTTGACCATTTGCGGCAATTAGACGTGACCTCATCCACCTGTGAACATCGGAGTCCTTCACTTGTTCATTGATTATGAGATGTATCACCTTCTACCTCATATCACAGTTGCCTGTGTAGCTGTTTATATAGAATTGGGTCTTATACATCTTAGTATAAAGCCTGAATCTAACACAGTAGCTTGTACCAATAAAGGTTCAATAAATAAAAATAAAACCAAATGAAGGCAGCTATTTTTATTGGGGGGCAGTGTGTTATAATAAAAAGTGAGATTTGAAATCACAGACACTGAAATCTGAATCCTGACCTTGGGAGATTTGTTTGTTGCCTTGGTTATTACCTCATTTACATACTACGGACAATAACGCTTATAGGTTACTACTGGGCAGTTTAGAGGGGATGATATGTAAAAGAGGAAAAGACAGTGGGCACTCAATAAATGATATTATTACAGGGCGCTGTATAGCTGCAGGTCACGCTGTGTAGTATAAGACATAGGCTCCTGTCCAAGGAGCTAGTAGACTAATCTGCTTTTGGTTTACACATACACACATGCCTAGAAATGCCTGCCCTTCCCTTTATATTATGGTCTCTACCAAATTCCCCCAATTCTAGTTCAGATCCTATCTTTTAAAAGGCCTAGAATGACACCTAATGTTAGCTGAGGGAGCAGGGTTGGGACAGGGTGAAAAGGAAAGATTATCAGCATAGGAAACCAGAAACAATGTGCAATACTTCATATCGTTGTTCTATTTCTTGGTCATATATCCTGAGATGTGTTGTATAATGGACATTTTATAGACGAAGAAACACTCACAGAATGAACTGCTCAAGGTCCCAGTCAGGAAGTGGAAATTCTGTGGTCTGAATCCCTGTCTTTTGTCCCCAAAGCCTGGCAGCTCTTTCTGCTACCTTGTAATGAGAGTAGGAGATAAACCCGAGGTGTTACAGATAGAGCCCCCTTGTGTTCTGGTTCTATAAAGGAGAAGAAAACGGCTTCAGTGGGTGGGGGTCTGAACTGGCAGGGTACATGTCCCACGAGGTCATTCTAGCTAGAAACACCAGCAGTATTTAGCTTTTTATTCTGACTGGGAATCTTTGGCCTGTCTTGGACCTGACTCTTGCCATCCTCCATACAGGTATCACTTCTGTATTGTTTGCCTGGATGAGGGTTAACTGGCCTGGAAAAAGAGATGGGGAAGGAGCAGATTCCACAACGCTCTCTGTTTCCACCTTCATCCATACCATCTGTAGTACAGAGAAGAGGACCGGGAAAATGATGGGGGGGGGAGGGGTGTCGTGTGAGGAATAAGGAAAAGAAGGGGGAAATAGGTGACCTTGGAAAGGAATGCATTTGCTGCTGTTCGAATAAAGAAGTTTCCACCACTGACCCTACTACCCTGTTGTCTGTCTAGTAATAATACTGGATTTGTGCTGAGTTAGCCTCTCATTTTCACCATGTGTAGCACAACAGGATCATGGGCACCAGGGCCAGACAAAATCTAAAATCACATCCTATTGGCTGTGGTGTGTCCTTGGTCAAGCTACTAATTTGTGTGTCTCCTTATGTGTAAAATGGATTAGAAGTACTTACATTACAGAATTATTAAGAATTAAATAAGTATTTTGCATTATTCCCAGCACAGAAAGTAATCAATAAATAGAAGTTTCCCCTCCTTCCCTTCCAAGACCCCATCTTTCCAAGATCAGCGTTAGTATAACATGTGACAGTGATACACATTAAAGGCCCAAGGCCACTGTCCTAAGCAATGTGAGCTTCAGGTCAAATTGTAACTAGGTGGTTTAGGGACACACCATAGGCATCACCGTTCTGCAATTTTTAGCTTCCCCTGTCCTGGTAACCTAAACCCCTGGGCTCAAACTCTGAGTAATCCCTGTCCTCTCCTCCTTCCTGCCTCAAACCCTGCTTACAGGGAAGGGTCTTATCTACTCACTTACACTAAGGTGCAAATGACTGATTACACTTCCTTCTCTATGAATAACTGGTTTTTAATATGGGACCAAGACTTAAGTCAAAAGAATAAATCTCCAATTATTGAATGTCAGGACACACTAATAGTAAGAGTGTTCTCTAACTGGAGGGACCTCAGGCAAACAGCCACCTCCTTTGTACCATCATGATGACATCACAGACTCATGATCTCAATGCCCCAGTTAACTAAGCTAAATCAACATTCCATCCAAAAAGCACCATAAAGGATTGTTATAGCTGGCATGGCCCTGAGGCTCCGGGAGAAGAAGAGTAGCTGGATTTACTTACTACTGGGTGATCTGAGTCACTGGTTCAGGTTTAGCAAATCCTGCAATTTCTATAAAATGCTAAAATTGAGATATAAACCCAGCTCTTCCACTATCAAAATTTGTAGATCCAAGCAAATTCAGCTCACTCTAGATACACAGATTATTCATACATTTGTCCCCTGAATTATCATTTGTAACCTAGTTTCTCACCATTAGAGCCAAAAGTAGAATATATTCAAGGTACTTAACAACAATATGTCAGTTTACATTTATTAACTGACAACTACATGGCACTATACTAGTAAATGCTATACATGTATGATGTAGTTTAGTTGTTAAAACAATAGGGCCAGTGTCACTTTATAGATAAAGAAACAAAAGCTCAGAGAGATTAAGGTCACCTAACTAATACGTGGTGAGAATAGGAGCTGAACCCAGGTCTACGTGACTTCAAATTCTGTGTCTTTCCTCTAGACTCTCCTGCCCCTCATATTACCTATAGTTAACATGCAATTTTGAAAGGCTATCATTTGAATAAGTTTCTGGATCATTTATATTCTAATACCTCTCTGATCACTAGCCAATTTAGTACTGCTTATATTTAATTTATAGCATCTTCCAGATTAATCACCTCCTCAAAATTTTCAAATGCATTTTAAGTCAAACATTAGAGATTTCTATACAGAACTCTATAAATTCCTTAAGTTAACATTGGGATAAATAACTTTTTATGTTGCAAAGGAAACTCTTAAATCCGGCCAGGGCTCTAAATTTTTATGCTCCTGGCATCAGTCACATCATAATTCCTAACTCAGTCTTCATTACATAGCTGCCCTAGCCTTAACGTAACGTCTCTCTAAACAGGTAACAATAAGGCACATCAATGCATTCACTTCAGTGTATAATAAATTTAAATTACTCTATATTAACACTCACGCTACCAAACTCTGTACACTCTAACATGTTCCCTGACTTACATGCAATAACTATAAACAGAAAACATTTGAAAACACAATGCGAACAAAAAAGCACAGCCCCGCATTCCTTACCCTTTCAAGAAACAAAAGAAACGATCAACTTCTCCGAGCAACAGTTTGAGGAAGTGTTATGCACATCAGACCCAGAGAGGAGGGGGCAGAGTGGCACACAGCCCAGTTACCAAGCCTGGTTCTGACAGATACCAACGAAGTCACTGAACTTTTTGTAAGTCCCAGCTGGACTAAATGAACTCCATGGTCTTCTTTATATTTTTAACAGAAATTCAAAACAAACAAGGAAGGTTCACACTCATTTAGCACATAGGGATGTGAAGATGTGAGTGTGTCTAAGTAGGAGAGGCCAGCTTGGCTAGGAGTGAGTCCCTTCAAGGTAGCTCTGGCTAATTTACTACAGGCTTTTGTGTGGTACTCAGTTTTGCAGGCTCAGAAACTTAATTTGTCAGCAAGGAGATCATGTCTATTTCTCAAGGGGAGAGAATGACATTATAATACCAAGCTCATGAAACTGACAAGTAAAAGCAGAATGATGGCTGTCTAGTTTACACTAAGATATGAGATATAATTACCATAAAGTGGGTGACCAACATGCCCTTTTTGGGGCAGCATATCTACACTGGAAACAAAAAATAATTAGGAAGCAGATGAGAATGGAATCAGACAAGTGGAGTGTGTTAGATGAACTGAATATTTAACGCATAGAATTAAGATATCCTTTGAGTCCTCTACAATTAGGATGGCCCTGCCACAGGACTAGAATGCTCCGTGCCCATTTAGTGAGAGGCACCTTCATTTTCAGTCAGTGCTTAGATGGGCATAAGCAGCTCTGAGCTCTTTGAGTCTCCTTTTTCCAGGTGTCTCTTTATGATGATTTTGCATA
The DNA here is from genome assembly GCF_003676395.1 of Aethalodelphis obliquidens. Lineage (NCBI taxonomy): Eukaryota > Metazoa > Chordata > Mammalia > Artiodactyla > Delphinidae > Aethalodelphis > Aethalodelphis obliquidens. Next base: position 57,668,623 of record NW_020837946.1, on the reverse strand, counting down.
TCTCTGTCCAAATATCTCAGGTGGTGATCTTAAAGTTAACTCATAGGACACAGTCTTATTTTTTCATTTACAAGTTCTTAATGGATACTAGATTGTAGCCCTGGTGTACTGATAACAATTTATATAATAAGTGCTTTGGGAAGATAAAATAAAATAAATGGCAGATGTTTTCCTGCCCTGAATCATCTAACAAGTTAATATATACATGTAATTATATATAAAATTACATAATAAGAGTAAAGTATTCTAGTCTAACACACTCCAGTATTTGGCCATTCGCAGTGATGGTTGTATGATCATGATCATAACATTCTTTCTCAGCTCTTCCGAATGAAAAGCTGAAACTGGCCCCCACAGGAACTTTTTCTCAATTTTCCCCCCTAAGTGAAGTTGAGGGCTAATTAGGGAAATATGTCATTACCTTTTGGTTTTTGTTTTACCCAAAATTTTGATACCTATTACTTGCACGACTTAAAGAAACACTTACTGTTCTGTAACAATAGAGGAGATGAGATTAAAGAAGCTCTAACACTATATCAACAATTAGAGACTTTAAATCCAGTGCAAAACTCTGGGATCATAGATGTTTTCACTTGTTCGGAGAGCTTTTCACTGTAATATACATATGTATGTATATGTATACACATATGCATATATATACATATTGAAAAGCAGCTTCAGACTGACATTAGGAGTATTTTCAGATTTTAAACTGCCACTAGAGGTTATTTCAAGTTATTGCAGTTCAGTGAACATTTCACAATCACCAATTTAACAAAAGCAAGCCAGTGAATCAGAATAAAAGCCAGGCACTATATTTTCAGTTTTCTCATTCTACCACTGACTTCAACTGATTAGGATAAGATGAAGTCTGTGTGATGTGGTTATTTTAAAAAGGACCTGTTACCGAATTTCTTAAAACTTAAGTTATAAAAGCTATTTCCTATATGTGTAATTTGACTAGAATATTCCAAATGTAATTTATTTTAAGGCTCAATAAAGATAAACGTGGGCTCATGGTATAAAGTGTATTTGTGAAGTTCAACCATACTTTTGAAAGCCTATTTTTAATATTTGAAAATGGCAACGTGGGCTCACAGTATAAAGTGTACTTGTGAAGTTCAAACATACTTTTGAAAGCCTATTTTTAATGTTTGAAAATGGCAATAGTGGCCTGAAGGTAACAGATTTAACTTTGATAAATAATTTCCCTGAGAAGAAGTATAAGCATGAGAATTATTCATAGATGTGTTAATTGTTCACCTCACTGCCAAATATTGTCTTTTCTTTGTAATGACACTGCCACATGGAATGTTTTACATTAAGATAATGAGGTTGAAAAAGTAAAAATAGCTTGCATCTCGGCATTTTTCTAATATAAACTTTATATCGTGTCCATAGTATTTCATCTTATGAAATTCCTGTTAGTTCAAAGGTTCCTAATGAAATTGAAATTCCCCTAACTTGAACGTTCTTTTTCGTAGAAGAGATAATTAGATTCTTTCATATATATATCATACATATATATGATATATATGAAATCTATATATAATTAGATTCTTCCATATATATATACTGTGTTCCATTTGAACCTTGATATCTTATGAGTGATTTGAGGCATCTAGACCACCAGGCCCACAAATGATTAGCACATTAGAAAATAAGACACAGAAAGTCAGACTGCAATCAACTTCCTGTAAGAAGGAAGAAGGAAAGATTAAAGGATGATTTAACATCTATCTCTGAGTGACATTTTAATGTATTGAGAGGGATCTACCTTGCCATTTTCCTCCTCCACAAAGGATAGGTTAATGGGAGATAATTTAAGGAGCAATTGAAGATCTTCGGTTGATAAGGTCAAAAGTTATTTAAGGGGGCTTCCCTGGTGGCGCAGTGGTTGAGAGTCCGCCTGCCGATGCAGGGGACACGGGTTCGTGCCCCGGTCCGGGAAGATCCCACATGCCGTGGAGCGGCTGGGCCCATGAGCCGTGGCCGCTGAGCCTGCGCGTCCGGAGCCTGTGCTCCGCAACGGGAGAGGCCACAACAGTGAGAGGCCCGCGTACCGCAAAAAAAAAAAAAAAGTTATTTAAGGCTATCTGGCCAGCTTCAGCTAGTGCTTTACTACCCTTTCTACCAAAATGTCCCCAATAGCAACCAACAGTGAACAGGGGTGTGCAGGGATCCAGGGGTGGCTCTTCAAGCTCCCCTAAATGTGCCCATATAAAATGTTTAAAATAAAAATGTTTTCGATCAATGACCACTGAGTAAGATCGATGCTCTGGGAAGATGGGTCACAGTTAATCTTTAGGTTTAGCATGTCCCTGCCTATTAGCAGGAAATTATCATCTAGTTTCAGGAAAGCAGGTTTGGGTGACTGGGGGAGTCTTACAAAATCCCTTCCAGCAGCAGGCCTGATTCTGTCACCATGGTGCACAGCAAGAAGTAATCTGTGAGGTAAATGGCTTCATAATCCTGTTCCAGTCTTACTTTACAATAGTTTTAATTACTGTATTCTTCTACTTGTTTTGTTTAAAAAAAAAAAACCACCCAGGCCCAACTCTTTCACTGCCTCCAAATCAGGAGCACTTATTTAGTCAGAGTTTTAGATTCTACAAACTGCTTTGTCACATACACTATTTCACTGTATCCTCACATTCCCTTTTTTCAGAATGACAGTGCAAAGGTGTTAAGGTACTTGATCAGGGGCAGAAATCATTAAGCAAAGGAGCAATGGTGGGAACCCAGGCCTCCAGACTTCACACTTACTCCTCTGTCCACTCCACCTGCTTTCCTGGGACCTGGAAATAAGATTACTAGAAGTGTGAGGAAACTGACTCTTACTTTAGTAAGGCCCGGGGCTGCAAAGACCCAGGACCATCAGCAAGCAGAAATATTCGCAGCTGAAAATGACGTTCCCCAATTCAGTGCTAAACCTGACAAATGGTTTACAACATCCAGAGAAGTGAGGTCAGCCTTGGTGATTAATTTCTGGCATTTTAAAAGCCTTTTTAATTATTTTGAGGGTAGTGGGTAAAATGATATTATGCTCTTTCTTAGATACATGCAGCTCCTTCATCAAATGCCTACCAGGGCTTCAAGGAAAGTTACTGAGCAGCATGCCTGGTTTTGTTTTTGCATTGACTTTTCCTTTTATATATATTTTTTAATTAAAAACAAATCAACAAAACTATCCTCCAAACATGAATTGAGAGAGGGGTCTCTTGAGCAACTAATTAAGCTGTCTTTAGAAACAGGTAATTAAACTTTCCATTAAAATTCACCAGACAAACATAATTTACAAGGTGGAAAGCCATTCCAATCTCATGGGTAAACAATCAACTAAGCCTTGTATTTATAACAGAGATTCCAGAATGGCCGATGCAGTGAGTAACTACATAAGTAAGATGCATTTTATCTTTAAAAGAATTTGAGGTTCTGGACATGTGGTCTGAAAAAGTGTAAATACTTCATATAGCCCACAAATTCATTAAAATAAAGTACAGAGGGCTTCCCTGGTGGTGCAGTGGTTGAGAGTCCGCCTGCGATGCAGGGGACATGGGTTCGTGCCCTGGTCCGGGAAGATCCCACATGCCGCGGAGCGGCTGGGCCCGTGAGCCATGGCCACTGAGCCTGCGCATCCGGAGCCTGTGCTCCGCAATGGGAGAGGCCACAACAGTGAGAGGCCCGCGTACCGCAAAAAAAAAAAAAAAAAAAAATAGAATAAAGTACAGAAATGGTCAATGCATACGTGTACATTACAGACTCTCAAAAAATTTTCATTCAATAAATATTTTATTGAGTATCTACTATGTTCCACACATTAGTGAAACTGGTGAACACCAGAGAATAGGGCACTATGCTATTTTCAACAGGACCAGTTATTAAACAAATAGATATATATTATTGAATTAATAATAATTAAGTGGTGGATGGGTGATGTATTTTTAATCCTAACAATCACATTTTCTTACAAAGGTGGAATTAATTCATGAAATTTATGTCTATGCCCTCTTTCCAAGCTATTTCCTGCTCTCATGGTCCTTCTGAGACTCTAACTGGTGACTTCTACACTCTCCATCCCAGCTCTCTCTTGCTCTCCTTCCCCTATGGATGTGCCTTCCTAAGCCTTCTAATGCCCAAACCACAGGGAATTTTGCTGAACACCTCATATAGTCTTTTTTATCAGAAATAATGCACACAGAGAGCTGCCGTTCTGTTTACAATAGCCAAAACATGGAAGCAACCTAAATGTCCATTGACAGATAAATGGATCAAGAAGCTGTGGTATATATACACAATGGAATATTACTCAGCCATAAAAAAGAATGAAATAATGCCATTTGCTGCAACATGGATGGAACTGGAGATCATCATATTAAGTGAAGTCAGAAAGAGAAAGACAAATACCATATGATATCACTTATATGTGAAATCTAAAATATGACACAAATGAACTTATCTATGAAACAGAAACAGACTCACAGACATAGAAAACAAACTTATGGTTCCCTAAGGGGAGAGTGGTGGGGGAGGGATAAATTAGGAGGTTGGGATGAACATACGCACACTACTATATATAAAATAGATAACCAACAAGGACCTACTATGTAGCACAAGAATCTCAAGGAACTATACTTAATATTTTAGAATAACATATAAGAGAAAAGAATCTGAAAAAGAATACATATATGTATCACTGAATCACTACGCTGTACACCCGAAACTAACACAACATTTTAAATCAACTATGCTTCAATAAAAAAATAAAAAAAGAGAGAGCTGTTGTTTATAAACTCTCCTCCTCAGTCTGCCTAATCACCCTTTCCATAAAGCCTTAAAACAATTAAAAAAAACCTTAAAGTTCATTGTTATCTATAGTTAGGTGGTTAAGAGCTTGTCTCCTCTGTAAAAGAATCTCAGCTTCGCTTACTAGTTCCAGGATCTAAGGAGAAGTCTCAGTTTCTTCATCTGTAAAACTGGAATGATAATAAAAACTACCTCATAGGGATGAGATAATGAATGGAATATATGTAAACCCCTATCCTGAGTACCCAGCATACAGAGAGCTCTCAAAGACCAGGTGGTGGTAGTGATGTTGACACTGCTCACATCATTTGTTTTGCATCAGTCTTATCACCTAATACAATGCTTGGAACAAAGTAGGTGCTAAATGTTGAAGCAACCAGCTCACAAAGTCATGGCACATTTGCAAGCCTTGCTGAATTCTTCAGACTCATAGACAAATGCCTGTCTGAATGGCTCCAGCTTCCTGCTCTTATGATATGGTCAGAATAGATTTAATATCAATACAAAGAAAATGGCCACTTTTAAAAATGTCTTAATGGTTTTAAAAAAAGTAACGGCTGGCCAGAGGTGCAAGGAAGCAGTGCATCTTAAATATTGTTTCCTCATTTGATGGCCAAAATGTATGCAAATATGAACTGAAAACATGTTAAAGAGAAAATGTGTGACAACGTAGGCATCTTAGCAACATAGCGGACTAAAGGATGAGACTGAATTGAAAGCATTTGCTGTGTGAAGAGAACAGGTGCCACCTGAAATACAAAGGATGCTTGGGATTCATGAATTGCAGTTTCCAATTCTAAAGATTGTTGAATCGTGGTTTAAAATAATATGCAGGACCAAAACAACTATTATGGGAGGAATAGTGCAAAGTGCCATGAAAATTTATGGATGAATAAAAACTCTCTGTGTTGATGAGTTTCAAGAAAATGTTAGAAGGAAAAGGGAATTTGGTTATATCTACCATTTGTAAGCCTAAAGTTTGATTATTTTTCTTCCCATAAACTCAAACCATAACTTGCTGTAAAATTCCAAGATGAAACTATTTTCAAATGCATGAATTAATAAGGAAGACATTAAAATAAGAAGTATGATGTTAAAAAAATAACTTGCCTAAAATATCTCCTCCTGCAGGATCAGCTGTAGATTTTTTAAAGTGGATGCTCTGGTTGCATTTTTCAGTGTCAGAAATATTAAATCACATCATCAGTTGAACAGTGTTTCTCTGTTGTTTTCAGTTTCAAAAGAACCTGGTCTTTCAGATACTAAGTATAGAATTTAATGCATTATTTTATACCAGTGGTACTGCTTTTAATGAACAATGGCATATTAAATTAGCTACTGTGGGTCACATACTTAGACAGTTTTTTCCTAACTCTGTTTCCTCTGTTGTTTCTAATCTGGATTACATTTAGAGATGTGCACCTCCACATTTGAAAAACTCTCCAAAAGAGGAAGCGTTAGCGTCATACCAAATGATGTAAAAGACATCTGGGATCCTTGTGGGGATCGTTTTCTTTAGGAGAAGTATTGTTTGAGGTGAAAGCTGAGCTGGCGGCTTTTCCCATGGAATATCATTTTTTTTTCTTGGAAGAACAGCTAACATAAATTCTGGTTATTGAGACTGGGCATTTGCTCAAAAATGAACAAACTTGAGCCTGCCACCTGAAGGAAAATAACTGCCAGTGAGTGATAAAGTCCAAACTTTCATGTGAAAATAAGAATTTTGGAAATTCTGTATCTGCCACCCTGAACGCGACAGCTTCCCACTACTTAGATGAGTTTTCTGATGAAATTAATGATGATACTAACAAATGTGATTTTTTTCATCATTTACAGAAATGTTTCAATGTTTGAAAGACCTAAATAACTCACTGAACCAATATTTTCCAAATGACCAATGCATGATGTTACAGAATAATGCATAGTTGAAAGATCCATTCAGAGTTCAAGACAGACCAATGGATTTCAGTGTAACAGAATACGAAATGCTTATTTATAACATTCTACATTCAGATTCTACATTGCAAGTAGTATTTAAGAAACTACCACTTAACCAGTTTTGGTGTGATAGCAAAGAGAAATATCCAAATTATCTGTAAAGGGGCTTTCCTGGTGGCGCAGTGGTTGAGAGTCCGCCTGCCGATGCAGGGGACACGGGTTCGTGCCCCGGTCCAGGAAGATCCCACACGCCACGGAGCGGCTAGGCCCATGAGCCATGGCCGCTGAGCCTGCGCGTCTGGAGCCTGTGCTCCGCAATGGGAGAGGCCACAATAGTGAGAGGCCTGCATAACGCAAAAAAACAAAAACCAAATTATCTGAAAAGTCTCTTAAGATACTCTTTACCAAATGTGTATTTGTATGAGGTCAGATTTTCTTCATATACTTCAACCAAAATAAGATACTACCAGAGATTGAATGCACACAAGCATTTACAAGAATCCAGTTTTCTTAATATTAAGACATACATTAAAGAGATTTACAGAAATGTATAAATGCCACCCTTCTATATATGTTTCATAAAATATGGTTATCTTAATAAAAATGCTAGTATGTTAACATGTAATGGGTTTATTATTGTTTTAAAATGAATTAATAGGTATTTTAAAAAATCTTTTAATTTACAAGATAGTAAATATCACAGATATAACCCACATAAATAAAAGTTCTTTTGAGATCGTCAACAATTTTTTTTTTCTGGTACGTGGGCCTCTCACTGTTGTGGCCTCTCCGGTTGCGGAGCACAGGCTCCGGATGCGCAGGCTCAGCGGCCATGGGTCACGGGCCCAGCCGCTCCATGGCATGTGGGATCTTCCCAGACCGGGGCACGAATGCGTGTCCCCTGCATCGGCAGGCGGACTCTCAACCACTGTGCCACCAGGGAAGCCCTCTTCAACAATTTTTAAAGTGTAAAGGGATCTAAGTCCAAAAAGTTTGAGAATCATGGATCTAATCCATTAGTTGTAACCTTTACAACAGGATCTCACACATACACACAGAAAGACAATTATAGTAATAGATGTCTGGGCCCTGTGTTGATTCTACTGAATCAAAATTTCTGCAGGTATCTCTATTGTATATAAAGCATAATTGGTGAGCACACTGATCTGACTTGGCCCTTTAATAATAAAACTATTCATGACTGCATATTTTATTTTATTATTTTTTAAACATCTTTATTGGAGTATAATTGCTTTATAATGGTGTGTTAGTTTCTGCTTTATAACAAAGTGAATCAGTTATACATATACATATGTTCCCATATCTCTTCTCTCTTGCATCTCCCTCCCTCCCACCCTCCCTATCCCACCCCTCTAGGTGGTCACAAAGCACAGAGCTGATCTCCCTGTGCTATGCGGCTGCTTCCCACTAGCTAGCTATTTTACGTTTGGTAGTGTATATACATCCATGCCGCTATGACTGCATATTTTAGAACTTTCCCAAAAGTTTATTTTACATTAAAGTTATTTTAAAAAATTTTCTTCATTATTTTATTTCTCAAAAGTACTAACATTAGTAATAGTATCTTTGATTTTTTCCTTTTATAGTTCTGAAGCAAATCTTTATTCATTGTTATTGGTTTCCCTACTTCTGAGCGATACCATGAAAAATGGTAAACTTGAATTGTGTTAAAAAGCTGAGAGGGTTTTTTGTTTGTTTATTTTTCATTTTGCCTCTAAATCATAATAAACTCTCTTCAGTAAGTTTTACATATAGTCTCTGGAGTACTGATTTGAAAGACACTTCAACTGCCTTCAAAATCTTGTTTATTTAGGAGATGACTGTCAACTCAGAGGTCTTTTGTCAGTTTCAAAGAGCTAAGTAAGCTTCAACTTTGACAATAAAATGCTAATAAGCACTCTGAAGACTGAAATGATGAAAACCTGAAGATGTCAACCTAAATTTAAGTCAACTATTGAAAATGTATTAAGTGTGCTGACATCTTAAATATAATTAATTTATATCATTATAAATGTTTTATATTATATACATATAAGCATATATATGCTTTATATTATAAATCTTAGTTACCATTATATATCATTAATACTTAGATAAATTATGTTAATCGTTTAATATGGTTCCATTGTAAAAACTTTAAAGAAATTAATCCAGATCTCATTCTATTAAGTGTACTGCGATTTAAAATACACATGGCTCAAGTCCATTCTCTACGTCTGCGTCTTTATTCCTGTCCTGCCCCTAGGCATGGGGAGAGGAGGACATGGTTGGGGGAAGGGTAAAATGGGATGAAGTGAGAGAGTGGCATGGACATATATACACCTCCAAATGTAAAATAGATAGCTAGTGGGAAGCAGCTGCATAGCACAGGGAGATCAGCTCTGTGCTTTGTGACCACCTAGAGGGGTGGGATAAGGGAGGGTGGGAGGGAGATGCAAGGGGGAGGGGATATGGGGATGTATGTATATGTATAGCTGATTCACTTTGTGATACAGTAGAAACTAACACACCATCGTAAAGCAATTATACTCCAATAAAGATGTTAAAAAATAAAATAAAATAATTATTCACCCACATAAAAAAATAAATAAAATAAAATACACATGCTGTGGGGCTGTCTGGTGGCACAGTGGTTAAGAAGCCGCCTGCCAGTGCAAGGGACACGGGTTCGAGCCCTGGTCTGGAAAGCTCCCACATGCCGTGGAGCAACTAAGCCCGTGCGCCACAACTGCTGAGCCCACGTGCCACAACTACCAAAGTCCACGCGCCTAGAGCCTGTTTTCCGCAACGAGAGGCCATCGCAATAAGAAGCCCATGCACCGTGACAAAGAGTAGCCCTTACTCGCCGCAACTAAAGAAAGCCCATACGCGGCAAGGAAGACCCAATGCAGCCAAAAATAAATAAATAAATTTTTATAAAGAAGCCTACAGATTAAAAAGAAAGAAAGAAAAAAAGAAAATATACATGCTAAATTATTGGCAGCTTTGCACATTTATGTATAATTTACACCATCGCATAAGTATAAATCCTTTCTTATTTATTTGTGTTGTTGTTGTCCCTATGAAAGGAACAAGACTATTTGGATTTGTACACTTCTGTGGTACTTAAAGAAGGGAGGGTAGCATTTGATACAAGCAACCATTAGAGAACTAAGCTACATTATAGGAAAAGATAGTTTGTTTTAGTTTTTTATATTTAAAATTTGAACATAGGCTTTCTTATTCTGTAATCTGGAAACTTCTTTTAATATTTGATAAGGGTTTATTTTAAACACTGAACATAAGAGTTGCAGTTCTAGAGTGGCATGCCTCAATGGGTGAAGGGCCCATCTGAACTATGCTGCAACTTCCTTTGGACAGATTCCAGGATGTTTTAACTTCTCTCTTTTGAGTAAGCCAATTACTCAAAATACAGTGATCCACTTAGTCTAAATACTAACACAGTCCAGTGTTCAGTCTCCACAATGACACCAAAGGGCATCTTGTGGAAGGGTCTGGTTGTCCTCCATGATTTCATATTTAAAAATAAAGGATGCACTATTAAAACACACCCATAGAATCCCTTGATAACTCACCATAAACCTATCATCCCCAAAGATACCCATGTTACTATAATACCTACTCTCAAAAGAATTGTTACAAAGATTAAAGGAGATAATCCGGTAAAGTACTTAGCTGACTTTCTCACATAAAGAGGCTCAATAAACGTTAGTTACTACTGTTATTATTCTTAGTTTTACAACTTTTAGAGGATCTATACTGAGGAGGGAGAGGAGACCTTCAATTTCTTGAGGCCAAAAAAAATTATATGACCAGCTCAAAGACTTAAAATCCTAGTCAGCAGCAGAGTCAAGCCTATACTTAAATGTGCATGTTTAAACTTAAAAGCTTTTGCACAGCAAAGGAAACCATAAACAAAATGAAAAGAAAACCCTCAGAATGGGATAAAATGTTTGCAAACGATGTGACCAACAAGGGATTAAATCCGAAATACACAAACAGCTCATGCAGAAAAAAAACAAACAACCCAGGCCTTCCACTGCCATCTTGAGCTGCAGTGTCAGGGCAGCGCTTCTGCACAGGGCTCGACCCACCGAGCTGAGGTGGCAGGGCAGCCATTTCTCACTAGGCACTCTAATGTGAACTGCTGGGTGCGAGGCCTCTGCATGAGGTACCCTGTGAACAAGTGAAACTAGACAAAGCACAAAGGAAAAGAAAAAAAACCAAGTTGTAAACCCTCTGAAAAAATGCCTATGTACCTCTAGCTCTTGAGGCGGTTGGTGTCTTCAGTGGAGTTTCCTATTGTAGGGGGACCTTCAAGATGGCGGAGGGGTAAGACATCACCTTCCTCCCCATAAATACATCAAAAATACATCTACATGTGGAACAACTCCTGCAGAAGACCTACTGAATGCTGGCAGAAGACCTCAGACTTCCCAAAAGGCAAGAAAATCCCCACGGACCTGGCTGTGTGGCTGACAGGGTCTTGGTGCTCCGGCCTAGTGTCAGGCCTGAGCCTCCAAAGTGGAAGAGCCTAGTTCAGGACACTGAACTACCAGAGACCTCCTAGCCCCACATAATATCAATCGGCGAAAGCTCTCCCAGAGATCTGCGTCACAACACTAAGACACAGCTCCACCCAATGGCCAACAAACTCCAGTGCTGGACATGCCATGCCAAATAACTAGCAAGACAGGAACACAACCCCACCTATTAGCAGAGTGGCTGCCTAAAATCAGACTAAGTTCACAGACTCCCCAAAAAACACTGCTGGACACGGTCCTGCCCACCAGAAAGACAAGATCAAGACCCAACCACCAGAACACAGGCACCAGTCCCCACCACCAGGAAGCCTACACTAGCCACTGAACCAACCTCATCCACTGGGGGCAGACACCAAAAACAATGGGAATTACGAACCTGTGAAAAAGAGACCCCAAACACAGTAAGTTAAACAAAATGAGAAGACAGAAATATGTGTCAGATGAAGGAGCAAGGTAAAAACCCACCAGACCAAACAAATGAAGAGGAAATAGTCAGTCTACCTGGAAAAGAATTCAGAGTAATGATAGTAAAGATGATCCAAAATCTTAGAAATAGAATGGAGAAAATATAAGAAACAATTAACAAGGACCTACAAGAACTAAAGAATGAACAAACAATGATGAACAACACAATAAATGAAATTTAAAATTCTCTAGAAGGAATCAATAGCAGAATAACTAAGGCAGAAGAATGGAAAAGTGACCTGGAAGATAAAATAGTGGAAATAACTACCACAGAGAAGAATAAAGAAAAAAGAATGAAAAGAATTGAACAGTCTCAGAGACCTCTGGGACAACATTAAACGCACCAACATTCAAATCACAGGGGTCCCAGAAGAAGAGAAAAAGAAAGGGTCTGAGAAAATATTTAAAGAGATTATAGTTGTAAACTTCCCTAATATGGGAAAGGAAATAGTCAAGTCCAGGAAGCACAGAGAGTCCCATACAGGATAAATCCAAGGAGAAACACACAAAGACACATATTAATCAAACTATCAAAAATTAAATACCAAGAAAAAATATTAAACGCAGCAAGGGAAAAGCAACAAATAACATACAAGGGAATCCCCAAAATGTCAACAGCTGATGTTTCAGCAGAAACTCTGCAAGCCAGAAGGGAGAGGCAGGACATGTTGAAAGTGATGAAAGGGAAAAACCTACAACCAAGATTACTCTACCCAGCAAGGATCTCATTCAGATTTGACAGAGAAATTAAAACCTTTACAGACAAGCAAAAGCTAAGAGAATTCAGCACCACCAAACCAGCTTTACAACAAACGCGAAAGGAACTTCTCTAACTGGGAAACACAAGTGAAGAAAAGGACCTACAAAAACAAACCCAAAACAATTAAGAAAATGGTAATAGGAACATACATATCAATAATTTCCTTAAATGTAAATGGATTAAATGCTCTAACCAAAGGACACAGACTGGCTGAATGGATACGAAAACAAGACCTGTATGTATGCCGTCTACAAAAGACCCACTTCAGATCTTGGGACACATACAGACTGAAAGGGAGCGGATGGAAAAAGATATTCCAAGCAAGTGGAAATCAAAAGAAAGCTGGAGTAGCAATTCTCATATTAGACAAAATAGACTTTAAAATAAAGACTATTACAAGAGACAAAAAAGGACACTACATAACGATCAAGGGATCAATCCAAGAAGAAGATATAACAATTGTAAATATTTATGCACCCAACACAGGAGCACCTCAATACATAAGGCAAATGCTAACAGCCTTAAAAGGGGAAATTGACAGTAACACAATAATAGTAGGGGACTTTAACACTCCACTTACACCAATGGACAGATCATCCAAAATGAAAATAAAAAAGGAAACACAAGCATTAAATGATACATTAAACAAGATGGACTTAATTGATATTTATAGCACATTCCATCCAAAAACGACAGAATACACTTTCTTCTCAAGTGCTCATGGAACATCCTCCAGGATAGATCATATCTTGGGTCACAGATCAAGCCTTGGTAAATTTAAGAAAACTGAAATCATATCAAGTATCTTTTCCAACCACAATGCTATGAGACTAGATATCAATTACAGAAAAAAACTGTAAAAAATACAAACACATGGAGGCTAAACAATACACTACTAAATAACCAAGAGATCACTGAAGAAATCAAAGAGGAAATCAAAAAATACCTAGAAACAAATCACAATGAAAACACAACAAGCCAAAACCTATGGGATGCAGCAAAAGCAGTTCTAAGAGGGAAGTTTATAGCAATACAACCCTACCTCAAGAAACAAGAAACATCTCAAATAAACAACCTAAACTTACACCTAAAGCAATTAGAGAAAGAAGAAAAAACCCCCAAACTTCACAGAAGGAAGGAAATCATAAAGATCAGATCAGAAATAAATGAAAAAGAAATGAAGGAAACAACAGCAAAGATCAATAAAACTAAAAGCTGGTTCTTTGAGAAGAGAAACAAAATTGATAAACCATTAGCCATACTCATCAAGAAAAGAAGGGAGAAGATTCAAATCAATAGAATAAGAAATGAAAAAGGAGAAGAACAACTGACATTGCAGAAATACAAAGGATCATGAGAGATTATTACAAGCAACTATATGCTAATAAAATGGACAACCTTGAAGAAATGGACAAAATCTTAGAAAAGCACAACCTTCAAGACTGAACCAGGAAGAAACAGAAAATATAAGCAGACCAATCACAAGCACTGAAATTGAAACTGATTAAAAATCAGTTTAATCAGTGATTAAAAATCTTCCAACAAACAAAAGCTGAGGACCAGATGGCTTCACAGGTGAATTCTATCAAACATTTAGAGAATAGCTAACACCTATCCTTTTCAAACTCTTCCAAAATATAGCAGAGGGAGGAACACCCCCAAACTCATTCTACAAGGCCACCATCACCCTGATACCAAAACCAGACAAAGATGTCACAAAAAAAGAAAACTACAGACCAATATTACTGATGAACATAGATGCAAAAATCGTCAACAAATACTAGCAAACAGAATCCAACAGCACATTAAAAGGATCATACACCATGATCAAGCGGGGTTTATCCCAGGAATGCAAGGAACTTCTGTATATGCAAATCAATCAATGTGATACACCATATTAACAAACTGAAGAATAAAAACCGTATGATAATCTCAATAGATGCAGAAAAAACTTTCGACAAAATTCAACAAAACTCTCCAGAAAGTAGGCATAGAGTGAACCTACCTCTACATGATAAAGGCCATATATGACAAACCCACAGCCAACATCGTTGTCAATGGTGAAAAACTGAAACCGTTTCCTCTAAGATCAGGAACAAGACATGGTTGCCCACTCTCACCACTACTATTCAACGTAGTTTTGGAAGTTTTAGCCATGGCAATCAGAGAAGAAAAAGAAACAATAGGAATCCAAATTGGAAAAGAAGAAGTAAGACTGTCACTGTTTGCAGATGACATGATACTATACATAGAGAATCCTAAAGATGCTACCAGAAAACTACAGCTAATCAATGAATTTGGTAAAGTAGCAGGATACAAAATTAATGCACAGAAATCTCTTGCATTCCTATACACTAATGACAAAAAAATCTGAAAGAGAAATTAAGGAAACACTCCCATTTACCACTGCAACAAAAATAATAAAATACCTACGAATAAACCTTCCTAAGGAGACAAACTATAAGACACTGATGAAAGAAATTAAAGATGATACAAACAGATGGAGAGATATACCATGTTCTTGGATTGGAAGAATCAACATTGTGAAAACGACTATACTACCCAAAGCAATCTACAGATTCACTGCAATCCCTATCAAACTACCAATGGCATTTTTCATAGAACTAGGACAAAAAATTTCACAATTTGTATGGAAACACAAAAGACCCCGAATAACCAAAGCAATCTTGAGAAAGAAAAACGGAGAAATATGTGTCAGATATATATTTCGTGACTTGAGACTATACCATATAGTCTATATAATAATCTATATAGTCTACTATATAGTCTATATAATAATCTATATAGTCTACTATAATATATATATATATATATTCCGTGACTTGAGACTATACTACAAAGCTACAGTAATCAAGACAGTATGGTACTGGCACAAAAACAGAAATAGAGATCAATGGAACAAGATAACAAGCCCAGAGATAAACCCATGCACATATGGTCACCTTATCTTTGATAAAGGAGGCAAGAGTATACAATGGAGAAAAGACAGCCTCTTCAATAAGTGGTGCTGGGAAAACTGGACTGCTCCATGTAAAAGAATGAAATTACAACACTTCCTAACACCATACACAAAAATAA
Organism: Aethalodelphis obliquidens; assembly: GCF_003676395.1. Taxonomy (NCBI): domain Eukaryota; kingdom Metazoa; phylum Chordata; class Mammalia; order Artiodactyla; family Delphinidae; genus Aethalodelphis; species Aethalodelphis obliquidens. The sequence continues at coordinate 57,652,990 of NW_020837946.1, read as the reverse complement.
ACTCAAAATGCATTCAAGACCCAAATGTAAGGCCAGACAATACAAAACTCTTAGAGGAAAACAAAGGCAGAACACTCTATGACATAAATCACAGCAAGATCCTTTTTGACCCACCTCCTAGAGAAATGGAAATAAACCCAAAAATAAACAAATGGGACCTAATGAAACTTAAAAGCTTTTTCACAGCAAAGGAAACCATAAACTAGACAAAAAGATAGCCCTCAGAGTGGTAGAAAAGATTTACAAACGAAGCAACTGACAAAGGATTAATCTCCAAAATATACAAGCAGTTCATGCAGCTCAATATCAAAAAAACCCCAAACAACCCAATACAAAAATGGGTAGAAGACCTAAATAGACATTTCTTGAAAGAAGATATACAGATTGCCAACAAACACATGAAAGGATGCTCAACATCACTAATCATTAGAGAAATGCAAATCAAAACTACAATGATGTATCACCTCACACCATTCAGAATGGCCATCATCAAAAAAAAAAATACAAACAATAAATTCTGGAGAGGGTGTCGAGAAAAGGGAACCCTCTTGCACTGTTGGTGGGTACGTAAACTGATACAGCCACTATGGCAAACAGCATGGAGGTTCCTTAAAAAATGAAAAATAGAACTACCATATGACCCAGCAATCCCACTACTGGGTATATACCCTGAGAAAACCATAATTCAAAAAGAGACATGCACCACAATGCTCATTGCAGCTCCATTTACAATAGCCAGGACATGGAAGCAACCTAAGTGTCCACTGACAGATGAATGGATAAAGAAGATGTGGCACATATATACAATGGAATATTACTCAGCCATAAAGAGAAACGAAATTGAACTATTTGTAGTGAGGTGGATGGACTTAGAGTCTGTCATACAGAGTGAAGTAAGTCAGAAAAACAAATACCGCATGCTAACACATATATATGGAATAAAAAAAAAAACAAACGGTTCTGATGAACCTAGGGGCAGGAATAAAGACGCAGACATAGAGAATGTACTTGAGGACTGGGAGTGGGAAGGGTAAGCTGGACGAAGTGAGAGAGTGGCATGGACATATATACACTACCAAATGTAAAATAGATAGCTAGTGGGAAGCAGCTACATAGCACAGGGAGATCAGCTCAGTGCTTTGTGACCACCTAGAGGGGTGGGATAGGGAGGGTGGGAGGGAGATGCAAGAGGGAGGGCATATGGGGATATATGTATACATATAGCTGATTCACTTTGTTATCAGCAGAAACTAACACAACATTGAAAAGCAATTATACTCCAATAAAGATGTTAAAAAAAAAAAAGCAAATAACCCAATAGAAAAATGTGCAGATCTAAATAGACATTTCTCCAAAGAAGACATACAGATGGCCAAAATGCACGTGAAAAGATGCTCAACATTGATAATTATTAGAGAAATGCAAATCAAAACTACAATGAGGTATCACCTCACACCAGTCAGAATGTCCATAATCAAAAAGTCTACAAACAATAAATCCTGGAGAGGGTGTGGAGAAAAGGGAACCCTCCTACACTGTTGGTGGGAATGTAAATTGGTACAGTCACTATGGAGAACAGTATGGAGGTTCCTTAAAAAACTAAAAATAGAGTTACCATATGACCCAGCAATCCCACTTCTGGGCATATATCCGCAGAAAACCATACTTTTAAAAGATACACATACCCTAATGTTCATTACAGCACTATTTACAATAGCCAAGACATGGAAGCAACGTAAATGTCCATCAACAGATGAATGGATAAAGAAGATGTGGTATACACACACACACACACACACACACACACACATATACACAAATGGAATATTAATCAGCCATAAAAAATGAAACAATGCCATTTGCAGCAACATGGATGGACCTAGAGGTTATTATACCTAGTGAAGTAAATCAGACAGAGAAAGACAAATATTATGATGTCACTTGTATGTGGAATGTAAAAAATAATACAAATGAACTGATTTACAAACCAGAAATAGACTCACAGACTTAGAAAACAAACATGGTTACCAAAGGGTCAAGATGGGGGTAGGAATAAATTAGGAGGTTGGTATTAACATATGCACACTACTATATATAAAATAGATAATCAAGAAGGACCTAGTGTATAGCACAGCGAACTCTATTCAATACTCTGTAATAAACTATATGGGAAAAGAATCTGAAAAAGAATAGATATATGTGTAGGTATAACTAAATCACTTTGCTGTACTCCTGAAACTAACACAACATTGTAAATCAACCATACTATAATATAAAATAAAATTTTTTAAAAATCTGCATGTTTTCAGCCTGTTCTACTTCTTAAATAATAAGTTCTCAGAAGTACAGAATCTTACGCCTGAGAAACCTCTTGAGGGTTAACGAAAATTTATGGGTGACAGCTAGAAGGGACCTGAATGACACATGTGAAGCTGAGTCCTTCATTTCACAACTGAGGCTCAGAGAGGTTGATGACATGCTGAAAGTGACATCATTACTTAAAGTCATAAGATGAGGATCCTGATCTTTCCCAAGGAGATGCCCAATTAAAAAAAATTGTTTTGGGGGTGTGTGTGGGAATGACTGAATAAATAAGAGACAACATGTGATAATCAAAGCTCCTTTTGAAGTGCTTTTATTTGCGGAGTAAAGGTGGATCTTTGTGGAAAACAAATCTCAAAAAATAAGGAATTAAGAGAGAAAGGGAGTAGCCTAAAGAGAGCATTTGAACTAGATGCTGTGGACTGCTCCAAAGGAATGACCAAACACTAGCCCAGACGGGTACAGAATTTCTTTTATGGGTTAAGACCAGATCAAATGTTAAAGATCCATTATTATTTACGCATTCTGTCCTAGAGCAAAAAAATTAATTTAGCTTAAAAGTTTAGAATATTTCTGTATGAAACTCAAAGTGAAAGATTAAAATCCTTTGTTTACAATCCAATATCACTATGAATTTAAAAATATGAAAAAAAAATCAGCCCCTTTGCAATAACTATGAACCCTGTTCCAAATAAAAGTATCTGTCATAATCGTTAATTAGGCAAACGCATTTTGGTGAGGGGGCTTTATCTAAAAGAAAACAATGGAAATTTACTATTCACACTGAAATAAGTGGTAATTAGAATGTTACGTCCACAAGATAGCAAAATATTTCTGGTTTAAATAATAATTCCAACTAAGTCCCTCTGTGTACGCTGCAGATGGAACTTATGGAAATCCTTTCCTCTCAAAAAGCTTTGTTAATTTAGAACTGGGTAACTGTAAATGATAAACAAGTTTGGTGTGCGCTCTCGCTTGCTCTCTCACGCGCGCACGCACACGCGCGTGCACACACGCGCACACACACACACACACATACTCTAGAAGGATAAACAGCAGAATATTATTGGTTATGTTATCCGTCAATAGTAGGATTTGGTGGGATTTTTATGTTCTTATTGTTTTCCACTGTTTTCTCATTCACTCACATTCCAATAGGCTTTTTTGAGGGAGACAGGAGAAAAGTTATAACCATTTCTCCAGGAATTTTATACGACCCATAGTCCTCCCATGGGAGCTTGTTACGCAGAGAATGTCCCTCTTCACCTGGGACTGGGCAGAGAACTCTGGTCTACAGGATTCCTGAGTGGCTTGCACCTGCATGCTTTCAAGGATTACAGGGAGAGAAATATAAATGCTTTAGTGGTCTCAATGAAGCTGAAAAAAAAATGCTTTAGTGGTGTTCCACAGGGAATTCTGGAATCATATCATTGCCACAAAGAATGCCTTTTTCCCTTGGAGTAGACTGGGAGGATGAAGCAGAAATGGTAGTTTTTCTCATTGTGATACCTGGTACCATGTAGTAACAGTTCACATTCAGAGAGCAGGGGACACCCTTCTTTTCCATCAACTTGACCGTGACTAACACCCTGCCATGGGACCTAGCCCAGGTCAGAGAGGAATGGCAAGGAGAACAGCCAGTGATTAAAGGAGGGCTGACTGAGTTCTTCTGGCTCAGGTCCAAGACCCCAGCAGATCTCTCTCCCTGCACCTAAGAACCCTCTTTCATTGTGCACCCAAATTTATTAAAGTCCTTAATACAGATTAAAAAGTGAAGAGTCCAGTGATAGGGCTTAACTTCAACAAGTTATAGTATTTTGCGAGCACTACTACATACCAACAATTCCTTTGTTGCTCAGATTTCCCTAAAAATACATGACCTGAGAAATATTACATCTAAAATCAGGGATAATGAAGATAGGTATTTAAAGATATTAAGATGATGTGTTTATAATAAATAAAAAGAAAAAAGATGGAGGTCAGAAGTGCTATAAATATAGAAAGTTAAAACATTAAATAGGATGTCACCTGTCATATCAACCATTAAACAAATTTCTTGTCAGATGGAAATCTAATCAGTAGTTCCCTTAGGCAGGGGGTAAGAGGTGGGATTTTCTACAAAGGGGCACTAGGGAACTTTCTGGAGTAATGAAATGTTTTATATTTGATTGTACGCAGTGGTTACACAGGTGCATACATTTGTCAAAGCTCATCAAACTGTACATGTAACTGTATACATTTTACTGTATGTAAATTATACTCAATAAATTTCACTTATAAAGAATTCTCGGAAAACAAACCTATAAACAGGTATGGGCTAATTTGTAGAGTTTTCCCCGCTATATAGAAAAACAGAACTTTCTCAAGGGATAGGGCACCAGTTTCTTCCTTACTATGAACTTGGGCAGCAGCCCAAAATCATTCTAAAGTTATGAAGCAAACTATATCCACAATCAGGGATCTCTTCCTGCTGAGTGGGCAAAAGGAAGGGAGGTGTAAATCTCTTAACAACGTGCTAAACAATCTGCAGCTTATATAAAAGCTTCTGCTTTTGGAGGGAAATTTTACAGCAAAGGTGAACTTTTATCAAACACTGCTGGTAAGTAAGTATAGTAACTTAGAAATTATCAAGGAAAATGTTTAAGCTGTATGAGATGTAAAATTTAATAATATAAAATAGGTCATCAGCAAACCTACAGCATCAGTGGATTTTCACTGGATGGTTTCAGAAGCTAAGGAAATAGAGGATAACAGGGCTGATTCATTCAAGTTACTGAACAAACCACAGTGAAAATAACGTAGCAGCACTAAACTTAAAAGGAGACATATAAATAAGGGTACAAATAGTAGCCACTAGAGATGTCTATAATTCCTTACTGAAAGAATCTAATTATTGCAATATAAAGTTCAGGTTTGAGCATTTTTGACCAGTTATAGTAACTTGAAGGAAACCCAAGAAGAGTTCAGGACTAACTTATGAGGCCAGATAAAACCATTAAGTTGGGCTTCCCTGGTGGCACATTGGTTGAGAGTCCGCCTGCTGATGCAGGGGACACGGGTTTGTGCCCCGGTCCGGGAGGATCCCACATGCCGTGGAGCGGCTGGGCCTGCGCGTCCGGAGCCTGTGCTCCGTAACAGGAGAGGCCACAACAGTGAGAGGCCCGCGTAACGCAAAAAAAAAAAGAAAAAAAAATACCATTAAGTTTTCATAACTTACAAAAAGGCTCAGGGCATGGCTTTGACTTATCAGTCTCTGAGAGATCTAAATATTAGGGGGAAAGAGAAATGACTCCAAATATAAGGGGGAAATATGGAGCAAAAAGCAGAAGATGAAAATTATAGGTCCAAGTCATTAAGCATAAGATCTAATGTAAGGATTTACTAAAACTAGAGAGCTGATTCTTTTAGAATTGCCCACAAAGTTAGTTTGTGAGCAACATGGAAGGCCAGATTATTGCTTGATAGTCTCTACTTGCTTGGGACCCCAAAATGCTATTACCATCATAAAGCCACTAGAGTTTATTTCTGTTTCACAAAGTTAATGGACGGGGATCTTGCCATCAATTATTTTCCCACCAAAATGCTAAAGGCTCTGAAATAGCAACTATGAAAGAATTTCTAACAGCTTCCTTTTCCAACCCTCAAACCAGTAAATTAAGAGTTATTTATTTAATTGGCTCATATACAGAAATCTTCCAAAACTGCGGCTGGCTTGGAAAACTACGATTTGGTCTTCCGTTGGCCTGGTTCTTTGGAGCTGAGGAATTGATGTTTATCTTCCATCTTCCTCTTTCCATCTGGTTTTCCCTAATGGCTTTCAATTACTAATCCTTTCTGTGGGTGATAAGATGGAAGGACAGCTGAGATTCATGCAAACAATTTCCTGGGCCCCATTTGAGTCTTCATTAATCACTTCAAGTATGATTCTCTGATGGGGTCTAGGTTGTCCTGACACACGACTGACAATGTAAGTTTGGGGAGATGCCCTCTGCCACGTTGGCTTCTTTGAGCATATCCCTAAGGAGGTGCAGCTACCCACCACCCTTCACAAACTATTGCATATCACAAAGATAATTTCTCTGTAACTCAAATGGTATATCTGTGGAAAGAGGAATGGCCCTCCCTGCCTCACAGGGACATTCTAAAGATTCTTAGCTCTTAAAGGGAAAAATATAGAGTATCAAGTTGAATTAGTATACTTTTCTTTCTCAGTCTTAGGACTGAATTATATTAGGGCCTTGGATTTGGCTGAATTCATAAAATATAGTAATTTATTCATTTGTTCATTTAGTCAACAACTGTTTATGTAAAACTCAAGGTGCTGATCCAGAAGTGAAACAATATTGAGGGATTAAAGCCTTTGAAACCGGGGTAGATGCCAGAATGTCATATTAATTTCTGATTCATGATTCTGAAAAATTAGCATTCTTATCTACAAAAGTGTTTCCGGTGATCTGCTGGGCTATTATAGTAGCAAGCTCAAATCAGAGTAAGTCCAACTTAATATTTGATGAACACCTGTAATATTACATAGATTATACAGGTGGCCTGCCTCTTGCTATCAGTATGTCTGTGTTAAATAGGGTAGAAACAATGAAAACATTAAAATATAAGCTCTTTGAGGCAGGGCTTAAATCTTGTACATCTTTTCTTACTTCCAGAGCCTGGCCTGTTTCCTTACAAATAGGAGGTTGAATTAAATGCAATTAATTTTGACAGGAGACGACTTAGTTCATGGAAACCAAAGAAGAAATGGGGATGATATTCTGCTGTGCTCTTAACTTGCTTAAGTTCCAAGACAACTTTTGACTAACAGAATTTCTTTATATAGATAGCTCGTGAAAGACTACTTAGAAAATAAAGTGTGAAGACATTAAGGCAAAGAAGGAGAGGGTTTACCCAGCTGGAGTTAAGAAAATAAACAGACTTAGAAGTTAGGGGAGATTTGAGAGATCCTAACAGTCTCAACAAGGAGTGCAGGTTCAATAATAGTTCACTAACAGGAAGAGGACCAGAAGGCTTTACTTGTCTTACAATTAGGGGAAGTAGAGTTAAAATACTGGTCAATACTAAAATGTAAATATGACAGGCAAATAACATATTTTAGCCTTAAAAGTCATTAGCACATTATTGGGCAAAGACACATGCTTCTTAATTGGACACAATTAGAGGTATCACAGTCTTTGTTAAGAGAAACTCCACTTTTTGATGAAGCAAGTAGGAACCTTTTGATGTTATCTTGTGAACTCAGAGGGAAACTGAAGCACTGAAAAGACAGATCTTGAAGAGAAACCTGAATATGCTGTTTCTAGCGAAGGCGGGGGAACAGTACTGAGACCCATGAAGGGACATCTGGTTGGTGATCGCTCTGAGCCTAGAGTGCAATAATGCATCACATACAAGGAAGGCCACTTTACAAAATCTCATTAATACTCATAACCACCAGTGCAATGGAATCCATAGACCTTATTTTAGAGATGAGGCAAACTGAGACCCAGGGTGGTTAAGGGCTTGCTAAGAGCACATAGACTAACATGTACTTATGTACTGACCATGTAGGCTTTTCTTTTTTTTTAAACTGTATTTGATTTCTTAAGAAGGACAGTTACACAGGAGGACAAACCCACTATTAGAAGTTCTGTATGGAAGTTGTAGTCTCCTCATAAATTACTAAATTGATTTTTTAATACAAATAAGTGAACTTGGGCACATCTAGCAGTTCTCTAAGGGCCTGTTCACCCTGAACAACCGATCCTAACCTTGAACAAGCCACGGAGGAGAGAGACTTGGGCATGTAAATCTGACGAAGGGCAAGAGGGATGGATGTGGATAAAGGCAGAGTTAAGGAGAACAAGCGGAGCACAGCTCGGGGAGGAACAAGGAAGGAGGAAAAAAAGGCCCAAAAGACTGGGAAAACACAAAATCCAGAAACCAAACACAGTTCTCTTCAGACTGCTTCATGCTACCCACTCCTCTGGTATTGTTATTTTTATAATGATTAAATTTAAGTATTTTTCTTGCTGATTTCTACATTGAGATGATACAGAAACAGAAAACGTGTTATATGTATTTTTAAGCAAAGTAAAAACATTTAGAAGAGTGGCTTTGTGGGAGATTAAGACAATTAGCAGACAGACAGCCCGTGCTCCTTTGACAGGGACGAAGACTCCTGTCATTTTATGGAGGTAACCAAAGAATTCCAGTAGTTATGGCAGTTTTTGGCAGGGCTTTCATTTCAACTTCAAGTTTCACAAGGCTTTTCAATACATACGCAGCCTGGCGATCCCCAAAGAAGTCTTTGATGAAGGAAATTTAAATGTACAGGAAACTCCTTAAGAATAAATTAATATGAAAATATGCCAAGAATTGCATTCACTCCAAACTTCCAGGGAAACAAAACATATATACACACACACACAGGCACATGTAGCTTATTTAGCTTGGTGAACTTCCATAAAACCAACAAGCTGATGTTGCCGCCCCTCGGCATCACAGGCCATTCTTACACGTGAGTCAGGTTTGGAGCTTGGAGGACTAAGTCTGAAAGTAAAGAGGTTTTGGCTAGAGTCAGAGTTCTGACTCACAGTATGGTTTCTGAAATGCAAATTATATATTTTATTTGACAGTTTATATTGCTAACAGTCACGTGAGACATTTTCAAAAGCATGGTTTTGGCAGATTTAAAGTTACGTTACTAATAAGTGTAAAATTATCATAAAACCATTGCATCCTGCCATAGGTCCAGTATCTGTTGAAGCAAGTGTACTATCTTCACTACTTGGAAGAAACTATTCAAATACAGTTCCAAGATAAATTTTTAAAAATTAACTAATAAAAGTTGGGCTCTTGGCCAATCTAGACTGCCAAAGGTAAGCTGTTCTAGAAGAGAAGGAAGTCTGGCTTTTCAACATGCTACAGCTTCATGAATAAAAAATATTTTCAAAAATGTTGAGAGACATTTAAACTTCCTAATTGACTGTAAAGCAATTATACTCCAAAAAGATGTTAAAAAAAAAAAAGAGAGAGAGGGATATCAAAGAAGGAATTTCAACATCAGAGGGTATGCTTAAATTGCTTCTGAAACATGGTAACCGTGAAGGCCCCTTCCAACTCCATGATTCTTTGATTTATGATTAGGAATCACAACAAATTTTATGAGTAAACAAGAGAAGAATGTTTTGAAAAAAGCGTTCACACACACACACAAGTTTCTAATTGATATTGAAGCTGAAGAAGCAACTTTAACAGTTAATGAGAGGGACTTCCCTGGCGGTCCAGTGGTTAAGACTTCGCTTTCCAATGCAGGGTGTGAAGGTTCGATCACTGGTTGGGGAGCTAAGATACCATGCCTCGTGGCCAAAAAACCAAAACATAAAACAGAAGCAGCAATATTGTAACAAATTCAATAAGACTTTAAAAAAAAATGGTCCACATCAAAAAAAAATCTTAAAAAAATAGTTAATGAGAAAAATGATACAGATAACTCTTGGAAAAAAATTTTTTCCCCACACAACAGGCCACCAGATTTCCTAGGGACAACAAAGAGTCTTCAGGATTCACTTTCTGTGGCAAAAAAACTTTGTGGCCATAAAACCTGCCAACCTTCCACAAAAGCTCAGACACTCAACTTATACCTTAAGGACTGAAAAAAAAAATATGCGTAGAATTCTCATCCCTAGATTTCATAACAAGGAAAGACCTTAAGAGATCATCTGGTTCAAAATTTCCCAAAGTTGGTTTCGTGAAACATTATTTTCCCCAAATGTTCTGAATAGTGGCGAGGTGATTCAGATAAGTTTGGGAGCACTCTTGAGAGTCGTAATGTACATTAGGCATCAGCAAAGCTGAGAAGCCTACAGAAAAGAAATGGTTAAGTTTTTTTAAAAAAAACTTAGTTTTTATCCAACCTATTTGAGCACAGAACCCTTTCTGCAGTAAGTATTTATTAAAATCCTGTAAAATTAATGTTTTGTAGAAACCCCTTGTCTTATATACAGAGGAAGTGAAGTCCAGACAGGCTAGGGGATTGTCCCAAGGTCATACACTTAGTAGATACGAAAAAACAGATCTCTCCTTTCTAGACCCCACCTCAGTGCTCTTCCTCGTGCTGTGTTCTCTCTCCTACAAAACCTGCATTCCCTGAAGGATCACAGACTATATAAACCAGACCTTGGATGTCATCTAGTCCAAAGCCCTCCTATTTAAAGGTGGGAAACAGTCTCCACAGAGAGACTGAAAAGTGACAGAGAAGGAAAAAAGAAAGTGACACAGAAAAATCAATGCCTGTAGTAGAACCCAGCTCTTAATTCCAATGCTACTATCCTTTCCACAACAGCATACTAGCTCCTGGAAAGCCAACACTTTTTGCCTCTGAGGAAAAGGACTGATGAATGAGAGGGGATTTAGCTATGCAGGACCCAGTAAAATATTTATTAAATATTTTTAATAAATGTCAGTAGGTATCTTAAATCAGTTAAACATGATTGTCTTTACTTACAAATGTCATCCACTGTGACAGGGAATCAATGTTTCAAGCTGTTGAACAGGTCATCATCCCTGTCCTGTTGGATGACACCTGTAAATAAAATAAATCTAGTTTTGAGTGAGTAGATTTTAAGCCAACTAGATTTAAGATGCATGCAGTTTAAAGCAAAGAGTAGTTTTTAAGAGATGATTCTTAATCAAGGCTTGCTGAAGAGAAACACTTTCTGGGCTAGCTACTTCACTCTATGTCACTGGCCTTCAGCACAAAAAAATCCAGGTAATTTAACGGGTAATGTTGCCAGAATACATAGGGCATCATGGATCCCAGAGTTAAAAGCGTCCTCTAGGCACTAGCTACCTCAGTCTCTTGCCTCTGTGAATATTTATTTTCATTTTGTAGGAGGGACAACTAAGCCCCTGTGAGGTTAAATGACTAGCCCAATGTTAAATAGCTAAATGTCTGTAGCTTGAGTCCCTTAACGTACAAAAATGTATACAGAACACATTAGCAAAGGTTATCATTAGGCTGATCAAATTTGAAAGACTCACAGGTACGTATTTAAAACAATATTTCACAGATGTTAACTTAGAATATTCAAGGCACATCTTCATAACATATAATATCAGTATTAGGTATTTAAATACAAGCATTACTGAAAAATGCCATGAATGAAAAATAACCAAAAGTGAGAAAATGGGAACTAGAGTGAAAAGAACAATATTAAATACAGCATGCATTTAGGACTCTAAATTCTGGTTACTTCCAAAAAAGATGTGTAGTTCCTAACAACTTTAAGTGGATGAAAAACTATTTGCTACAGACTATAGTTTAAAATGTTGGTTTCTCTGCAGCCACAAAATGCCACTCTAAGTAAGATCTGCCAGAAACTAAAATTTGAAATGGACAATGAACATCTGAAATTTCCATTCTGTACCTAAATACTCCAAGATAATGGGAAGTATTTTAGGATGCTACCATGAGGTAATATGACTGTCACAGTAACATTACCACCAAACTCATATTGAGTGCTTACTTTGTGCCAAGCCCTCTTTGATTATTTTATACATACTATCTCATTCAGTCAATCCTCAGAAGTTGATTGTTATTACAATTTTACAAATAAGAACATTAAAGCACAGAGTCTCTGTAACTTGATGAAGTCGCTCAGCTGGTAAAATGATAGAATTTGAGCACAAATCTATTTGGTGACAGAATCAAGCTCCAATGACTATATAATACTACATTTCTTTAATATGGCAACTTAAGATACTCGAGAATATAAGAATTAGCTAACACAATTACAATTAAAATACATAAAATTATCCCAACTAAATCCCACACGATATAAAACATGAGAAAATTCTCACTTTTTCTTGGGGGATGAAAGGGAGGCTCGGGACAATTTTCAAAGTAAAATTATCTTAATGCCAAGGAATTAAAACTTCTGATGTTAACCTTAAACACATTACAATTAAAATATGACAAATGAAAAACTTAAATTGTCTTTCATAATGAAAGAAAAGTATATCTTCCGGATTCAGTTACTTCATAAGTCCATAAAGAGATAAATTCTCCTGTTACTCAAGACTGACTGATTCTCAAAACAGTATAACAGTTATTGATAGACTGAATTCAATCATGTGTATTTGAGAATACATATTATCTATCAATTTGCTAAAGAACAGAACTTTCATAAAGTAAATTATCTTTAAGGGAAACAAAGTAAGTTTGATAGATAATGGGACCCCCTTAATTCTTTATGTAATATAGCTAGTGTAAGTTATGCTTCTGACCAAAACCCCTGAACTTCTTTACTAGGAGTCATTTTTCCAACAAATTTTTAAAACTGTGAAACTGATAAAATAGGAAATAATCAGGAGTACAAAGATATACCTGACATATTTTAACTTAACAAGAATTAGATATATCAAAGCTCAGCATCACAGAAACTAGACATTAAGGAAAATGCATATCCTTTCCAAAGCACTGTGGAGAAGTCAATTTCTTCTGGCAATAATGGTTTTCTTATAAGAACCCCAAACAGAAGAAGACAAAGTGTGGTTTCATGGTAGCTTACCCTTTTCTCTGATACCCCATCCTGGCCTGTAGAATCTTTCTCATCAAGTGTCTCTTTCGGGACTGGCATATGTTTTTGGTATGCTGGCTCTCTGTTTAAGGTTGTGTATCCTATGTGCTCATAAATTGGGTTTATCGTCATCTTGGCAATGTATTCTGCTGCCTTGGTTTCAATATAGAGAGTAATCAATCCATCAGTCACCAGATCGTGGATGGACTCAAAGCGCTTCTCCCCAACAAAGTGCTTTCCATCGTAGTAGAGCCTGAAGTTTCTGGTTTGACTTCCAAATCTGCCTCAATGAAATGGGAAAGATGTTTTTAAGAAAAGTAAGCAAGTGAATTCTTTCTGAAAAAAATATTTAAAACTATTGCTTTGTGTGTATCTTCTTTGTTTAAACAAACTGTGGCTAATCTCTATGAGTCGTCTGGAATATGGAAAATTACACTTTTGAACACAAAGAATGAATCTGCAACAACTAGGGATAACTAGCCAAAAGCATGCCTACCCTAGAAGGAAAACCTTGCTCTTATTCATCTTTTTTAAGCCACTTCATTACGTCTGTAGGAAAAACACGGGAAAATAAACCTCATATACTATTAGAACACATTCAATAATCAACTGGTCAACTACATAATGTATGAAATTTCTATATTAGCATGTTCTCTCCAAGTTGATCAACAAAAGTATTCAATGTACTTCAGACCCCAACATTCATGTCTTTCAATGGGAAAGCTCCCTTTAGGGCTCACCTGAGTGTGATGCCAGCAATCATTTAAAGCAGAGCTGATTCCAGAACCTGAGTCATACAGTAGAGCAGGATGGCACACAAACACACTTTTGCTATTTCTAGCCATGGGTCAAGGACTTGCTCTTCCCTCTTACATAGTCATTCTTCTGTCTGCTTGTTGAGTTTGGGCAAGATATGCTTGCAATATATATAGGGCATATAAGTTATCAACTATTAAACTCTAGAAATTCTGTTCTCACTTTCGAGTCATCTTTCAGTGACATTTTTAAAAACCTGAAGAATGACTTACTTTTATGATAATTTCAGTATTTTGCTTCCTGTGGCAAACCTTGGAAATGGATCCAAGTTGGCATGACTAGCATCAGCGTCCTTCCAAGATGACAAAGACAAGAACATGCACTGACTTTAATAAAAGCTGATGCCAAAAGGCACCAAGGGCCAAGTCACAGTCTCTGGAAGCTAGCTCCGAGTGAGCTTAATTTAAAACTGAACAAATCAGACAGGATATATTTAATTTCACTGTTAAAAATACACAGAACAGAGATGAACTAAAATACTAAATTAATAGCTGTTTAAGTAAAGTGTTTAAATAGAACTGCAAACTTATGCAACAATACTATTCTGGTATAGGTTACATTTCAGGAGGACAGGAGTTAGAACCTTCTTAAGATTTCACTTTAAATGTGCCCTAAAAAAGGGAAACAAAAAAAATTTTTAATAGTGGCCTGAGGTATCTCTGTTTCTGTCGTTCAAATTAGACTTTAATAGTTATTTAATCTAGAACCCAATATTCTATCCATGCTGGTCCTTCTTCTAAAATAAAATTGATCTACCTTTTGGTTCTTTAAAAGCAATTAAATTTTGATTTATACTCAAGTGAATGATCCATATAATTCCACTTTCCCATTCTCATTTTCCTCTAATGTTAAAAGACATATTTCTCCTAAGTAAATTTTCATTATAATGCAGGTCTAAAAAGTTGGAAGGTAAAATTTCTACACCAAAGTTAAACATAAACTTTTTGTCAGTTTAATATACTGCTATTTCCTTTTCACTAATTTTCATCATTTGTTATTGAGAAATAAACATAGCCACTTCATACATTTTATAAGGTTCATATAGCAATAAACACAACATTGTTTAACATTAAGTTCCTTTATATTTCAGTTGTATTCAGAGGCATTTCAGCAAGGGATTTAGACCATTTTACTCCTGCAGGGGCTTAAGATTTTACAATAAGCAGTTTCACAATGGGTATGGCACTTAAAATAAAGACTATCTAAGTAATGGTGGCAGGCATTTGTCACTCAACTGTCTTCTGAAATCTGAGAAGTATGGGAGCAGAGGGTGGAAGGGAAGATGGCTGAACTGGCCTACATGGGTTGGGATGGTTAATCAAAAGAGTGGAAATCTAAGGTTAGATTTCTTGGCACTTGACAATGGAGCTGTTTCTAAGCCATCCAAGAAGAGAGTTTCCTGGCTACCTCTAGGTTATTGGGCAAAAAAGTCTAAATAAGTTTGTCCGTTTCTCTTTCTCAACTCAGTGACTTTAAGAGACCATATGCACAATTCCCAGTTCCTCTTCAGCCTGTACTTGAGCTCTAGACTTCCAGTCCAATCAAGCTTCCAGCCTTAAGGAAGCTGATCAGATAACTAAAATAACTCATAATATGGGTTGATTAAAACAATGTCAAAGGACAAGAAAATGAATTTCCATTTTGGAACTATGACAATTATGATTGAACTTTTAAGAAAAATTGCATTATTTTTACTAAAGGAACTGTAAGCTTTGTAAGCCTACTCTGAACATCCCTCTCTTTTATTTTGGAAGCTACATAAAAAACAGCATCGCCCTACAGACTGACAGAGAGATTTCTCCCCTTCCTTGATCTGAAAAGGCATGACAGAGAATCTTTGAGCAAGGTGGGGAATGAGTGTGTCTATTCTACAAAAAGGAGCCATAAAAAGGAGATGCCAAATCTAAGGGCAAATAAAGAATCCTTCCTTATAAAACTTATCACTCACAGACTGTCATTTATACAACATTTAACAAGACACCCAGGAACTCTTAAATGTTAGGTAGTTCATAATAAAGTTCCTGTTTCCTCGATAACCTCAATGGGAAATAAACAAACATAAAAACAAGTCAATACAAAGACAAGATGAAATTGCTGAATTTTAAAAAGTTCATCTTTAGATTGATTTCTAAAAAATGATTATAATAATGTGTATAGCCTTGTTCATATACAGAAAAGTTACATTTCTCTACAGTGATACATGAAACCAAGTAAATCCAGTATCTCCCTCACATTAAGAAAACCAAGAAACTCACTGTTTAACTAGATCGGACATATTACACTTAAGCCTACATAAGATCTCAGAGCTACTGTTTATGTCCCAGTACAAAAGACCTTTGCAGTCTTGAAATACGGTTTGGACAGGGACAGGCAAGTCCCAGGTCCTATGTGTTTAACAGAAAACCTCAGGCTTCAGCATCAGACAAATTAAGTTTAAATCCTGGATCTGCCACTTAGCTGCGTGATTTTGGGAATATTATTCTTCAGATTCTGCATCTAGAAAAGAGGAATAACATTACCCTATACAATAATAACATTACACGGCTGTGAAGATTACATAAGAATATTTAAGTTAAAGCTAAGTACAGCTGACCCTTGAACAACACAGGTTTGAACTGCACTGGTCCACTTAGAGACACGGGTTTTTTCAACAGTAAATCCTACAGCACTACACTATCTGTGGCTGGTTGAATCCACAGATCTGGAACCATGGATACAGAGGGCCAACTGTAAGTGATATGCGGATTTTCCAGTGTGCAGAGGGTAGGTGCCCCTAACCACCATACTGTTCAAGGGTCAACTGTATATAGTACGTTCAACAGTAGTCCCCTTTCTCCTCTGTTAGCTTAGACCTCTGCAGAGAATTACAGAATGATTACCAAACAATAAAGTAAAACAAAAGATGTTCGATAAATATGCACTGAAGACAGCTGAATAAATAATTGGTAATGCTGGTTGTATAGGAACATCTCTGCGCGGGCTGACTTTACAGTCAATGAAAGACAAGGAGTTCTTTGTGACTTTTTTTTACTCAGGATACCCCTGAGTATGTTTATACCATGTGGTTAACTGAGTGGAAATACAACAGAGTGCAAAGAGGGGAGGAGAGAAGCTGGGAGAGTCCTTCCACAGGAGCTTGGGAGTCAGGTTTCTGATTTCAAGGAAGAAAGGTGAGTAAATATACTTGTATTGAAAGCAGGACATATTAAATGGATCTAGTGACGACTACTGAACTCTTGAAGGCAGAGTACTGATTTGTAAAAACGGTTAATGCTAAACCATTTTCCCTGCATTTTTATAGGAAAATATTCTTTTCACTTTTTCTTATATTTATTTCCTGCTTCTGCCCTTTCTTTTACATATCTGTTCATTCTTTTGATGAATATGTTTGAAGCTGTATAGGTATAGGTCCAACCCTCACCTAGATAGAGTTCAACAAGATGAAAATTCATTTTCTCCAAAGTGGTACTGTAGCTAACAAATAGAAAGACTGGGATAATCTGCTCTGAACTGCTACTGTTGTATATAATTACCACTTTCTACAAAGAATGTCTTTTTCTCCAGTGATTCCAGGTTTTGGTTTTCATGTTTTAAAAAACTGTTTAATGCTGTGCCCAGCTGCATTCAAATGAATTTCAAAATACATAATTCTAACAGCTAGCTTTAAAAAGTGAACAAAACTCTTAATACCATCCTTTCTATTTTTTAGCAAGTAAATCGCACTCATAAATACTCAATCCAGAGGTACAAAGTGATGAAGATATATACAGAGAATAACCTTTGGGATCTTACTTTACTTTTTCTAAAACCAAGAATTAGTTCTGATTTGAGGCCAAAGTATTTGGAAGTATCTCCAAAGGAAAGCTCCAAGCTAACAGAGGTTTTCTGTTAACAAACTGAAAACAAAACATATACAACACACTTGTCTAAGTTAACAATACAATGTTAGAACTATTTCCAGAAACCAACACAGGAAAACAATTTTATTTATCACAAATACGTATTTGTGTATTGTTTAGCAGAATCAAAGAACCTAACCTAGTGGTGAAATAAAAATGTTTCATAAATTCTTCTAACCATAAACATACTCTCAGAACAAGGGTTAAAACAGAGACAAGAATATGATGAGGCATTCACTTAAATACTAAAAAATGAATCTAGATTGACTAAGAAAGGCTAAGGGAGACAGACTTAGCTATATACAATTTCACAATATTTTCTCCATCTAAAATTTTGTTAGGATACTACTTTTTTCTATCTTGCTGTGTAATTTTGGATGGCAAAATGGGGCAAAATATTAAAATATGTGAACTCATGATGATATTCCCTTGGCAAAATAAATCATCTTCAGGAAAGAAGCAAACCAATGTACCTAATTAAACGTTCAAAAGTGGCACCAGGCAGCTCTGCAAGGTGGAACTGATACGGAAGAAGAGTTGAAGAAAGTCTGTTTAAGAAACAGTTAGACATCCCCCCACACTCCCTAATCCTGTCGCCAGTGCAACCCCTTCCCCACTCTGGTGGAAGACTTGAGCTCTATTCTCTGGATAGTAAATCAAGGAGATTTTGAACTGAGGAATGCCAGACAGAGTTGAAGGCAGAGATACCATCCTGAAAACTAAGTGAAAGTTTTAAATACTGAAGATTGAGACTTCATCTCTCTATATCACCAGGTTAGAAGGCTTGTAGTACCTTTCCTTATAAGAGTGGAAGATTCTTCTCTGGGAAATCCTATCAGCTCAACTGAAAAGACAAGAATAGAGACATCGCCCTATAATTGGGAGGCTTCTCTCAAGCTCCCAGAACTACCAGTCAACTTTTTAGTTTTTATTTGCCTCAAGAAATTTTCTAATTTCCCTTGTGATTTCTTCTTTGATCCACTGGTTATTCAAGAGTGTATTGTTTAATTTCTATATATCTGTGAATTCTCCAGTTTTCCTACTGCTCTTGACTTCTAATTTTATTTTATTGTGATTGGTAAAGATATTCGATATGATTCAATCTTCTTAAATATATTAAGACTTGTTTTGTGACCAATGTGAATGCTCCCCTCTTCTCAATGCACACACACCATATGTGTGCTTGAGAAGAATGTGTATTCTGGGGCTGTTGGGTGAGTGTTCTGTATATGTTTGTTAGGTCCAACTGACGTATAACATTGTTCAAGTCCTTCTTTTTCTTATTGATCTGTCTAGTTCTATCCATTTAGTGCCAAATAAACTTAAATATGAGCAAGCAGCTAAGGACCACCTGACATCTGAGGAAAATCTCTCTCATGAAGGACAAAGATAGATAAACAAACAGAATTAAACCAAGCTGAAGGAAACAAACCATGCAAAGACATGACAATATTTTTTTAAATTATCAATGTTTAAAGAAACAAAAATGGGATGTTTCCTATTTCTATTCTTGAATAGGATTCAGCAAGAAATGTTAGGATGCTATAAGAAAAGGAGTAAATATAGAATACATAGAAAAATAAGTTAAAAAAAGGAAATATAACATAAGTGAAAATGTTAATGAAGAAATGAAAGATAAAGTTGAGAAAATATTTAAGAAGAGCAAAAAGACGAAAAATAGAGGAAAAAAAAAAAGATAGAGAATCGATCCAGGAAGTCCAACATCTAGATAATAGGAGGTCTGGAAAGAGAAAACAGAAGGGGAAGAAATCTAAAAGGTAATTCAAGAAAATTTATCACAATTGAAGACTATAAGTTTATACAATAGACAAAAATAGGCCCACACCAAGAGGGTAAACATGAAAAGATGCTCAAAGAGTAGTCCAATAAATAGAAATTATATCTTTAGAATGATGAAATTTTACAAGTCTGACAATACCAAGAACTGGCAAGGATACAGAGCCACTAATATAACCAACACCAGGCATACTGTTTAACAAAATAGTTTTAAAATATCTAGTAAAATTTGATACATGCATACCTATGACATAGCAATCCTATTCCTAGATAATATTCCAGACAATATGAGTGATTATGTGGATAGATCACATCTTGGGTCACAAATCAATCCTTGGTAAATTTAAGAAAACTGAAATCATATCAAGCACCTTTTCGGACCACAACGCTATGAAATTAGAGATCAATTACAGGAAAAAAACTGTAAAAAACACAAACACATGGAGGCTAAACAATATGTTACTGAACAATCAATGGATCACTGAAGAACTCAAAGAGGAAATCTAAACATATCTAAAGATAAATGACAATGAAAACACAACAATCCAAAACCTACAGGACGCAGCAAAAGCAGTTCTAAGAGGTAAGTTTATAGCAATACAATCCTACCTCAAGAAACAAGAAAAAAACCTCAAACAACCTATCCTTACACCTAAAGCAACTAGAGAAAAAAGAACAAACAAAAACCCTGTTTCACTCTCAGACATCCTTCAGTTTCCAAATCAGACTCTATTTTTTCAGAATAGCCTTCCCTGACTGTGATTCCTTGGATTTAAATCAGATTCTCCTTTACACAGTGATAGCACCTGTGCTTTCCCTCCACAGTGCTCACCTCAGTTTTTAATTCTATATTTGTGGGACAATTTCGTTAAAGGCTAACCCTCTCACCATCTGACAGACTCTTTAAGGCCAGGGATCTTGACTGTCCTGTTCATCCTTGTATCTCCAGCACCCAGAAGAGTAACATTACAATTTTTTTTAGAAACAAAACAATAACAAAATACATTTTTTTAAATGCCAAAAATGTTATTTATTTTGGGGGCAGTAAGACTATAGGTAATATTTTTCTTTTCTTACTTTTCTGCATTTTACATATTTTCTGTAGCGCACATGTTAATAAAAAACAAAAGTTTATGATGGACCTAAATTTAAATAAACAAATATAACTAGTGAAAACCAGAGTTTTAAAAAATCAGGAGGTGAAACCAGACCTCATGAAGAATTAATTCAAATAACAAACTTCTGACATATTTATTGACATGGAAAATGTTCATGATATACAGCTAATTGAAAACATATGCCATAAAATAGTGTACTTGGTATGAAACCATTTCTATTCAACCCAGAAAAGTACTAGAATTTCATACACTTCAATTTTAACAGTGATTATCTCTGACTAGTGGGATTAGAGGTGATTTTTTGCTTTTCTTTCTGCTTTTCTGTTTTTTCCCAAATATCGTTTTCTGTATTATATATATATGTTAGGGAAAACTAATCTCTTTAAACAGCTATGCACTCTTGTGGATTTACAATACGGTTCAATTTGCAACCCATTTTTAGGAATACACCTATTTTCTTCAAGTAAGGGATGCTTTATATTAAACTACCCATTCCCTACTGTGCCATATCAATTACTTTCTATAATTTGTTTCATTAAAGCCTACTTGACCAGAGGGTCCTTGATAAGAATTACTACACCAATATTTTTTTAAAGCTTATGGCACTGACAACATGGTATTGCATTTTAAAGTAAATCATGCTATTGTTTTTATCAATTTTAATTTTCTGACATTGCAGGACTACTAAATTCTATGGTTGTTATGTGTTTTGTCACCTACTCTTATATTCAGAAAATGTCCCCAAAGTGATTCACAAGCTTAACTAAGAGAAGCAGAAAAGCATTTTCGAAAAATTATTCTGCGGAACACTATTTTCCACTTATTCCAAATAGCACAACAAAGAGGCTTGCAGGAAATGAAATGAAACCATGGTAACCAACTAAACCTATCATGAGCTACCAGATCAAGAGAACACATAGTACATTACACGTCAACGCCTACCAGAAGCATAATCTTTCCCCAGTTCCTTTTGATCCTTCTTCCTAAACATGAAAAAAGCTTTCAACTAATTTTCATATTTTAAAAATGTGAAAGCCCCTGTACCATGACTTTACCCAGGAATTCTTTGGCTGGGTTCACTTTAAAAGTCAACCTAATGATCTGAGATTCAATTAGAAATTGTTTTTTTCAATCATTAGCAAATTACATTTCCTACTTCATGGCATCTTATCATTTTCTAATACAGTAGCAATAGTTTCTTCATACTAAATCTCAGAGTTGTAAAGATTAAGTAACATTCTCTCAGGAATTCCTTAATAGAATCTTACCAGCATTCTAAACTCAAAGCCATAATAAATTAAATCACAAATGCATTTACATAATAGGAAGGAGCCCATTTTATCATCTTGTTGCCCATTCTACTACCAATCATCAACCCCTATCATAGAAACTGAAGCTAAACTCACAGAATATAGCTCAATGTGTTCTTAAACTACCAACCATCAGCTAAGACTAAATAAACAAGGTATTGATGGCTTTTATTACATAACTATACAGCCAGGCAGACAACAGGGCAAAACTTCTGGAAAGACTAGAGATGATCTTTGCTGCTATGGTTAGCCACTACCAAATAATTGTCACATATAATAAAATACAATGTACATACATGCCATAAAAATATATGTATATTTTATGCACAACCAATTTCTGGAAGGATAGACAAATAACTGTGAATGGCATTATCTCTATGGAGTGGAACTAGAAGTATGTGGAGGGAAAGTAATGTAATTTATCATTATATACAATTCTCTTATTTGAAAAAAATATTTTTTTACAACAGCCATGCATTGTTTTCATAGTCATAATAGAGATGTGGTAAATGACATGGATGCAAGTATACTATTATTTTTACAGATTATTATTGCTGTTTTTCTCTGAAAAGTTGTCCAAACTCACTACAAAATTATTTTTATAAGCACATATGATCACCAAATGATTTTATAATGTAATTTTAGCTTAAATAATTAAACTTTACATATACTTAATTTGGCTTTTCTCTTTTTGGAGAGAGAGGGGTAGAAAGTTAACCCTTGAGAATTAGTTGGAGGAAATTTCATCCTTAAAGGCTTTAAACAAAGGTTTATCTGCTTAAAAATGGTACTGTATTGATAACTTAAAAATCTTTATTAAAAACTTACTGACTTAAAAGCTACGGGTTTACTCTTGTGCCACACCCCTTTTCAACTTACATAGTGCTACATGTTTTATTATTATTTTGGATGTTGTTTTTAACAGGTTATATTTTCTGTTTCTTAGCTTTTTCTTCTTGAGCAAGTTAAGCCTCAGTTTTCTTGTAAAACGCAGAAAATATAGTATCTACTCCATGGGCTTATTTTGTAGATAAAACTGAGTTTTCCAACCTGTTTGTCAGGAACAGAGGTTAGAGGCTACACGATATCAAATCTGTCAGCCCTTTCAGAGGCCGGGACGGTCTAATGCAGCTCAAGTCCTGGCACTGGCCACATTTGGCCACAGTCAGCCCCCTGCATTTACTCTCAGTGTGCCACGTAACAGCATAATTTTCAATGGGTGCCACACAGGAAAAAGCATTAGAAAATACTGAAAGATAATCCACATAGGTATTTACCACAGTGCATGACACAGTAAATATTCAGTAAACATTAACTATTATCATATGTATAAAACCAGTAGGCCCGGGCTTCCCTGGTGGCGCAGTGGTTGGGAGTCCGCCTGCCGATGCAGGGGATGCGGGTTCGTGCCCCGGTCCGGGGGGATCCCACATGCCACGGAGCAGCTGGGCCCATGGGCCATGGCCGCTGGGCCTGCGCGTCCGGAGCCTGTGCTCCGCGGCGGGAGAGGCCACAGCGGTGAGAGGTCTGCGTACCGCAAAAAAAAAAAAAAACAAAAAAAACCCAGTAGGCCCATTAATAAAATACGTGGGTATGCAACTCGTTCATAGGAAAGGAGGCACGTTATCAACACATTCTGGAGCTGTCTCCGGTTACCAAGAAACAGACCTTACATTAAAAGAACCTGGTATGTCTCCTACTGCACCTTAAAGTAGATAGATATACAAGTCAGATTCCAGTTTCTCTTTCAGAGTAGACAGCCAGAGTTGGAATTTTATCTCCTATATCAAAGTTCCTGTTGATTAGCCAGAAAATGTACTTGAAACTCAATTCCACCCTAAAAGAACTGCTTGGTGGAATCTGCCTTATGCTGTGCCTTAAAAATGCAAAACCCAAAAATATCTTGAAATCCGCTTTTTTGATTTCTCTACCTTCTGCTTTAAACCCATTGCTATAGATGCATACTTTTTGAGAGGGAACTGAAGTTTGAATAGAAAGAACATCAGTTAATAAAAACCATGCTGTGCATAAAATCTGAAAAATGAAGTACCATTTGAGAGTAAAGTGCAAATCAAAACCACAGTGAGATACCACTTCACACCCACTAGGATGTCACACCCACTGTTTAAATCAAAGACATGATAACAGGTATTGGCGAGGAGTGGAGAAATTAGAACCCTCACACATTGCTGGTGGGATTATAAAATGGTAAAACCACTTTGGAAAAAAATTTGGCACTTCCTCAAAATGTTAAACACAGAGTTACAATATGATCCGGCAATTTCACTCCTAGGTATATACCCATGAGAAATAAAAACATATGTACACACAAAGCCTTGTACACAGCATTATTCATAGTAGCATTATTCGTAATAGCCAAAAAGTGGAAACAACTCAAATGTCCATCAACTGATGAATGGATAAGCAAAACATGATATATATCCAAATACTGGAACAGTATTCAAATATTTATTAATAAAAAGAAATAAAGTACTGATATGTGCAACAACATGGATGAACCTTGGAAATATGCTAAGGGAAAGAAGCCACTCACAAAAGAACACATATTATACACAATTCCACAGTTATGAAACATCCAGGATGTATAAATCTACAGAGATAAAAAAGTAGGTTAATGGTTATCTGAGGCTGGGAGGGTTGGGAGAAATGGGAAATGACTGTAAATGGGTATGCAGTTTCTTTTTAGGGTGATTAAATGTCCTAAGATTGATTATGTTGCATAACTTTGTGAATGCACTGAAAACCACTGATTTGTACACTTTAAATGGGTGAATTGGTATGTTATTTATAACTAAAAGAAGGGAAAAGTTAAAAAAAAAAGACTAAGATACAACACATGCAAAAGCCAAGCTTGGGAATAAAGTTAGAAAAAAAGAAAAAGGCTGAATTTTTGTTAATACAGAGAAACAGTGCTTGGTTGCCATAAGTACATGTTTCAGAACACTCTTAGGATAGGAGGTAAACCTTTTTTGGTACAGGGGAAAGAATCAGAAAACAGGAAGAAAAAGAACTGGTGAGGTAACTACGTCTTAAAATTTTTTTCCTCTATCAATTGAACACTTTAACAAGAAGTCTTTTAGGTTCATTTATCCAAAAGGGGTCTGAAAAAAATATTTAAAAAAATGGGGAGGGTGTCTATCTGACTTACCAAACAGAAGAAACCTGGTAAATTTTTATCCTTCTTTTCTCCCCTTTAATCCCAACATTTAGTTCTAATTTATTAACTGAAAGTGAGAAATAACTCAAAGGCTCTTAAGAGTCAGCCTATACATTTTAAGTTTTTTCTCCCTGTAGATGAACCACATCAGAAGCCATTAATCAGAAAGTTACATTCTATGAGGCCACCATCACCGATACCAAAACCAGGCAAGGATACCACAAAAAGAGAAAATTACAGGCTAACATCACTGATGACTACAGACGTAAAAATCCTCAACAAAATACTAGCAAACCAACTCCAACAGTACATTAAAAGGATCATACATCATGATCAAGTGGGATTTATCCCAGGGATGCAAAGATTCTTCAATATCCACAAATCAATCAATGTGATACACCACATTAACAAATTGAAGAATAAAAACCATATGATCATCTCAAAAGATTATAAAAAGCTTTTGATAAAATTCAACATCCATTTATGATTAAAGAAAAACAAAACTCTTCAGAAAGTGGGCACACAGGA
Organism: Aethalodelphis obliquidens; assembly: GCF_003676395.1. Taxonomy (NCBI): domain Eukaryota; kingdom Metazoa; phylum Chordata; class Mammalia; order Artiodactyla; family Delphinidae; genus Aethalodelphis; species Aethalodelphis obliquidens. The sequence goes on along the minus strand of NW_020837946.1, from coordinate 57,627,451 downwards.
AACATACCTCAACATAATAAAGGCCATATATGACAAACCCACAGCTAACATCATAGTCAATTGTGAAAAGCTGAAAGCATTTCCTCTAAGATTAGAAACAAGATAAGGAGGCCCACTCTGGTCATTTATATTCAACATAGTTTTGGAGGTCCTAGCCACAGTGATCAGAGAGGAAAATGATATAAAAGGAATCCAAATTGGAAAAGAAGAAGTAAAAACTGTCACTGTTCACAGATGACATGATGCTATACACAGAAAATCCTAAAGATGCTACCAGAAAACTACTAGAGCTCATCAATGAATTCAGTAAAGTTGCTGGACACAAAATTAATATACAGAAATCCTGCACCTATACACTAATGACAAAATATAAGGAAGAGAAATTAAGGAAACAATCCCATTTACCACTGTATCAAAAAGAATAAAATACCTAGGAATAAACCTAGCTAAGGAAGCAAAAGACCTGTACTCTGAAAATTGTAAGATACAATGAAAGAAATTAAAAATGACACAAACAGGGCTTCCCTGGTGGCACAGTGGTTGAGAGTCCACCTGCCAATGCAGGGGACACGGGTTCGTGCCCTGGTCCAAGAAAATCCCACATGCCGCAGAGAGGCTAGGCCCGTGAGCCATAGCCACTGAGCCTGCGCGTCTGGAGCCTGTGCTCCGCAACGGGAGAGGCCAAAACAGTGAGAGGCCTGCGTACCGCAAAAAAAAAAAAAAAAATGGCATAACAGATGGAAAGGTATACCATGTTTTTGGATTAGAAGAATCAGCATTATTAAAATGACCATACTACCCAAGGCAATCTACAGATTCAATACAATCCCTATCAAATTACCGATGGCATTTTTCACAGAATTAGAACAAAATATTTTAAAATTTGTACAGAAATACAAAAGACCCCATATAGTCAAAGCAATCTTGAGAAAGAAGAATGGAGCTGTAGGAATCATGCTCCCTGGCTTCAGACTATATTACAAAGCTACAGTAATTGAAACAGTATGGTACTGGCACAAAAACAGACATACAGATAATGGAACAGGATAGATTTGAAGTAAGTCAGATAGAGAAAGACTAATATCATATGATATCACTTATATGTGGAATCTAAAAAAATGATACAAATGAAATTATTTACAAAACAAAAATAGACTCACAGACAGAAACAAACTTATGGTCACCAAAGGGGATAGTGGGGGCTATGGGGGGAGATAAATTAGGAGTTTGGGATTAACATATACACACTACTATATATAAAACAGATAAACAACATGGACCTACTGTATTGCAAAGGGAACTCTATTCAATATCATGTAATAATTTATAATGGAAAAGAATCTGAAAAGGAATATATATATATATATAAAACTGACTCACTTTGCTGTCCACCTGAAACTAACACAACACTATAAATTAACTATACTTCAATTTTTAAAATAGTTTAAAAAGACCCTCAAAAAAAAAGAAAAGAAGAGAAAAGAAAGTTACTTGGTGAACATGGAGTCCAGAGCAAGAGGAACTGAGTGAATCGAATGTTTAATAGACTATTTCTCAAAGAGTGTTTCACAGAGAGATTCCACAAAAAGAGGGTCTCATAATCAAATGAGTTTGGGAAATGCAGCATAGTTCTATTAAAAATGCTCACAGGCTCTGAGAAATACTGCATCAAAGAAACCCAACTGATTATGGTTAGTGGCAGGGAGACTCACACAGCTCCTTTATGAGCATCTCCATACTAGAGATAGCACTGCCAATGTTGGTCAAGACTCCCCTCTCCCACAGACCCTGGACTCTAGAACACACCTCTGTGACTTCCCTTTCAATTGCCCCCAAGGCTGTCCCTCTCCTTCTGATCAATGATTTAAATAAGGTGACACATTTCACTTGGAGTCATATCTTCAAAGACTTAGGAGGTACTGTCTTTCACTTTGACCCAAGGTTGCAGCTAGTGTCTTCAATTTTTCCCAAAATGAAAATAACCCTATTGATTTTTTTTGTCTGATTGTAAAAATGATACACATGGCATTGTGAAAAAAAAATCAGGCAACTCAGAAAGGTACAGAGAAGCAAAAATCACCTTTAAGTTAAAACTCAGAGACAACACTATGAACACTGGCAATCATTCTTTTAGACAGCTGTCTACTTACATATATACCCTATACATACAGACAGACACACACACACACACGTATATTAAATAGTATGATACTCTACATACTGTCCTGTATAATGAATTTTATTTTGTAGATTAACATAGGGTATACTTCAGAACTTATCAAATAAGAAATATTGTTTAAAGAAAATATATGTCCAAACATCATGCTTTCTCAGTTTTTTAATTCTCATTTGTTTTCCAGTACCTAAAATTTTTCAAAATAATTCTTATCATTATGGTCAGCATAAAATCAACAGGAAGTGCCAAGCACTGTGGGTATGAAACATTCTCTGGAATATTTCCAAAATCTGTTCTGGAATATCTAGACACAGGACTTGGAGATTATCAAGACTCTTTTACACGTGTGTCATCTTGCTCTTCTCCAAGTTTAGAGAAGCTAAAATGAGTCAGACTCAACAGAAATGTCCCTAGGGTTGCCAAATTTGGAGTTAACATTTCTCCTCAAAGGGAACCCTTTAAAATCTATAAGGTATCTAGAATCTCTTTTGAAGATCACTTTTCCATTGCCCAAGGAAAACTACTTACTAAATTAATTATCAAATAATTCTGGTAAAACTTAATTCCCACCACCCTATCCACTTATTTATTCTTATTGCTCCCACAATGATCTTTTAAAATTACAAATGTTCAACCATTACTCTCTTCTATTAAAAGTCTTCAGTGACTCCCATTTCCTACAGATAAAGTCCAAGTTCTTAAGCATGAAATACCAGCCTTTCCTGGCATACTTACTGCTAAAACTTCCTGCACCCCCGAGTCCTAGCAGCCTGCCATACACCAAATGTTCCATGCTGTTCTATATATTCCTTCCTTGGCTTTTTCTTCTTCCCCAAATGCTCGTTTTTTTATAATCACATCCTATCCTCTACCTGGCAAACCTATATTCTACCTTTATGAGGCAGCTTAAACGTCTTCCTTTATTGACCCACTGGATAATATCTGGCAGAATTCAAAAGCTCAACAAAAGCTCCTAAATCATATGTAATATTATTTCTTATTGATGTTTTCAATCTGTATGGGTTCTCTTTTATAACAGGTTCTCTTTTATTTGATTTTGCTATAGTTTCTACCATGTGAAGAAAATTCCTATTTTCATAGTTACAAAGTAAATATTTTGGGATGATGTGCTCTTGTTTTTGATGATGCTATACTGTGTAACTGGTATCCATTTTCCCTCCTCACTCCAACCTTCTTCCTTCTTTTAAAACAGGAAAAGAAAACCAGATTTTTATCTGATAAGAACCAGATTCTTATCAGGTACAGTGGTGGCAATGAGAAAACAGATACCAAATATTTAAAAGGTCATTTCACATGACCACTTACACTAGCTCTCCACTAGTCTTTTTACCTTCTTATTTCACTATTTCCAAGAATTCATGGGGTGCTTATGTAATTCTAACAGTTACTTATAGTGAACAACTGTTTTGATAGGTTATAGTTCAAGAATATATAGGAAAAGATGGAGAAAATGCAGGAAACGATTTCATCAGAGGATTAGAATCTTAAAAAAAAAAAAAGTAAATGGAAATTCTGGAACTAAATAACACAGTATATGAAATTAGGAACTCAATGAATGGATTTACAGCCGATCAAAAAGAGCAGAATAAAGGACTAGTGGACTGGAAGACAGGTCAATAGAAAATGTCCAAATTGAAGCTCAGAGAGATGAAAGTCAGGAAGTGAGAAGCTCAGAGGAAAAAAAATTTGGAAAATTCAGGAAATAATTTATGATGAATAAACCTACAGTTATAGTATCATGATATTTAATAATTTTATATTTCTTATAACTATTCTTTTGTATACACTTAACATTTAATAAAAAGGATAATACAAAACATGCACAGTCCTATCTTTTTCACTTGTCACTCCATATGTACAACACTGAACAATTTTTCCTTCTAGTGAGAAAAATTACAGAACGACATAAAATTTTTTTTAAAAAGAATTAGTTCTAAAACTATGAAAATCATACAAAGAAAAATGTTTTCTACAAAACTTCTTAAATTATTTTAGGTTACTTGCAGCTAAATTATTTTAGGTTACTTGCCATGATACCTCATTAAACTATAACTAATACAAATGTTGTCAAAATCAACATACAGAAAACCCCGAAGTCATAGGAAACATTTCATGCTTCATGAGGAATAATCTAGTGCCTGGGAGAGCATCTTATCTTCAACTGCACACTCCAACTATGTGGATGGCTGTCTAGTGTTTCATTGTATAAAAGACTTTGAGCAACAATCATTTGTTCTGAACCAAGGGGTCCATGTGGGCAAGGCAGAAAAGCAGGACAAGGCCTGGCCAGAAATTCAGGCTGAGATGGCGTGTAAGAGAAGATGGTGAAGAAGAAAGTGAGATGTCAACCACAGACGACCTTCCATGCCATGCAATGAAAATCTCCTTGCTGACTGCAAACAATTGATACTGTGACACCACATATACAATACATCCTTGCCGAACTGATACCTCACATTATACACAAAGATCATCAGTAAAGGTTAGGCTTCCCCAGGTATGGGGGAGATGCCAGTGACAGAGGGAGGTGTGGCCTTTGAAACCTTGTGTCCTACTCAACATTACGACTTTGCTGATCACTGCATCAGATTTTAAGATTGATCACTCATGATACCATGGAAGATACATTAGAGGGGTAAGGCTGGATACAGGTAACTTCCTCATGAAACTAATCCAGGAGGTGGCTTGATTGAAAAGAAGGGGAAATTTTTTTTTTTTTTTTTTTT
>NW_020837946.1:57543826-57622428 GCF_003676395.1 Aethalodelphis obliquidens | reverse complement strand
CTCCTGTTGTGGAGCACAGGCTCCGGACGCGCAGGCTCAGCGGCCACGGCTCACAGGCACAGCCGCTCTGCGGCATGTGGGATCTTCCCAGACCGGGGCACGAACCTGTGTCCCCTGCATCGGCAGGCGGACTCTCAACCACTGCGCCACCAGGGAAGCCCCAAGAAGGGGAAATTTTGAAAATTACTTAAGAAATAAAAGATTGTTGGGCTTGGCTGTGTGAGATGAGCAAGAAGAAAAAGTTCTTTTAACCATTAGATAATATAGGTACAGTACCTTGGGCTTTCCAGAGTCTATGAAAAGGTATAAAATATGAATAAAAAGGTGTGGCTCCAAAACATAAAAGGAAATCTAAAGTTAATTTCAAAAGCAATTTATATTTAAAAAAACGAAGTTAACAGCAAAATATATATATTTGATATGGGATATAGTGTTTGATATGGTGTAAGATGGAGGCCTCGAAATGAATAAGGCCAGGCCTACAAACATCTTAAAACAGAACTGAGATAAAAGAAAAATGATGTCTTGTTTTCGGTCTTGTGAATTGGCTAAATAACAGCGTCACCAGCTATTAAAGGGATGCAGGTGTTTCAGCGTATCTGGGAGGAAAACTGATCGAGTTCGGTTTTGGACATATTGTGAGGTTGAGGTGACTATGGAACAACTTGAAATCAAGGACTTATTCCTAATTTTAGGGCCTTTGTTTAACACAGCAAATGCATAATAAACAATGATGGCTGTAAATTCAAACTGCCTCCCTACCGCAGTGGATCATGAATTCTGTTAAAAACAGACTGATGTTAACTGGGAGAATCATTAGTTGAAATGGGGAATATCAGATAAGATTAAGAGATATATCAATACAACTTCTATCTCACATTCTGTTTAACACTTCCCTACCATACATCTAGTTCAAAACAAAGAAAATCATATTTCAGCATGTAAATTACTCACGCATACTCACAAATTCCCTACCTCCACTACAAGCCCTTTTACTATTTCTATTCCATGTAAAAACTTTATGATGATTTTCAAAAACAAAAGGAAAGCTGCATGTTACCCCAGACTTATACATTAAAAGCACTGTCATCAATCCCATGTTGCTCTATTCTTCAATCCAATTCTAGGATTTCCTGGGCCAAAGTGGACAGTGAGTGATTATAAAGTCATGAGTAGCATGAGAGAGGGTGAGAGGGTGGGAATGAGGAAGAATTTGGAAGATCTGGGTGCTACTTTTCTCCACATTGAATCCTTGGCCCTAGGGCGTTTGCTGGTGTTATTCAGTAAAAAACAGCGTGATGACCACATTATGAGGCGATGTAGTATAATAGAAAGTACCTGAACTTTGCAATGAGGCGAAACTGAGTTAAAATTCCCGTGATCTCAGAAGAAGGTGGGGAGACGGCAACAAAGGGAAAAGGAAGAGAGTATACAGATTGCTTTGTTTCCTTTCACCCCACCTCCTTCTTGCTTATCTTGGCCCACTAGCCTGTACATCAAGGCTTATCTACCCCAGACACTCAGATGACCATCTATTTGGATATGTGGAATTGTAGAATCCTAGAATTATAAAATGTTAGGAATAGAAAGATGAAGCAGCTGGCTTCAAGAATACCTGTGATTTGCTCCAAATTAGTCGTCTAGCTCATTTAGTGGCAAAATGAATAGGTATTTAAGTTCTCAGCCCAGATTTTTTCCCCTATATACCACAATTTAAACCTGAAAAAGCAACATAATTAAGTAACTGAAGGGGGATTTACGCTTTATAATTTTCCATAAAAGCAGATTTCCATGAACTGTTAACAAGCTCTATTGTCCAAGTATGCTATTGATTCAGAATTCAGCATGAAGAAATACTAAATTATACCATTCTTTTGCCAGAAAGATTAATAATAAATCTGGTGGATGGGAGTAAGAACAGTCCCTGCTCACTCACCCAGGCATAAGTGATTGGAGAAGGAGTTGGACGTGGTCATATCAGAGTCCTAAGCAATAATATTACCTTTCTCTTCTCTCTCTGTGGCTACCAAAAGAAATGTTATTTCTTTGACCTCTTTCTTCAAAGTTTCTACTTTTAAATCTTTTCCAAACAATGCATAAATGAATGCATGAATTAACAAATGAAGGAATGAACAAAGACAATGGATAATTATTCCAAAACTAGAGAGGCAGCAATGTAGAGTGATTAAGAGCATAGACTCTGAAGCCAAATTGTCTGGGTTCAAATACCAGCTACACGAATTATTAAATGTATAACCTTGGCCAAGTTACTCAACCTCTAGGTCCTCTGTTTCCTTATCTGTAAAGTGGAGATAGAAATTGTACACACATCCTAGACCTGTTGTGAAGATTAAATGAGGTTAGAGTCCTGGAAGGAGGTTAGCCCAATGGATAAGCGTGCTATTGTATTATTGCTCTGTTATTATTGCAGGGTTAATGGAAATACTTGTTTCTGGCCACTGTGTTGTAAGCTAAGAACAGCCAAAATGCTAGGCAAAGTTCAGTAGATAGGAAAGAGCCAGGAGTTCCCAAGGAAAGCTGCTTGAACCAAAAGCCAACCCAAGAGAAATGACATCGGCTTTAATTTTACGAGTTACAAAGGTCTTTTCTCTTTAGTTCCTTTCCTTATTCAAGAAATAGATGGGAGCTGATACAGCAGGACAGATGGGAGGGAATGGGTAAGATGACATAGAAGAAAGCAGCTACAATAAAAATGCCTTAGAAGTTTTTCAGTTCTTAATTACTGAGTCTACCATTCATGAGGAACTTTTTAAGAGTCTCAAAGCTATTAAAATGGTAATTAGGTCCCAAGAAAACAAGAACCAATTCAATTACATGCTGGATGCTTTTAAAATTGAAAGCCCTCTATTAAGAGGGTTTTAAATGAGGCACAGTTATAACTACAGGTCCATGACCAACCTTAAAGCCAAAGTGTAGGTTCCTGGCTGACGCTGGCTCTCCCGAATGAGGTAGCTCCCCTCAGCTACACTCAAGAGCTGGTCTGCTGCTTCTCGGGAGATCATGCCATGAAACCTAAGAAACAAAGTCAATTCAGAAACTGCATGCTTTCCACCTTTTTCAATAAAACAAGATAAAACAAAACCTCCCACCTTCTCTTGTTGATTTCTAGACAAAGTACTGCCATAAAATTGAAGGGGAGCAGTTGGGTTTAACTATGCTTGTGTTTCTCTGGGCCTGGCCCGGGGCCAGCTTCTCTGTGGTGACAAGAACAGCACCGAAGTAGCTCTCCAATCCATTTAACAATCACGGAATCAAAATTCACATCCATCTACCGAAGACCAACCACCTGTCTCAAGAGGACAATTCCCTTCTTATGTAGCTGCCTGACCATATGGACATGCTTAAAAACACTCAGCAATGTGTCCCACTTCCCTTCTTCACACCAGTGGCATTGCTCCAAAAATTTTGGCTCAGAGTCTAAGTTGGCAATTTTCCAGGTACCCTGGGTTGCCCTTAATTGGCATGATTGCTCAATAATGTGCAGAATCTGCATCACTGCATACTCAAGCCAAAAGCAAACAACTGTAATACTTGCTTTCACTCCCTGCTAAAACCCTATTTTTGATTAACAGAGAAAAAAGGAGGAAGAAGAGTAAACAAAAATAACACACTCCTTATACAAACACAGTAGATTCAACCTGTAACATTCTGACATAAAACACTGAAAAATTAAAAAACAGCCGTGGTAACTAATGATTAATATTAAAAATATAAAACCACCTTATATTCGTATGGTGATGTACAGTTTATAAAGAACTTACACAAATATTATGTCCTTTCATTAACTCAAAGAAAACTGAATTGAACAACTGCTCACATGAGCCCGTAGCTTTTAAAGGTACAAAAAACCCAACAGTCCCTTGAATTTGGAATGATATTTTGAAAAGGCCCTGAAATAGCACCTTAATAATTTAAGAACTTTAAATTATTAGGGCTCAAGTGGCAACTTTTTGAAATTTTTCTCATGGGAAAGGTTCGGTCTTTCTCAATTTAAGTCTTAAAGCAGTTTATAGTACATACGCTCAAATCATGACAATTAAAACAAGGAGGTTTAACAATGGGCTCCTAGAATTTCTTATCTCCTTAAATTCCTCAATCTTTCAAAACCAGGTCCACTGATTCTGTAGGAGTAAGAAGACAGTAAACTATCTGTGGTAATAACACATATATTAGATTAGTATATTGGTATATTATTTTAAGTTTACATGACACCAACTAATAAAGTTAGTAAAATTTAATATCTCCTTGTTTCTAAAAACCCAATTAATTCAGAAGAAAATCTCATTCAAGGAAACCAATTTTGGAACACAACTTGATGATGGTATTTAAAGACTCTTAAAACTATTCATACCAGCTGACCCAAAATTTCCGCCCCAGAAAAAGATTAATGCACTAAGGTATTTCTTACGGTGTTACTTTTAATACTATCGTTTAAAGTCAACCTATATGCCAAAAGCAGAGAAATGACTAAATTATGGTATAACCATAAAGAACACCAGTGGCTCCCCTCAACTCCTAAGCACCTAGGTTCTACTCATAAGAGTCCTGAAAACTTAAACAGAATTTTAGATAATTTTAAAATATTTGTTATATACATTATTGTTTATCTGATATGATCTTCAGCCATGAAAAACAAATGATTTTATTTGGGGAATGATGGGATTATAGGTGATTTTTATTCTTTTCCTCGAAGGGTTATATTTCTATTTTTTTTAAATAATCAGAAGAATTAAGGACTTTAAAAATTATTACATTTTTCATAAAATAGAAAAATGCTCATTATTAATATTAAATGGAAAAGTCAGGCTATAAAAAGTATATGTATAATAACTCAATTTTGTAAAAACCATTAAGAAAATAGATCTTCAGAAGATAATACTTCAAACTGTTAACATTAGTTATTTCTGGGTAGCATGAATTTACTTACAGAAAATTTGGAAAATAAAAGTATAAATGTAGAATAAACCACCATACCTTACTACATGCATACATGTATGTATATGTATCTATATGCTTAATAAACACATACAATCAAATATATACTTTTCCTCATATATATACATCTAGCATTATTTATTTACATATATGGCTTGCATCTTTAACATTATCGCATACACATTTTCCCATGCTATTTTCTTCTCTACACTTATCTTTATTTTCTATATTTTCACCAACTACAACAATTACATTTACAATCAGAAAAATAATTTAACTCATTCAAACTTGAATACCTCCTTCCTCTTGCTTTTATTTTTTTACTAAAAGCATCCATTTACCTCTCTTATACATTCCAATCTACAAAATGTTTTCTGATAATCCATACTTACTCTCTTCCGTAATACTTTGGTCTATTTTCTACCTATTGGGAAAGAGAAAAAAGGATATTTGTGAAAATGGAAATGTTCAGAACATAACTCAACATTCTGAATATGTGACAAACTAAAGCATATATTAAGAAAAAGAATTAGAATAAGATTAGAAAAATCAGAGTCTGGGGTCCCAGTCCTATCAGCAGATTGACTGTGCCATTTGGACTGGTCACTTCATCTCTCAGACCTTTTTCTTATCTATAAAACACTGTGTGTGTAAAAAGAGTCAGACTAAATTATCTTTCATTTCTAGGATTTTATGAATCTGAAAAAATACTTACATCACTTTATCCAAAAGGTAAAATGAAACATCCAAAAACTTAATGCCACGATTGTGTCAGAACAGATTGTGGCTTTCTCTCCCATCCTCTCCCTTCCTGTTACACCATATTCTCCATTCTGTTAACATCTCCATATAATCTTGCCCTTCTGTTCTCCCATCAGCTCTTCCCTCACCACAGTTTATCTCCCCTAGCTTTTCATGGCTGGTGTGCTCATTGTACCTAAAGAAAGGTCCAGGAGAATAGATTCTAAGGAATTTTTACTAGGGTAGACTTAAAATATTTGCCCTGTTCATTCAAGAAACATTTATTTAGTGGCAAATAAGTGATAAGCATTGTCCTACCTGTAATATGACAAAAAGTCATTACTCTTTTGAGACTTTCTAATGATGACAGACAATAAATAAGTTTAAAGAAATAAAACAAACGAACACAAATAAGTGCTGTAATGAAAATAAGAATGAGTAACAGTAAAGTGAGGACTAACGACGTATTTAAGTTGGATGGTCAGGAAAGACCTCTCTGAGACGACATTTAAACTGGGTCCTGACAGGAATGGAATAAGCTTTCCTGAGGAGGTACCTGGGTGACACCATGGACTACATTTATTGAGTTTGTGCTTTGTGCTATAATTACATTTGGAGATCACTTAATCCTCACAATGAGATGAATTATTCTACTGCATTCTCATTAAGATAGTATTATCATTCTCATTTTATTGATGAAGAAAACTGAGAATCAGGGAGGTTAGAGAACTTGTTCAAGGTTTCTTGGTAGAGCCTAAGGTAAAACTGGGATTCTTATTCAGGAATAGCAAGAAGGGCCCAAACCCTTTGTCTATTTGACACTGACTCATCTGAATTAGTTAAATATGGCAGTTCCCAAAGCTAAACTCAAAGTCTATCCTTTCAGTGACTGTCTTCCCTTCACCTCTACACAGAGCCTGACTACCAAGTCTAGGTTACCTATCCACAGGTCATCAAGGTCTGGTACTGCTTCAGCAAACTTGAGATATTTATTCGTCTTGAATAAATAAATTTTGTATTTCAATGAAATGCATGATATATAGCATACACTGCTGGCTTATGTAGCCCAGATCATTGTCTTTGAGCTATTTTGGAACTCTGTAAGACGTAGGTAACTGATACACACACACACACACACACGCACACACACACACACACACACACACACACTTTTCCTGTGTGGTAGTGGTTTTACTGACTTCTTCCCTACCCCTTCTCAGGGGAAAAACAGGTTTTGTCTTTAACTATAACTCATCTCAACATTCCTTGAATTCCTATAAATATACGCTATTTTGACTTTTCCCTTTGAACTGATTATTAACATCTGCCTGGTTCCCTCATATCACATGAGAAAATACATTTTTATGGCGGGGGCGGCTGCGTCGAGTCTTCGTTGCAGCTCACGGGCTTCTCTCTTGTTGTGGTGAGAAAATACAGTTTTAACACATGTTCATCTTCATTTCTGTAGGAGAGAGACGATTTTACCTCTTCCTGAACGTTATATTTAAATAATACTTTACCCTTCAGGAATCTTCTGTTGTCTGCTGAGGTTGTAGTCAGGTTATTTATATTCTCAAAGTAAATTCCACCTGATTTGGTCTTATTGCATAATTTCTCTGCTCATAAAACTAAGTGTACTAAAAATATACCAGTTGGTCCCTATAGCTACAGAGGATGGCTATTCTATTTTTAGGTCCAGAGCTTATTAGAATAGGGTCATGCATCTACTTTTGTTTGAAAGCAAACTTTTGCTTTTGAGAAACAAATTCAATGTTTACGTCTTAAATAATTAATTTACGGTTCTACAGTATTATATGGTGAAATGTTATCCAGAAGAACAATTTTGCAGTGTCTATTCAAACTAAAAATGTGCAAACCCTCAGTATTTACCGTACAGGAACACTCGCACATGTACACATGAAAACATATATAAGAATGTTCACTGAAGCACTGTTCAGTCATTTTAAAAATGGAAGTAAATATATACCAATAGGGGAATAACTAAACTGCTTTATAGTATAAGTAACATGCATGGTTTTAAGGAATGATGTAGAACTACAGGAACTAACATGAAGAGGTCACCAAGACAAACTATTGAATAGTATAGTTATAAGCTATAAAATAAGTAATGCAGTACGACACCACTTAGGAAAAGCACATGCACATGCAATAATATATATTTATAGCATAGAGAGATATCTGGAAAAATATATACCAAATTCAAATGGTACCTATAGGAAGCTGGGAGGTAACTGAACTGAGGGGCCCAAGGGAATAGCAAAAAAGGGACTTTAGTAGTGTCTGTAAAAAAATTTTTTTAATAAAGAACGTCACCTTTAAAAAAACAGAAATCAAGATTAACTTCCATACAACCTAACAGTGGAGTCTCAGACACATTAGAATGGGGGCCCCCAACATTTTGAGAAGACGAGATCATGGCCTTTCCATCAAATCACGAGATCTTTGCAGGTGGTTGAAGGTAAAATACTTTATCAGGCCTATGTGACTGAGGTAAAAAGAGGAAAGTTCTTGAATACACTCTACTCATTGATGAAAATCCTGGACAAGTAGTGAAGGCTGAGGGGCTGGTGGTGGCCCCAAGTGGTGTGGCAGCCCAATGGTGTTGAAACTGAGCAGGGCCCTCCCAGGTACAAAAGCTTCTCCATAACCCCCATTTCTTGTTTGTAGAAAAAGGCTTCAGTCTCCCAGGCCCTTTCCTGAGTTCCAAGGAACAGAGTCAAACAGTTACTAATTAGGGATGTGAAGAAATGCAGAGGAAAAGCAGTCAACAAACATAGTTCAGCAATAGAGTCCTAGTTCCTCCTCAAAGGATATACACAACAATCTGACATATATTTTTGAGTTGTTCTGCAGGAACTGAGACCCATACACGGAGGATGGTGACTATGTGCTGACCACAAGCATGCAGACCCTAGACTGACTGGAATCAGAGGGTTGATGATTAAAATTCTTGAAACACCACCCCATGACCTCACCACCAGCCAATCAGAAGAAAGCCATGCACCCTGCAGCACTCACCCAAAATGCTGCCTTTAAAATCCTTTCCCTGAAAGCCATGAGCGAGTTCGGTTCTTTCGACCATGAGGTGCCCGTTCTATTTGCTTAGCCATGCAATAAACGTTGTACTTCTCTTTACCACAACCCAGTGTCAATAAGTTGGCTTTGCTATGTGGGTGAGTGGACCCAAGTTTGGTTCAGTAATAGTGTTACAACCCAAGACAAATACTGATTATTTATTTGATACTCCTGCATTAGTCCACAATATGTTTCCATTGATCACCTAAGTAATCATCTTGATGACATAATTGATTTCGGCCTTATATTGCTGAATAATTATATTCCTTTACACTAAAGAATCTTGAATTAAAAGAAATTAAGTAAACACTGTTGATTAATACAGTACTGTTACAATAAGCAGTAAGTCCAAAATAAAATTCACACACCAATTATATCTTTTCTGCATTTTTATAACGGGAATGTCAAATAAAACTCAAATTTAAAATAATTCTTTTTTTCTCATATCTAGATAGTGAAGGGGATCAGAATATGCCACCCCAAGATATGCCTCTTTAGCATAAGGATTATTTTGAGCTGAAGGCAATTAAGAAAGAGCAAACACAGGAGGAGCAATCTGCCCTCCACATTTCGGCCTAAAAGTAGGGCATAGATTTAATTTCCCCTTGTAAAGGTGTCCTCCTCTCCCAAAGCAGAAGGAGGAGACAGAAGGACTTGAGAGACACCCAAGATGACTTGAATCTGCATAATAACCCTTACTAAACAACCCTTATTTACTATACATTTCCTAATCACCTTCCCACAATTTACCACCTCCCTCAGAAGCCTAGACTCCCTTTTCCTTTGCCTCTTGTGCACACTTTAACACCCTTTATTAAAATGGCATAAAAGCCCCTAGGTGTAACTGCCTTTTTGGGGCGTTTATTTACCTCCTGTGAGCCCCTCCTTACCCAAATGCACATGAAATAAATCTTTCCTCCTGTTAATGTCTCTTTTGTAAGTTTAATTTGTAGGCCCAGCCACTAAACTTAAGAGGGTGGAGAACTTTCTCCTCCCCAACTACAGCATTTGGATGTCTTAGATATCATTATTTAAGAACTGACTTGGAATAGTCTTTTCAAACTCACAGACAGTGAAGCATTACACTAATGATCAAAATAAAGGATTAGTCACTAATATAACCACCTTACAACCAATTTGAAATTGATTCAATTGAAATCATACAAATAATGATTATGAATTATCACAAACGAGTTTACCTGAAAATAGATCAAACGGAATTTAAATGTTATATGCAACAATAAAACTATGCTATGTGCATATAAACATTAATACGCTTATTTCTAAGTTTTTAAAGGGCATGATAACAGTCAATGAACTTTTTTCATACTAAAACTGGTTGAAGTCAATATGACTAAGTAAGACATGATTTTACATTAGTACTTGTGCTGAATTATATGCTTTGCTTTCTCTAATTTTCTATATTTAGTAGGTAACATTTCTTTTATGATAGCATATCATGGGTAGAAAAAATGGGAAATGAGGAGAACAAAAAATTCCTAAATAAAAATAAAAGGTGACAAGCCTCTTAGATAGCCTAATCCACCAGAGGGCAGACAGCAGAAGAAAGAAGAACTACATTCCTGCAGCCTGTGGAACAAAAACCACATTCACAGAAAGACAGACAAGATGAAAAGGCAGAGGGCTAAGTACCAGATGAAGGAACAAGATAAAACCCCAGAAAAACAACTAAATGAAGTGGAGATAGGCAACCTTCCAGAAAAAGAAATCAGAATAATGATAGTGAAGATGATCCAGGACCTCGGAAAAAGAATGGAGGCAAAGATCAAGGAGGTGCAAGAAATGTTTAACAAAGACCTAGAAGAATTAAAGAACAAACAAACAGAGATAAACATTACAATAACTGAAATGAAAACTACACTAGAAGGAATCAATATCAGAATAACTGAGGCAGAAGAACAGATAAGTGACCTGGAAGACAGAATGGTGGAATTCACTGCTGTGGAACAGAATAAAGAAAAAAGAATGAAAAGAAATGAAGACAGCCTAAGAGACCTCTGGGACAACATTAAACGCAACAACATTCGCATTATACGGGTCCCAGAAGAAGAGAGAGAGAAAGGACCCGAGAAAAAATTTGAAGAGATTATAGTCGAAAACTTCCCTAACATGGGAAAGGAAATAGCCACCCAAGTCCAGGAAGCGCAGAGAGTTCCATATAGGATAAACCCAAGGAGAAACACGCTGAGACACATAGTAATCAAATTGGCAAAAATTAAAGACAAAGAAAAATTATTGAAAGCAGCAAGGGAAAAATGACAAATAACATACAAGGGAACTCCCATAAGGTTAACAGCTGATTTGTCAGCAGAAATTCTACAAGCCAGAAGGGACTGGCATGATATACTTAAAGTGATGAAAGGGAAGAACCTACAACCAAGATAACTCTACCTGGCAAGGATCTCATTTAGATTCGATGGAGAAATCAAAAGCTTTACAGACAAGCAAAAGCTAAGAGAATTCAGCACCACCAAACCAGCTCTACAACAAATGCTAAAGGAACTTCTCTAACTGGGAAACACAAGAGAAGAAAAGGACCTACAAAAACAAACCCAAAACAATTAAGAAAATGGTCAAAGGAACATACATATCAATAATTACCTTAAACGTGAATGGATTAAATGCTCCAACCAAAAGACACAGGCTTGCTGAATGGATACAAAAACAAGACCCATATATATGCTGTCTACAAGAGACCCACTTCAGACCTAGGGACACATACAGACTGAAAGTCCGGGGATGGAAAAAGAAATTCCATGCAAATGGAAATCAAAAGAAAGCTGGAGTAGCAATACTCATATCAGATAAAATAAACTTTTAAAGACTGTAAGGGCTTCCCTGGTGGCGCAGTGGTTGAGAGTCCGCCTGCCGATGCAGGGGACACAGGTTCGTGCCCTGGTCCGGGAAGATCCCACATGCCGCGGAGTGGCTGGGCCCGTGAGCCCTGACCGCTGAGCCTGCGTGTCCAGAGCCTGTGCTCCGCAACGGGAGAGGCCACAACAGTGAGAGGCCCGCATACTGCAAAAAAAATAGTAATAAAAATAAAGGCTGTTACAAGAGACAAGGAAGGACACTGCATAATGATCAAGGGATCAATCCAAGAAGAAGATATAACAATTATAAATATATATGCACCCAACACAGGAGCACCTCAATACATAAGGCAACTGCTAACACCTATAAAACAGGAAATCAAGAGTAACAATAATACTGGGGGACTTTAACACCTCACTTACACCAATGGACAGATCACCCAAAATGCAAATAAATAAGGAAACAGAAGCTTTAAACGACACAGTAGACCAGATAGATTTAATTGATATTTACAGGACATTACATCCAAAAACAGCAGATTACACTTTCTTCTCAAGTGCGCATGGAACATTCTCCAGGATATGTCATATCTTGGGTCACAAATCAAGCCTCAGTAAATTTAAGAAAATTGCAATCACATCAAGCATCCTTTCTGACCACAACGCTATGAGATTAGAAATGAATTAAAGGGAAAAAAACGTAAAAAACACAAACACATGGAGGCTAAACAATACGTTACTAAATAATCAAGAGATCACTGAAGAAACCAAAGAGGAAATCAAAAAATACCTAGAGACAAATGACAATGAAAACACGACGATACTAAACCTACGGGATGCAGCAAAAGCAGTTCTAGGGTGGGATAGGGAAGGTGGGATAGGGAAGGTGGGAGGGAGGGAGACGCAAGAGGGAAGAGATATGGGAACATATGTATATGTATAACTGATTCACTTTGTTATAAAGCAGAAACTAACACACCATTGTAAAGCGATTATACTCCAATAAAGATGTAAAAAAAAAAAAACAGCAGTTCTAAAAGGAAAGTTTATAGCTATACAAGCCTACCTCAAGAAAGAAGAAAAATCTCAAATAAACAATCTAACCTTACACCTAAAGGAACTAGAGAAAGAAAAACAAACAAAACCCAAAGTTAGCAGCAGGAAAGAAATCATAAAGATCAGAGCAGAAATAAATGAAACAGAAACAAAGAAAACAATAGCAAAAATCAATAAAACTAAAAGCTGGTTCTTTGAGAAGATAAACAAAATTGATAAAACATTTGCCAGACTCATCAAGAAAAAGAGGGAGAGGACTCAAATCAATAAAATTAGAAATGAAAAAGGAGAAGTTACAACAGACACCGCAGGAATATAAAGCATCTTAAGAGACTACTACAAGCAACTCTGTGCCAATAAAATGGACAACCTGGAAGAAATGGACAAATTCTTAGAAAGGCATAAGCTTCCAAGACTGAACCAGGAAGAAATAGAAAATATGAACAGACCAATCACGAGTAATGAAATTGAAACTGTGATTAAAAATCTTCCAACAAACAAAAGTCCAGGACCAGATGGCTTCACAGATGAATTCTATCAAACATTTAGAGAAGAGCTAACACCCATCCTTCTCAAACTCTTCCAAAAAATTGCAGAGGAAGGAACACTCACAAATTAATTCTAGGAGGCCACCATCACCCTGATACCAAAACCAGACAAAGACACTACCAAAAAAGAAAATTACAGACCAATATCACTCATGAATATAGATGCAAAAATCCTCAACAAAATACTAGCAAACAGAATCCAACAACACATTAAAAGGATCATACACCATGATCAAGTGGGATTTATCCCAGGGATGCAAGGATTCTTCAATATACGCAAAGTCAATCAATGTGATACACGATATTTATAAATTGAAGAATAAAAACCATATGATCATCTCAATAGATGCAGAAAAAGCTTTTGACAAAATTCAACATCCATTTATGATAAAAACTCTCCAGAAAGTGGGCATAGAGGGAACCTACCTCAACATAATAAAGGCCATATACGGCAAACCCACAGCAAACATCATTCTCAATGGTGAAAAAGTCTGTCCACTAATGTGGACACTCTCACCACTATTATTCAACATAGTTTTGGAAGTCATAGCCACGGCAGTCAGAGAAGAAAAAGAAATAAAAGGAATAAAAATTGGAAAAGAAAAAGTAAAACTGTCACTGTTTGAAGATGACATGATACTATACCTAGAGAATCCTAAGGATGCCACCAGAAAACTCCTAGAGCTAATCAATGAATTTGGTAAAGTCGCAGGATACAAAATTAATGCACAGAAATCTCTTGCATTCCTATACACTAATGATGAAAAATCTGAAAGAGAAATTAAGGAAACACTCCCATTTACCATTGCAACAAAAAGAATGAAATACCTAGGAATAAACCTACGTAGGAAGACAAAAGATCTGTATGCAGAAAACTATAAGACACTGATGAAAGAAATCAAAGATGATACCAACAGATGGAGAGATATACCATGTTCTTGGATTGGCAGAATCAATATTGTGAAACTGACTACATTATGCAAAACAATCTACAGATTCAATGCAACCCCTATCAAATTACCAATGGCATTTTTTACAGAACTAGAACAAAAAATCTTAAAATTTGTACAGAGACACTAAAGACCCCGAATAGCCAAAGTAGTCTTGAGGGAAAAAAGACAGGGCTGGAGGAATCAGACTCCCTGACTTCAGACTATACTACAAAGCTACAGTAATCAAGATAATATGGTACTGGCACAAAAACAGAAACATACATCAATGGAACAAGATAGAAAGCTCAGAGATAAACCCACACACCTATGGTCAACTAATCTATGACAAAGGAGGCAAGGATATACAATGGAGAAAAGACAGCCTCTTCAATAAGTGGTGCTTGGAAAACTGGACAGCTACATGTAAAAGAATGAAATTAGAACACTCCCTAAGAACATACACTAAAATAAACTCAAAATGGATTGAGACCTAAATGTAAGACCAGATACTATAAAACTCTTAGAGGAAACCATAGGAAGAACACTCTTTGACATAAATCACAGCAAGATCTTTTTTGATCCACCTCCTAGAGTAATGGAAATAAAAACAAAAATAAACAAATGGGACCTAATGAAACTTCAAAGCTTTTGCACAGCAAAGGAAACCATAAACAAGACGAAATGACAACCCTCAGAATGGGAGAAAATATTTGCAAAGCAATCAATGGACAGAAGATTAATCTCCAAAATACATAAACAGCTTATGTAGCTCAATATTAAAAAAAACAAACAACTCAATCCAAAAATGGGCAGAAGACCTAAATAGACATTTCTCCGAAGACATACAGATGGCCAAGAAGCATATGAAAAGCTGCTCAACATCACTAATTATTAGAGAAATGCAAATCAAAACTACAATAAGGTATCACCTCACACCAGTTAGAATGGGCATCATCAGAAAATCTACAAACAACAAATGCTAGAGAGGGTATGGAGAAAAGGGAACCCTCTTGCACTGTTGGTGGGAATGTAATTTGATACAGCCACTATGGAGAACAGTATGGAGTTTCCTTAAAAAAACTAAAAATAGAATTACCATATGATCCAGCAATCCCACTACTGGGCATATACCCAGAGAAAACCATAATTCAAAAAGACACATGCACCCCAATGGTCATTGCAGCACTATTTACAACAGCCAGGACATGGAAGCAACCTAAATGCCCATCGACAGATGAATGGATAAAGAAGATGTGGTACATATATACAATGGAATATTACTCAGCCATAAAAAGGAACGAAATTGGGTCATTTGTTGAGACATGGATAGATCTAGAGACTGTCATACAGAGTGAAGTAAGTCAGAAAGAGAAAAACAAATATCGTATATTAACGCATACATGCGGAACCTAGAAAAATGGTACAGATGAACCGGTTGGCAGGGCAGAAATTGAGACACAGATGTAGAGAACAAACGTATGGACACCAAGGGGGGAAAGCGGCAGGGGGGTGGGGGTGGGATGAATTGGGAGATTGGGATTAACATGTATACACTGATGTGTATAAAACTGATGACTAATAAGGACCTGCTGTATTTTAAAAAAAAGTGCCTTCTTGATAAAATGTTTAAAATAAAAAAAATAAAAATAAAATTAGTAATATGAAACACTTTATAATTACTGAGACGAGACTGCCTACAAAAGCCTTTAGATTCAGAAAGATCTTTGATTTAAGAGCATCTTGAAGTGAACACAGATAACGTTTAATACAGAAACAAGATAAGGCAGAGATTATTTTAATGATGTAGTTTCATGATAGATTATCTTTCTGTAATACTAATCACAGAATTGCTTTAAAGCACTGCAACAGTTATGGATCTCCCCAAATGCTTGGCAGGATGCCTTTGTGCACTCATTTACTAAAGGTGGCTTTTGGACCTTAAAGTGTCCTTCAGAAATATTAATTTCTAGTTATTTTAAATAACTCTCTTAGAAGATTCTGCTGTCTTTCACCAGTATTCTTATCAAATAAAATAAAATGTGAAGTTAAGTTTATCTAAGAGGCCAGGAACAGAACAGAATTAAATGAACTGGCACTAGAAGAGGGGAAAGGAAACAGGAAAAGACCCAGTTTCAGACAAGTGATTATGATTCAGGTCTTTGCCAACTCTCTCAATAACGTATTTGGTTGTGATTGGTATGTCTATTCTGGAAAACAATGCTTATGAGTAACTCATTTTGCCGCTTGAGAAGAGAAATTTAGGTGCAGCATCAAGTTTCTGAAGGTTAAAGTTTAAGTTTCCTAAGGTTGTTATGTGGGGAAGGATTTGACTGATTCTGCAAAAGTCCAAGGACAAAACTAGAATTGAAACTAGAAGGTTCAGAGAGAGAGCATTTAATACAGCTGAAGAACAAACCTTCTTTCAGCTAGAGCTCTTTGAAGACAGAATGGCTACAACGAAGTCATTAATTCCCCTGGAAGGCACAAAGCTATCTCAGAGATACAGTATAGATGTTGGACTGGATGGTCTCTTAAAACATCCTATGATTCTACTGAAACAGGACCTTTGACAAACTATTGGTATTCAAGCTTCTAAACTTGTCCTATACAAATCATAGCCCTCAATACATGATAGTTGACAATTTTGACAGTTCTCTGAAACAGAGAAAATGGTGGATCATCATAGTGAACTAAGACATGATTAAGAAATGTAATGGAGGGCTTCCCTGGTGGCACAGTGGTTGAGAGTCCGCCTGCTGATGCAGGGGACACGGGTTCGTGTCCTGGTCCGGGAGGATCCCACATGCCGCAGAGCGGCTGGGCCCGTGAGCCATGGCCGCTGAGCCTGCGCGTCCGGAGCCTGTGCTCCGCAACAGGAGAGGCCACAACAGTGAGAGGCCCGCGTACCGCAAAAACAAACAAACAAACAAACAAGAAATGTAACGAAAAAACACGAGACCATTACTACTAATCGTCTCTCTTTATGCCCATGAATAAAGAGCTCATCTTAGTTCAAAGATGAATATTTGAGAGGATGAGTAAAGTGAAGTCATCAGAACCTGTACGGGTGGAAAATGACAAGCATTTCTAGCAGACAAGGATAAATGAAGAAGAAAAACTTCAATTTGCTAATAAGCAGATAAAGTAGTAGCACAAGTAACTACCTAAAGCAAAATCAGCAATGTAGAAGCTTAGTTGAACAATCTCTCCTCAGAAACTCCTTGGAACTTTCTTTTTAACTCTCTCAGGAATAACTCAAAAGTCAAATTTATTTGTCAAAACATCTTCAAGATGTTATTTTTTGCAATATCATAACTAAAGACTTGCAGTGCTAAACATATACCAGTCTCAGCAGCAGTGGGCAACACAGCAGAATCTTCAAAGATGAGTAAAGGGCCAAATGGAGTCTGGTCTCTGTGCGGCCTCAGTACCTAGCTGGTGATGACTCACCTGTGGGAGGGCTGAGTACTCCAGGTCTCCCTCCAGGAGATTACTCCATACCAGGGCATGCATGAAGTATCCTCTTTTTTCAAAGATTTTAAAGAAAAGTGTGCTGACTTAACATCTCTGTAGGTCGGAATCATTTGTGGGCTTCCTATACATACAGATTTCTGAGCTCCGTTACCAAAGATCATACTTCAAAAGGTCTGAGAAGGAGCCTGAACATATGTATGTTTTTAAAGGATCTAGAGGTGATTCTGATGCCCTTCCAGGATTGAGAAGGAGTGGTTAAGGAGGTAGGTGCGGGGGGGCGGGGGGAAGGTAATCTCGGGACTTCCCTGGTGGCGCAGTGGTTAAGAATCTGCCTGCCAACGCAGGGTACATGGGTTTGAGCACTGGTCCGGGATGATCCCACATGCCTCGGAGCAACTAAGCCCATGCGCCACAACTACTGAGCCCGCATGCCACAACTACTGAGCCCGTGCTGAAACTACTGAAGCCTGCGTGCCTAGAGCCCGTGCTTCACAACAAGAGAAGCCACCACAATGAGAAGTCTGCACACCGCAGTGAAGAGTAGCCTCTCGCTCACTGCAACTAGAGAAAGCCTATACGCAGCAACGAAGACCCAATGCAGCCAAAAATAAATAAATAAAAGGTAATCTCATGAAATCCCTGCCTAATTTTGTAAATTCATTCCTTTGTGACTCTGTGCTTTCAGTTATTTAATGTTTTTTTAAACCAGATGTCACAATAACAAAATCCATTTCAACATTTTTTTAAACAATGAAGACGCAATTCTTTTCAACAGTATATCATAAGAAAGTTACCACAACTTTATATTACCTAATATATAGTCCACATTCAAATTTCTCCAACTGTACCCAGAATGCGTAGCTTTAAAAAAGAAAACATATATATATGTATAAAACCAGGACTCTATCGAGGTGCATGCATTGCATTTGGTTGGCATGCCTCTTTAGTCTCCTTTACTTTAGAATGGTCCCACAACTGTTATTTCTTTTATGAAAATGAAATTATTTAAAAGCCCAGAACAGTTGTCTTACAGAATGTACACATTCTGGATTGGTCTGACTTATACTTCATAAACAGATTTAAGTTAAACATTTTAGGCAGAAATACTACATAAATGATGTTGCGTATGTTTCATTGCATCATTTAGGAGACACGTGTCAGTCTGTCCCATTGCAGGTAATGCTAAATTTGATCACCTGACTAAAGGTGTGACTGTTAGACTTCTCCACTATAAAGATGAAAATATTTTTCTCTTTGCAGTTCATAAATAATCAAGACCATGTGATTATTCTGTTTACCTACAACCTTTTATTCAATGTTTTAACGTCTAGTGGTGATCCTTGCCTGACTCAATTATCAGTGCAAATCATTATCATTCTTTCTACATTTTTAGGCACTAGTGCTGGAAAGAACAACTTTCTCCCCTTTCTTTTCCCTCTTTGTATTGGGATAGGTTTTTTTGGTAAGTATCATTATAGACTTACACATTCTTTTTTCATTCAATGTGTTGTAATTCATTACTATCATTATTCTTTTTGATGTCAAATGGTCCCAAATTTTGCTTTTGGGAACTCTTCAAGTGGGCTCCTATGTGTTTTTGACACATCCTCATCCATTTTTGAGCCCTTCTTGCTTTCTGACATAAGATGTTCCTGGACCTCTCTGCCCCATATTCTACAATCAGGAATTTCTCTAAGGAGCACTGGCTCCTTTTAGTAGCAAACAGTATTTGGAAACTAAAATTTGGACACTGGGTTTATTCGTTCTTACTGGGGCATCACTGCTTCTAAGCCCTTTCCATAAACTGAGATGGAAAATACATTTTTAAAAATCTGTGATGTCATAGGTATTTATTAATACCTCCAATTCAAATTCAATACCACAGTGTGCCTCTCAATTTCCCCTATTCCATATTAATATCTCCTAAAAACCTTGGTTCCCTAAAATCCAATATAATTACTTATTTGCTCTATCCTATAACAAAATAACTGCAGAATTTCTAAACAAGTACCACTAACAACAACAAATCTAATAACTATAGTTAAAAGATCTTTTTGTAGGTTATGGATCTTAGAATATTTCCCTCTGTATTTGTATAGCCAAAATAATATGTTTAAAAACTACTTAAATTAATTTTGAGTGATTATGTTATGAATTTGTTAGGTTCATTTGTTTCTATCTGTATTCAATTTTAGGGTTTTTAAAATCATTTTTATTTAATTTGGTTATTTGAATATGTGAAACACTTGCATAGTTCAAAAGTCAAAACTATATAAAAACACACCCTCAGAGGAATCTCACTTCCATCCTTATCCCCTCTACATTGATCCTCACCCACTCCTTATGGAAAACTATTTCACTCGTATCTGTGTTAACTCTCCTGTGTTTCTCTTTTGCAAAAATAAGCTTTTTCTCTTATTTTCCCTTCTTTATTACTAAAAAGGGACCATAATTACTATATATACATTTTGCATATGGAAATCATTCCATATCAGCTCGTAGAAATCTTCCTTCTTCTTTTTAGTATTATAATTTATTCAATCAGTCGCCTATGAGCATTTAGATTTTTTCCAATATTCTGCTATTACAAATAATCCTACAATGAAAAACTTTGAGCGCATGCTATTCCATATTTGTACAGGCAATTCATCAGAGTAAATCTCTAGAATTTGGACTGGTAGGTCAAAGGGTAAATGCAGATGTTAGATATTACAAAACTCTCATAAAGTTGTAGCATTTCACATTCCCATCAGCAATATATGCGTGCCTATTTCCTCACAGGTTTACCAGCTAAGGGGTATATTCTATGTTTTTGAACTTTTGCCAATCTGAAAAGTGAAAATTTTCACTGTGTATTTTAATTTGCATTTCTATTATTAATGAAGTTGAACATCTTTTCATATACTGTCATGTCATATATGTCATATCTCTTTTGGTGAACTGTCCATGATTTTGCTTTTGACTTTTGCTTTTTAAAATCATGATTTAGATCTTTTTTTAATGGAAAAATTACTTTAATAATGCTACAATGATGCCTTCAAACTCTGTTTTAAAAAGTAAAGAATAAAACACTAAAAAATGGAAGAATGTAAAAATTCACTGAAAAGAATACTAACATCACTTAAAACTATACTGTCTTATTCTATCCTGTGTTCCAAACAGTCCATTAGAAAGTGGTAGTTATTTCAAGTGAGAAGATGTTAAGAAAAATGCATTCAAGTTACGATTTTATGATGCTAAGTAGCATCAAAAGTTAATCCCACAAATAACCATGTCACTGAGGAAGGTCAAAGTTTGGGAAACAAATGATTGAGAGACATTTCGTTGTAATGGTTTCATTACACCCACCTCATTAGTACAGGTAATTCTCCGAGGATGAGGGGCTTCTTGTTGCAGTTGATATACTGGGAAGTTAGAAAATAAAACATGTCAGTTTCCCTTATGTAGAGCATCTGAATATATTAGGAATCAAAACCTGCCTGCTTTTTTATGTTCATAAGAAAACTGTGGTACAGTCCTATTTGTTATTAAATTAAATTTTGCTATGAAGCAAAGAAAGTAAACCAAACTAAATTTAGTGAAAGCCCAGGAGCAAACACAAATAAGAAAATCATAATCCACAGAAGTGTTATAACTAATCAGTATTGGGTATTTGGCTCTGTTCTCCATAATCTGGTCATTTAGTTTCCCCGATTTTTGTGGATATATTACATAAAGCATGGCTCTGCTATAAACAAATACCAGTTGTATATTTTAAAAGTACATTATTAAGCGTCAAACTTGAAACTAAAATTAGGATTTATAGGCTAGATGTAACACATACACTGTTTTTCTCCCCTATTTATATTGTGAACATCTATCTTCAAAGATAATCTCCCCTAGAAACAAAATTTCTGAGCCAAAGTTACCACCACTTATTCAACTAGGGTAAATGTAGCAAAAGAGAGAATTCAGACACTTAAATAGCTTGCCAGAGGATAATTTTTAGGGTATCTGAAAATGGATTGGTGAAAATTATACCAATACCATGTCCTTCTAAGACTCACTTCAGGCTTCTTGACTTAAAATAAAGAAAAAATGAATAGAATGTGTAGTTATCAGAGAAAGTGTGTTTACGTAGGTCTGAGTTTATCTCTTGGAGAAAATCTGTTTTCTATTTCTACACATATAATCACATATAATTGAATTTAATACTGTATTTAAATACATAGACATTTGGTCAATATAACATCAAACTACCCAGCATCTGGGGTTGTCAGACGATGTATGGCTCACGTTTCAACTGTCATTATATAGACTCCACCTCTGATCATATTCATTCATATATAGTATAGGGACATATATAAACATATACAATTAGACTATGTATATGTATATGTGTGTATACATACACTAAATATACTGAGAACATACACAGACACACATCAGTGTTCTGTATTGCTATGTAAAGGCAACAGAGTATTGCAGTTGCAAATCTGAATTCCTGAACCAGACCACCTGGGGTCTGAACACTGGGGCTCTGCCTCTAACAATGCATACTGAGCCTCGGCTTTCATCATTTGAAAATGGGGATAAAAATAGTTTCTACTTCATAGATTACTGAAAGGATTAAATACTATATGTGAAAGACTTAAAATAGTCCCCGGCACATGGTAAACACTCAATAAAGACTAGCTATTATTATATGTAGGTGACTGATACTAATACATAAAATTCTTTACAATAATATTTGGGTACCAGGATGCATCCACAGTTCATCACCAAAACATAACAACATGGTAATGCTATAATTTAAAAGGTGCTAAGAAGATACAGCTTTACTGTTTAAGAATCAAAAAATAAACAAAACACTTCTCATTTAATAATGTTTGAAATCTACTGAGAGAAATGTATTCCTTTGCCTTATCTTCCTGGTTGCAAAAATCCCTACGAGACGTAACATATTAAAATAGTTTTAGATACCCATATTTTACTGTGAGAGTTAGTTTTTCAAAAATACTACTGTGAATATATTTGTATGGATTAAAGAGACGATATGAAGGGAATAATTTTGAGATGGGGAAGGGAAGAAAGAAAGCACTGAAACTAAATTTGTCTGGCCCTGACAGTGAGAGCACATGCGTACCACTCAGAGATATTTGTAAATCTCCATCCTCCCAAGAGAACCAAACCATGATATGCAAAAAGGTCCATGCTTCAGGTCCATTCCTCCCTGTTGGTAACTATCACTCTAAGATATGAAAATTCAGTTCACATTTCTGTTTTGATCAGCAATTCTCAAAAGATCAATTGTTTCCCTTTGTCAAGCAAATGCTTTGGAAAGTAGGGTCACCTATAGAAACTGAATTACGAAAACTGAATGGTGGTCAAGAAGGACATTAAAAGTTACTACAGAAAGTAAAATGTTGATTTTTGATTCAAAGCACAAATACTGTAGTATCTGGTTATCACCAATAATGCATTTACCTATTCAGCAAGCAAATATTAAGATAAGCCAGTATGAAAAAAAGAGTGAAATATCATCACGTGAGAATTTCACCCTTTGTTTTAATCAGAGTTTCAATGAGTATAGTTCTATTTCATGGAGAGGAGTAATTTTTAGACAAATGCCTCCTTATTGGCTACCAATGGTTAGTCTATCTTTAAGACTCACTTTTAATAAAAATATATATAAAGGGAGGGCCTTTGGATATTGTATAACTGAATATAACATGAATTCAGGGAATACCCATCAAAAGGATCATTAAAAAATCATACATTGTAATAGAGTAATTAATTCAGGCCCTTCTCAATTTATAGTTTTTTTGTCATTTAAACCAGAACTCAGCTGAAAATTTAAATTGCACAATCATTAAATGATTCACCAAAAATTAATAGCTAACTTCAAGATGAGAAGACATATAATTAAAGTACTCAACATTTTTCAATCACCTTAGAAGTGTCAATGTTTATGCACTTATTAATGAAATTCTCAGTATCTAGAGACAATACATTGTTAATCAAGTTCAGAGATCACAAGTTGGTATCTTGAGGTCAAAACTGGCTCACATGTGTTGTTTGGTTTGCTGTTTTCCAAATTCAAATTTGTTTTTAACATTTAAAAATTAAGAGATTTAACAACAACAACAAAAGCAAAAGAGAATTCCAGCTTCTCTTGAAAACTTAGAAGATGTGACAACACTGGACTCAGAGTGTTAGATACCCACAGTAAAGGGGAGCTAACTATGAGCTACTCCCTACGTACAGGGCATCCTCTCTCTGCTTTCTCACAGTCCCCACCTGCCTCACTTGCCTCATTTATTACATGTTTGGCCCCTGGTTTAATTCAAGCAATACATATTGAAAAGCAACAAAACTGTACTTGTCTTAAAAGAGTTCTCAACTTAGAATCTTGCTAATTCTATTTAATTATTGGTTTGAACTTGTAAGGTTTCAGAATTATGTTTTCACAAGCTCAACTAAACCAAAATCAGAAAGCACAAGAGAGGCATGGGTAAAATAAGTTTCTTACAGAATCACAGTGAAAGTAAGTTTCTCATAGAATCACACTGTGAAAAGCTGTTCAGACCCCAACAAGCTAAAGACAGAAAAAAAAAATCCTTAACATGCTTCAACTTTTGACATGAAAATGTAACTGTCCCCTTCAGTTTTACAGATGTAGTACAGAATAGAAGTGAACAATCAGAACATTCTGAATAGCTTTCATTCTGCTTGTATCTCCTTATGTGGACTGACATACCTGATTTTTTAAAAATCTCAATCCATTTAGATTTTATCACCATTTTGAGGAGTATTTTAATTACAAAAATTTAAGTCACAATACAGAGAAGATGACGAATGCATTATGGTTTGTCAGTCCCAAAGACGATCAAACAGAATTTGTTAACTATCAACTCTGATCAAGGCATATATAGGAATTAAACAAAATGTCATGGCTCAATCATAGAGGGTACTGGGCAGGGCCTACTACTCCAGTAACTTAAAATTTCAGTCACTATTGATGAAATACGGGTGTCACAGGTTTGTCAGTTTAAAAATTTTTTCCTATTAAAACGTACAGACTCTGGGACAGATGAACTTCATTAATAAAGATGAATTTTATTAATAAATACCTTACTGGAGATTATTTACAGCTAGCTAGACATAAAACTATAAAACTGACCGAGTGGTAAAGGCAAAACAAACAAACAAAAAGAAAAAAGAATTCAACCTACATCCCAATTTTTTCTAGGATCAGAATTTTGACAAACACATTTAACAATCTAAATGATCATCGCAACAACTATTTCAATGTGACAATGTAACTTTTACATGTTTTCTCGTTAGTTAAAATTTGCACATATACAAATTCTTAGAAGACAACATCATGATGTCATAAGGAAATTTCACATGACCAGTTTTAAATATGGACCTTTCTGCGTGGCTTTAGCACAGTTTAATCATAAAATTTCACTGAACTGGAAGTTTTTGCCTTTGATGGTCAGAAAATAAAGTCTATTCTAATAATTTCCTCCCTGTTTCTACTGTTAAAATGATGGGGGGTGGCAGTGTTCTTCAGGCACTGAAGTCACTAAAAGAAACTATAAAACTCAGTATTATCACCAAAAAAAAAAGAAATATGCCATTTTTAAGACAAATGGTAGCTACTATAAGACATAGGAAGATACAGAAAATACAAATTGCATACACCACATTTAGTAATCAATATTCTTCGGGGGAAAAATCACCACCATGATTCAATAACAGTCTGAGGTTTTATAAATGCTCTTACATTAAAATGTGCAAGGCACAAATCAGAGCAAAGAGAATAAAGGTAAACTGAAAACCAGAAAATGCAGAGAAGAATTTTAAACAGGCTTCCCGCCAATGAGGTTATGAGACAAAATCTTTGAGAGGTAAAGATCATCAGTCATTTTTATACATTCTTTGAACTATACTCCCCAGAATCAAAACAGAAGCAGCAGGGGTGGGGGAAAACGCATCTATGGCAATATTTTTAGAGACTGTTCATATTTTGCTTACTATAATTAGCCCCCAGTGGCAACCTATTACAATAAACTCTCTGTTGCTCTGGGAACATAAAACCAAGTAAGAATCTGAATTGCTGCTCTTTCAGTCAGCAGATTTCAGCAACTTACAAATATCAAAATTCAGAATAACTCAACATTTACCAAGATGCTAATAATCTGTATTTAAAGTACAGGTTTTTTAGGTTGCTTATTTGACTCTACAGACAACAAACAAAAGTTTACAGTACTGGTTTCTGCAACAGTGCATTCATGGATTTTTAAAAAACAACTCTGATTATATTAACCCTATTTCCATTTTTTAAAATTCTGAAGTAGCTTTTACTTGATGCAATAATATTCTCTAGGCAACAAGGAAGGGGAAATAAAGGACTAAGAACCTAGACTCTTCAGAAAAAAATCTGTATTCTAATGCCAAGTTTAAAGAACAATATAGATTCAGTGTCTCTCTTTTATATTTTGGAAGGCAATTCCTAAAAAAGAAGACCACTTTTTACTCATTCTTTCTAGTAAGATAGGCTCCTGACTTATCATTATTTATTTATTCCTTTTTTAATATAAAAAACAGGATCTAAGAATATTAGATTCCTTGAATTCTTAGTTAGCTTCTCCTTGCATTAGTTTTATCAGCCACTGTCAACAAGTGGTCTCAAGTTCCATAACACGGAATTCCATGCGAGTTCAGAGGGATGAGATGCATTCCTGACATGCAAACCATGACAGACTTTGTGGAAATGCTCCTATTTCCCCAGTTTCTTTTTCTGTGCTATTCACAAATTCTGTTGTGAATTAATTTTTCAATAATGGACACAAAATGGAATGACTCTTCATATCTAATGTTCCTGATATTTTTATATTACTTATAAAGCACTATAACCCACCCAATTTATTTGTATACTTACAGTAAGATTTCCAAACAGGAGGTCTATATTCATCTGTATCTGAAAGAATAAACATCAAATTAACATTATTGAATAGTTATATTTTAAATGAGATATTTTAATCATTAATTCATTTAGTACATATTTGTTGAGGTCTACTTGTTCTAGGCATCGTATTAGGCACTAAAGGGCATTCAAAGGTTTTTTAATCTTGCTCCTCCCTTCCTTGGAGGACAATTTCACAAAGATGTTCAAAGAAAGTTACTGTATTTATTCAACTGCTTATCACATAAAAACGTCACGCTTAATTTTTACTGCTGTCACTGAGGTAATATCAACAAGGTCTTTGGGCTTAATTCTATGATCATTCCACTGAAAGATCCCTGAAATCATTGGAACTTTTCTATATTTCCCTCCATCACATTTGGGGGAGTCCAGTGAAACTTTTACTAACATCAAGAGAGAAGAACAGCAAGGTACAGACCTTAGTCCTCATACATCCTGGACAATCAAAACCAGGAAATGAGCAGCACTTCAATGTAGGACAGTGTATCTAGAGAGCCACAAAGAACATGAGGTGAACATGTGCTCTCCAGGTCCATTTCCCCTCACTCTGCTTGAATGTGAGTTAGGAGACAGTGTGAAGAGGCAGTGGAGAGAGATGGAAATACAAGCACACGAGGGAGACGGGGGAAGTGGAGAAAGGAGAGGGGACAGCGTGGTCTGGCTTCTCATCTGTGAAGCACAGCTGAGGAATAATCTTGCCAGCACAAAGCCCTGCCTGCAAGGCCATATAGCCAAACCAGCAGACACAGCATTTTGGTGTGGGGAGGTGTGGCCAGACACATCACCTGGCTCTGCTGGCATCCAACAGAAACCCACTGAGGAATCTGATCCTAAAAATCGTGGTCTCCAAGGAGGCAAGAAAACTGGGAAGTTTATTGAGGAGGGTGATTTCTTGTATAGGTAGCTCACATTAAAATGGTCACAGACTCGAAACATTCAGCCCCCAACCCCCAACCTTTAAAATGCAATCTCACACTTCATTTATGATGTGTTATCATAAACCACACAAATACTTTGAGTCAGAGGGCTACAGTAAGACTACTGATGATGGGCAAAAGAACATAAAAGGGAAATTCTATGTCATGTAGAAATTGCTTGGCACCCAGGAGAAGTTTTCATATATGTTTTCTCAAAGAATGAATAAAAGATTACATGAATAAATGAATGAAGTAATGCAGCAAATACAGCTGACTCTCATTATTCACAGTAGTTATATTCTACAACATCACCATAAACACTGAATTAACCAATACTGAACCACTGCACCTGGGGAAACACAAGTTAGGTTCCTGTGAGCCTCTGGTCACAACATTTTCATCAACCAATCAATACATAACTTTGTTTTCTGTGTATTTTTGTTTAAACACACCTTATTTAGTATATATTGTTGATTCATAAACATTGAACTCACAGCCAACTGTACTATAACTCATGCCTCAGTGAAACTTACCTGACACATGTATTTTCTCTGCAAGATAACATTACTGTCTTCAAGATAACATTGCTGTCTTCTTGCACTTAGAAGCACCAGACAGGATTTTGACACTATGCTTAGGGGCCATTTTAAAAAGTAAAATCACCAATAAAAAGTCACAAAAATGCAAAAAATGTGGCACTAAATAGGCTATGAAAAGAACACTTGTTAACAGTATAAGAGCTAAAACAAAGAAGGCAGAGTGGCCTTGCTCAACCCCAGCCCGGAATATTCAGGTCATGCAACTCAATTTGCCACTCTA
The DNA here is from genome assembly GCF_003676395.1 of Aethalodelphis obliquidens. NCBI lineage: Eukaryota > Metazoa > Chordata > Mammalia > Artiodactyla > Delphinidae > Aethalodelphis > Aethalodelphis obliquidens. The sequence continues at coordinate 57,594,081 of NW_020837946.1, read as the reverse complement.
TAAATGTTAGCGAATGACTATGAAAGTGTCACAGGTATTTATTTTAAAAGGGTTACAAATAAATGCTAGCAAGTAAGCAAATCTGCAAACACAAACAGAATCAAGAATAATGAGGACTGTCGGTATATGAATGAGCAATTATTTAGGAAAACTACCAACTCAGGTAAACTCACATAGGAATGATATAACATTAGGATGAAATATGACCTCAGCACAGTGACATATAGATATATACATATTTACTTTGCGTGGGGGTGGGGTGTGTGTATGTTTGGAGGGTTAATTATACTGATGTTTATCTTAATAAGTTAATTGAATTATATATTTTTAATACGAGGAAAAATTTGCCTCTAAGCATTCAAGTCATTTAATGATTTCATTGATGCCATATGGATGCTGTTATATTGCCATTCAATCCCAGGACAGTTCCAGGTTTAACAGGAGAGTAGACGTTCACTCTCCTGGCACTCACCCATATTCACATGTGTGTCTCAGCCTCCTTGCCAGCGTCCAAACAGCATAAGCTGCAGGGACCAGGCACCTCGCGACCCACCACGCGGAAGATGGCACATGCGGCCAAGAAGAGGAAGGGCACTCAACAAGGCTGAGACCCAGTGTAGAAAAGAATTTAATCTTGCGCCCCAGAAGAGGTCTGACTTTTGCCTCCAGCTCCTAGGGGGTAATTTTCTTTGTCTGGGAGCCTTGGGCTAGCCAGAGAGTACCAATGTGACTTAGGGTGGGGTTTTGGGTCACAGTGTCAGTCAAGCTGGAGAATGAGATCAACCATGTGGGCCATCAATCATAAAGCCCTCATTAAAAACTCTGAACTCAGGACTGGGAGAGCTTCCTTGGTTGGAAGTATTCCATGTGTATCACCACGCATCAATGCCGGAAGAGTATGCGTCCTGACTCCACAGAGGATAAGAGAAGCTCTGCGTTTTGTACTTCTCCCGGACCCTGTCTTATGCGCTTTTCCCTTGGCTGATTTTAATCTGTATCCTTTCCCTGTAATAAATCATGACTCTCAGTATAACAGTGTTTAGTGAGTTCTGTGAGTCCTTCTAGAGAATCATCGAACCCAAGCGTGATTTGAGGGAACCCCTTCCAACTTGCAATTGGTGTCAGAAGTGAAAGAAGTGTATAAGACTGTGCCCTCTCCCTTTGCAGTTGGCCCTAACTCCTTGCAAACTCTGCGCAAAGCCTGCACCTATGAGCAGGAGGCCCTGGAGATTGCTTTCACTTTGGAGATGGTAAGAGAGTAAGAGGCTAATAATCAAAGTTGTTTCTCTGGGGGATTGTTCATCTAGTCCTAGATAGGGCTTTCTTAGGGGAACATCAACCTTTACTTGCTGTGTGACTTTAGGAAATTTACTACCTCTCTTTTCTTTATCTATAAAATAGAGTAACAATATCATCTAAAATGGGAATAGTAACAACACAGGTTTGTTGTGAGGATTATATTAGGTATCATACATTAAGCACCTTGCACTCAGGAGACCTTTAGTAAATGAGTACCCTCTCCTGCCTTCACCAAAAGCGAATTTAAAAACACAATGAGGGACTTCCCTGGTGGCGCAGTGGTTAAAAATCTGCCTGCCAATGCAGGGGACACGGGTTCGAGCCCTAGTCTGGGAAGATCCCACATGCCGCGGAACAACTAAGCCTGTGTGCCACAACTACTAAGCCTGTATGTCACAACTACTGAAGCCCACGCGCCTAGAGCCCGTGCTCCACAACAAGAGAAGCCACCACAATGAGAAGCCTGTGCACCACAGTGAAGAGTAGCCCCCGCTCGCCACAACTAGAGAAAGCCCATGCGCAGCAACGAAGACCCAACACAGCCATAAATAAATAAACAAATAACTGGCTGACTGACTGACTGACTGACTGACATTATTTGAGATGCTACAGATCACAATTCTGTGGCCAAATAAAATGAGTATCTGGCAAATAACCAAGAAATATTGGGATTTAAGTTTGTGTTTCCTTTAATATTAAAACAATTCTAATTATCAGTGACATTTAACAACACAGTTTGGCTTTTAAAAGTCTTTTCCTAGCAATCTATTTTTTTCTGGTGGAAGTGTAAACTGGTGCAACCTCTCTAGAGAACAACTGGCAATACATACCATAAGCCTTAAAAGTGTGTAACAGGCATCTGTTAAGGCAGAGATTAAATGAGATGCTCTTTGGAAGGGAACGTTTAAAAATTATGACAGTCTCTCTTATGTTTAGGGGTGGAGACCCGAGGTCACCTTGGTATGGGCCATTCTGTTGAACAAGTTAGGCAAAGGGTAGGCTCCACCGTCCTCAGGACTCAGGGAAAAGGGGCTCACAGGGAGGGGGAAGTTGCATGGCTTAGAAAAACATACCTTACACTCTTGATCTGCAAAATTAATTGCTAGAGTTGCTGAGACCAATTTTCCAGTACCCTAAATCCTTCTGGAAGGGAAGAAACATTACCCCAATCTTTGATTCCCCAGATTCAAATTTAAGGAGTTCTGTCATAGAAAAAACTTATAGCCCAAACCAAGTTCCACTGGCAAGAACAGGCAGAAACACTCCTGAAAGAAAATGACTTTGAAGATGGATTAATTGAAACTGGTGATCCAGGGTCATACAGAGGGCTTATGCGTTTATTAGGAAGGACAGATTCTGGCCCAGCATGAGGCAGAGGCCAGAAGCGTCTCTGACCTCAGCCTCCCTGGCACATGGAATCGTTGAGTATAAGCGTGTGAACTAATAAACTGCAATCTTAACCTCCAACTGGGGTCACTACTTTGACCTGGGCCAGGTCTGACCTAAACGGGTATCCTAGTAGCACTCAGACAAGCAACTATCAACAAAGGGCTGGTCTTCAACACTGACAGAAAGTGATAAAGAGAAGAAGGATAAACAGTGTACAATTATACTTACTGCACTTTTCTTCTGGGTAGTTGTAAGAGAATGGGACTACTCTGGGACTGAGTAAGTCTCCTGAAGTTCAAACTTGGAGGAGGAGACTGCCTGAAGAGGAAGGTACTAAATTTCCTGCTAACTGGGGCAGTGATTAAGAGGAGAAAGTGTGGGAGCATATTTGGCTCCTGCATTTATGTAACAGGTCTTCAGTTCCTTCTGCATACTTTTGACCCAGCAGCTCTATTTCTAGGAATTTATTGTAAAATAATTAAGGATATTAGAAAAATATTAATATAGAAGAATACCACTGAAATATTTCTTTTTAAACTAAAAAACTGGATTCAACCTAAATGCCTAACAATTAGAAACTGATAGAATCAATGATGATAGATTCCAGTTTGAAGACACCTTGACTACATCAAGAAGATTTCACCTTTTAATCTGTTAGAAAGTCTGACAGATATTTTAAATATTTTTAATCTTTTAAAACAGTGTCTCTCAAACTTTTTGGTTTCAAAAACATGGATTCTAAAGAGCTTTTAATATCTACTGATATTAACCATATTAGAAGTTAAAACAGAAATTTTAATAGTATATATTTGTTAATTTATTAAAAATAATAAACCGATTATATCTTAACATTTTTATGAAAAAATAACTTTAGTTTTCAAGACAAAACATTTGTTTTAAATTTTGTACATCTCTTTAATGTCCGGTATAAGTGAAGACAGCTGGATTTTCCTATCTGCTTCTGCATTCAATCTGTTGTGATGTCACATGCCATGTACAGTCTGGAAGATCCAACTAGCCATTTGTGAGAGAATGAGAGTGAAAAAGGCAAATAATGTCTTACTACTATTACTTAAAATAGTTCTGACTTCGTGGAAACTCTGAAAAAACTTGGAGACTTCCAGGAGTCCCTAGAACATGCTGTGAGAACAACTGTTTCAAACCATGATTTCCTTGGCACATTTAGGGTATGGGGTAAGGTGGGATAAGATACATTTCATCTAATAGAAGAAATACAAAAGTTAACTAAGACAGGAAAAGAGAAGAAATCATGAATTCCTTTAGCAGAACGAAGTCCTTTCAGCTCGTTCAAAGGACGTTAGCAAGAGCCTTCAGCTAGAGGTCTCAAGGACTCCCATCACTTCTTTTTGATTCTGTCAGAAAATCCACCCAAGCCAAGCATATCAACATGACAGACTTCCATCTCTAGAGCATGACTGAGAACGACAGCCTGACAACCTATAACTCCGTGACAGCTAATTTTAAAACCAACTTAAATTCAGGGACAGCTGCTTAAAATAATCTTCACGTGGTATAGATGAGTGCTTACATTAAGTACATACCCACAAAATCCATTTTCTCCATTGCCTTTATGTGTCAGTAATACTTTTCATTCACTACACAAAAGAATTTTATATAAATATCAAAATTATGCTGCCATACAGAAACGTTAAAACAATCAGAAAGTTCCATTCATTCAATAAATATGTATTAAACACCTTCTATGGGTAAGAATGTCAGTTACAAGGTGGGTCCAGATGTAGTTTACACCTTTAAGGGCAGTAAGAAAAATAAGATGGATGTGATTACTTACTAACAAGGTAATATAATAAGAGTAATACATAAGAGTATATGAGTAATACGTAATACTCTTCTACATAATGAGAGTTTCATAAACCATCATCTTGTCAAAATGCTTGACAAGAATAGGTCCCCAATAAGTATTTGCTGAGCTGATGAAAGAATGGAAGGGAAGAAGGAATCACTTTTGGCCAGAATGTCAAGAAAGACAAATCAGAGGTGATATCACCTGACAGTGGCTCTGAAAGACGGATGATTTTTTTTGTGTGTGTGGTACGCGGGCCTCTCACTGTTGTGGCCTCTCCCGTTGCGGTGGAGCACAGGCTCCGGATACGCAGGCTCAGCAGCCATGGCTCACGGGCCCAGCCGCTCTGCAGCATGTGGGATCCTCCCGGACCAGGGCATGAACCCGTGTCCCCTGCATCGGCAGGCGGACTCTCAACCACTGTGCGACCAGGGAAGCCCAGGACGGATGATTTTTAAAGTACAGGGGCCAAGGGAAGAAGACTGGAAATAAAAGACAGAACAACTTTCTAAACAGAGGGAACACAGTGAATAGGACACAGGAACAAGAAAGTTCAGAATGTATTTGAGGAACAGTAAAAATGCAGAGTGGTTGAAATAGAAGATATGTTGAGGAAAGCTTGAGATTCAGGTCCTGGAGGGAACCTGGGCTGTGTTGTCCAGGAGGCATCCATAAGTAATACACCATGTGTTTTCCTCTGCTTTGTGTATTAAATACTCAGATGTCTGAGAGGAATACTATGTTAGGCCCAGGTCAATTCTCATGAGTCAGAGAAAACAAGCCAAGCAGCAGGAAGGCCAAAGGTAAGAGAAAAAATTGATGGAGCAAAGACTCGGAGGAGGAGAAGTAATGGACTCAAAAATCACAGGTGGTGGACAAGGCCTGGGAAGGTGGAGACATGGCTCTATGTCTAATCAACTGGGGAGGTAAAAAGGCGGGTTCTGTTTGAGACATTCTCTTCTGTGACTCTAAGTAAAAATCTAAACAAATAATTCAGGAAAACAAAAGAAAAAATGAGATTGTTAAACTATATGGAAAATAAATAAAGGCCTAGTTGATTAGCACATATAGTATAATCTCATTTTTTTAAACAAAAGATATAAATGTGTATGTGAATGTGTACATTGGGAGGGGCACAGAGACAAGGAGAGAGAATATGAAAGATTCAGAATGACATATGCTAGTTTAAGTAATAGTAGTGATCTCTAGGTCGGCCCTCCTCACCCAGGCTCCTCACCTGAACCACAGAGCACATAAAATGTTTTGAGTGGTATTTTCTCAGTTCTCCCATGTATGGTAGATAACCAGAGTCTTTCTAGAAGCAGGAGAGAAGTTAACTTATTACATATAGTGGATGTGCTGGGCCACTGGGACATCATTCTTTCCCCAGAACCAGGAGAAAGCATTCTCTTGATGGTGATTTTTACTTTTCTTATATATCTGTGTATTTTTAAAAAGTATATAATGCATAGATTCATTTGTGCTAAGGAGGAAAAAACAACTACTAAAAACAAACAGTATATAAACGAACCAATCAAAAGATCGGCAGAAGACCTAAATAGACATTTTTCCAAAGAAGACATACGGATGGCCAACAGACACATGAAAAGATGCTCAACATCACTAATTATTAGATAAATGCAAATCAAAACTACAATGAGATACTACCTCACACGGATCAGAATGGCCATTGTTAAAAAGTCTACAAATAACAAACGCAGGAGAGGGTGTGGAGAAAAGGGAACCCTCCTACACTGTTGGTGGGAATGTAAATTGGTGCAGCCACTATGGAAAACAGTATGGAGGTACCTTAAAAAACTAAAAATAGAATTACCATATGACCCAGCAATCCCACTCCTGGGCATATATCTGGAAAAGATGAAAACTCTAACTCAAAAAGATATAAGCACCCCAATGTTCATAGTAGCACTATTTACAACAGCCAAGACATGGAAGCAACCTAAGTGTCCTTCAACTTTATCCATGAATGGATACAGAAGATGTGGTCACACATCTTCACACACACACACACACACACACACACACACACACACACACACACACACACAGAGGAATCTTATTCAGCCATAAAAAAGAATGAAATATTGCCATTTGCAGCAACATGGATGGACCTAGAGATTATCAGATTAAGTGAAGTAAATCAGACAAAGACAAATATATGATATCACTTGTATGTAGAATCTCAAAAATGATACAAATGAACTTATTTGCAAAACAGAAACAGACAGACATAGAAAATTAACTGTTACCAAAGGAGAAACGGGGGGGGGGGATAAATTAGGAGTTTGGGATTAACAGATACACACTGCTATATATAAAACAGATAAACCACAAGGACCTACTGTATAGCACAGGGAACTATACTCAGTATCTTGTAATAACCTACAATGGAAAAGAATCTGAAAAAGAATGTGTGTGTGTGTATAATTGAATCACTTTGCTGTACACCTGAAACTAACACAATATTGTAAGTCACCTATAAATTTTTTTAAAAGTATAAGTTAACTATTTATAAGAAGAGAAAAACATGGAAACTGATTCAGATAGAGAAAAGCACCGGTTAACAAACTCCACAGGAAATTATAATTGTTTTGAATGGGCTCTTGAAATAAATACCTTACCAGAGAAATAATATCCCCAGTCTGAGAAGCTTACAAATCAACTACAAGCTTTGTGGCAAACATATAAATAACACCACCTCTTCTAAAGTCCTCAAATTCCCCCTGAGAACCTCTGTGGAGGTCTTCATTTACCTCTTCTCCCTGTTCTAAATGAATTTGCTGAATGGAAAAGAGAACAGCTTCTTAATTAAATGTTTTTCACTACTGGTTAACTGCAAGAATTATGAGCCAAGAATATCATCAAAAAATCTACAAACAATAAATGCTGGAGAGGGTGTGGAGAAAAAGGGAACCCTCTTGCACTGTTGGTGGGAATGTAAATTGATACAGCCACTATGGAGAACAGTATGGAGGTTCCTTTAAAACTAAAAATAGAACTACCATATGACCCAGCAATCCCACTACTGGGCATATACCCTGAGAAAACCATAATTCAAAAAGAGTCATGTACCACAATGTTCATTGCCTCTATTTACAATAGCCAGGACAGGAAGCAACCTAAGCGTCCATCGACAGATGAATGGATAAAGAAGATGTGGCACATATATACAATGGAATATTACTCAGCCATAAAAAGAAACAAAATTGAGTTATTTGTAGTGAGGTGGATGGACCTAGAGTCTGTCATACAGAGTGAAGTAAGTCAGAAAGAGAAAAACAAATACCGTATGCTAACACATATATATGGAATCTAAAAAAAAATGGTTCTGAAGAACTTAGGGGCAGGACAGGAATAAAGACAGACGTAGAGAATGGACTTGAGGACACGGGGAGGGGAAGGGTAAGCTGGGACGAAGTGAGAGAGTGGCATGGACATATAAACACTACCAAATGTAAAACAGATAGCTAGTGGAACCAGCCACATAGTACAGGATCAGCTCGGTGCTTTGTGACCACCTGGAGGGGTGGGATAGGGAGGGTGGGAGGGAGATGTAAGAGGGAAGAGATAATGGGGATATATGTATATGTATAGCTGATTCACTTTGTTATACAGCAGAAACTAACACACCATTGTAAAGCAATTATACTCCAATAAAGATGTTAAAAAAAAGAATTATGAGCCGAGAAAATCTTACTTTTACATATTTTATCATGTTTATGAAAATGATTTCAATTTTTTCTTGCTTTTTTTTAAACTCAGAGATAAAGATTTTAAGCATGATTTAGTGTTAAACTTGTTTTTGCCTGTAAGTTTCCCTTATGCTACTTTTTTCTGTAAATACTAATATTTTCAGGACATTCATTTTTTCCTTGAATATTAAAAACTTCAAGACACTTATCTGTACCTTTAGGCAATGACTTTAAAAATCTTAGTAAAATATATCTAGGATAATATCTTAGATATGATAGATTATAATGTATACTATTAGGACTATTTGGGAGGTACTCAAAGCATTCACTTATTGATTCACAAGGTTAAATCTGCTCATAAATACCCTAATGTTCTGAATTTTTAGATTAACTTAAAACATTATATGACTAAATGTTTACGCTTTCTCCAATTAGATCCTATTTAGGTCCAGTCTAGCTATGGATGTCACTGAAAACAACTGACCTCTGAAAACAGAAAAAATTTTATTTCCTTCTTTCTATTATACAGTTTTGTGTATCATTATATAGTTATGTCTTACAAATTCTTTGATTAGGATAATATTCCACTGACGAAGTTTAAACCTGCTTAACTTTTTATTTTAAAAAATAAATAGGACTTCCCTAGTGGCGCAGTGGTTAAGAATCTGCCTGCCAATGCAGGGGACATTGGTTCAAGCCCTGGTCCGGGATGATCCCACATGGCGCGGAGCAACTAAGCCCATGCGCCACAACTACTGAGCCTGCACTCTACAGCCCGCGAGCCACAACTACTGAGCCCGTGTGCCCAACTACTGAAGCCCGCGTGCCTAGAGCCTGTGCTCCACAACAAGAGAAGCCACCACAGTGATAAGCCCGCACACCACAACGATGAGTAGCCCCTGCTCGCCACAACTAGAGAAAGCCCACACGCAGCAACGAAGACTCAACACAACCAAAAATAAATAAATAAATAAATTTATATTAAAAAATAATAAAAATAAATAAATAGTTCATTCTAGAACAGACTAGAATGTTAAATTTAAGCTGTTCATTGTTTTAGGCTCAAAACAAAAAGGCTTTTACAACTTTTTAACAATATGATGAGTTTTCTTAAAAAGGATTATGTTGCATTTTAAATGAGGTTTAGACTAATGACATACTCACACTCAAAAACTATGTGATTAATGTTTTAAAGCATGTTTCAGATTGCCTTCGGTTTGAAAATTAACAATTTAGAATTCTGTAAAAAATTGACGTTTATTGATAAGACAAAGCCATTTTTCCCTTGAAATGAAGACTCTACTTTCAACCTACTTGCATGAGATTCCCTGCCCTGCTTTAATCAGAAAATACAAGGCATTAATGATTAATCCCCACCTGTTGTGTACCAAATTTTGGCATACCAAAATAATGAGATGCTTGTGACCATAAAACTCTATTTTACTATAAAGTGATCTTCTAAAAGAACAAGGGCATAAAATTCACAATAAAAACCAAACAATTACTACAGTTAATATTTGCAAGAGTCATAAAGAAAACAAACCAACTTCTCACTCTAAAAAAAATACATTTCTTGGAAAACAAAAATTCACAGTAAAAATTAAAAGGCTCATAATAACATTCACAACTCTAAACTAAGGAGAAACCAAGTAAAAAAGAGCTTTGCTAGGTTTCTAGGTAACTCATATCTGTAAACTTCTTTCTTAGAAGATGCTCCAAAACACAGTGAATAAGCATTTTAACTAAGATAATTAATATTCACTCTGCAAAGTCATGGCCAAATCAGGTCAGTTAAGTTCAACCTTAGAAGAAACAAAGTCATTTAAAACTGCTCCAAGTTGAAAAGTGATGTGTCATGATACAATTCTGACAGAAATAAACTATTTTTAAAACCAAAGATAATTGTTTTTAATTCTTCAGAGAATAGTGACCCAGAACTGTTAATACATGGGAAAAAGAACTTCTGAGACTGTGCAACTAGAGTGCTCACATGTAACTTCATCAAAGATCTCCCAAAACAAATATTCTGCAAGTGCAGTGCTCAACTCTTCACCATGGACCCACAGCATAGGCCAACAAAGCCTCCTAAATTAAATGCGAGCCAAACTTGGAAATCTCTTCTTTCAAAAACTCAAGCTTGGCCTTTAATTAAAGACCTAAGCAATGGTTCCTCTAACCAACTTGGCAGACCCAGCAAACAGACTACACAAACAAAGCCTTCTGCTTACTCAAGTCTTTTCACAATACAGTACTCCTGGAACAAAAAGCTATACACAGGAACTGGGTCATTCAGCTCAATTCAAAGGTAAGGGCTGTCATTTTCCAACCTACTATTTCTCCTCTAGACAAGTCATATGTCTCTGAAGTTTTCTCTTTAAAAGGTTTGGTCATTTCTGATCATGTTTATCCTAACATGTTGGCATTTTTTTTTAATAACTTTTATTTATTTATTTTTGGCTGCGTTGGGTCTTCGTTGCTGCGTGTGGGCTTTCTCTAGTTGCGGTGAGCTGGGGCTACTCTTCGTTGTGGTGCGCGGGCTTCTCATTGTGGTGGCTTCTCTTCCAGCAGAGCACAGGCTCTAGGCATGCGGGCTTCAGTAGTTGTGGCTCGCGGGCTCTAGAGCGCAGGCTCAGTAGTTGTGGTGCACGGGCTTTGTTGCTCCCCGGCATGTGGGATCTTCCTGGATCAGGGCTTGGACATGTGTCCCCTGCACTGGCAGGCGGATTCTTAACCACCGCGCCACCAGGGAAGCCCAACATGTTGGCATATTAACAGAAAGTCCTCAGGCCCACTTAACACAAGGTTTCTAACAGAAAACTTCAAGAAGAGATTTAGCTCCTATAAAGCCTCTCAACATGCCCAAATGGCTCCCATTTGGATTTTGTTTAAGTAAAAATATTCAGCTTTACTAACATGATAGTTCCTAAAACCCTCTACCACAAAAAAACTAGAATACACAAAACTCAACGAATACAATATAGACCCTTCTACTTGATTTCTCTGCATCTCACATATCTAAAATTAAACTGCAATAAATTAAGAAATTCTTGTAATTCTACATCCTTAAAAGAGTATATCATGTGGTATATACATTTTACCACACACAAAAAAAGAATACACCTGGGGAACACTTTTTCCAAATCCAACAACTCCAGAGCACTTGAAATTACAGATATTAAAAATGTAACCATGAAAACTCTTCACAGCCAATTTTACTTTTTATAAATACAAGTTCTAGAAAATTATCAACTAAAACTACACTTTTAGTGGGGATCTTCTTAGTCAGTTATTTAAGAACTATAACTCAGTTGTCTCAAATGCCCTCACCTCCTTCAGTATCCTCCTTGTTCTTTTCTTAAAGGAAAAGTTGCAAACAATGTTTTTTCTCCTTGTTATTCATCCTTTGGGACAAATTATTCCTAATCCGTACATTTCCCATTGCTACATAGTTTTATAGCAATGTCTCGCTTGGATCCTTGCCCTTGGAAAAGGAATCTCAGGCTTCAGAGTATGCAGTAGAATGTGTTTATTAGAATGTACATTATTTTTTGACGCAGATTCATAGAATAATTAGGATTCCCCCATGCCAACAAGCTACCTTTCAAAGTCTTGCCTTACATCAGCGTTTTCAAGCTTTATCAAGAGGACAGCTACTCAGAAAATAGGATATACTAACCCTTATATTTAACTCTATGGGGAAAAGAGGGATAATGTTCCTATTACTAATAGTTTGACATCACAGGTAAGTGAGATAGGAAAAGGTCACAACATTCCTCATCTTACCATGATAATTTCCAAATGTGCTTAAACTGGACTTCTCTGGGAAAACCAATCAAAGTCTGTCTCTGTCTCTCTCTCTCTCACACACACACAAGGAGATTCTGAAGAACACAAAAAAGTTTGCTTTAGATTACAAGATGTGGAGCCAAATGTGGAATAAGGCAGCTCACAGCTGTAGGAAGAAAACAGAGTCAGATATGGAAGTAATACTGTATAAACCACAAATGAGCAGAGTTGGGATAATTCTAAGCACATGCTAACTGTCCCAAGGTATAATAAAACACTCAGCATGTTTTAATTAACTGTGCTTTGACTGCGCACATGACAGTATGGACTGCCAAGAGGCAAAAACTCTTTGGAAATGAGAACTTGTGTTCCAAATTGATAGGTTACCTATGTTTCTTCCTTTGAGAGGAGAACCCAGGGCATGAAAGATCTGGGGCTGTGGTGTCTCTTGCCAACAACTGCATCCAGCAATGCCTAAAATGAACATGTAATGGACTTCTTTGTTTTAAAGAAGTTCCTGCAGTGTGAGGACACAAGGAGCAACTAACTGAAAGTATAATAGCAACAAAGACCCACTTTTCTCAGTTCTCAAAATCTGAATGCTTTCAAGAGTAGAAGCATTTTTATAACTCATCTGGCAGCAAACTCTAGTCTGACCTGAACCTGAGAGTATCTTTATAGTTTTGTATAACTCGTTTGATGGTAAAAACCTCACCTAAATGGATGTGAGAATATTTAGTCCTTATTTATTATATGGAATGTGACTTCATTTCACTGAAGAAATATTAATGTGTGATTATAAAGTGATGTGTCAGTCACTGCTAGGGTGTTATACATATAAGTATATATGTATACATGAAACGTATTACCTTTCTAAAATCTGAAAAATTCTGAATTCTAACATACATTTGTTACCAAGGGTTTTGGATAAAGGATTCCAAACCCACTACTCTTATTAATATTATGGCTGATCATGTTACAACGTTAAGTCAGAACATAACAACACTCTCCTGCTAGATTCTCTCCAATGGCTTCCTATGTCACTCAGAATTAGAGCCAAGCTCTTTACAACAGTCTACAAAACTGCTATTCAAAGAGGACCACAACACTGACATCACCTGGTAATCATTAGAACTGCAGGCCCCAATCCCACCTGTGAATCAGAATCTGCAGTTGCACAAGATCCCCAGGTGATGTGCATGTACCTGATTTTCCAGAAGCACTGACCTCTAAGACCCTAGCTGATCTGTCCTTCTTACTTTGCTGAGTTCACCTCCTACTTCTCTCCCCTTCACCCACTCTGCCAGTCTCTTTGGTTTCCTTGCCATTCATGAGACACAAGAGAAACATTCTCACCTAGCTGTTCCCTGGGACTGGGATGTTCTCCCCACAAGAATCTCTGTTGACTTGCTCCTTTACCTGCTTCAGTTCTTTACTCAAAATGAGGCCTTCCCTGTCACCCGAACTAAAATGCTCAAAACCCCCTGACAATTCATATTCTCCTCTGTTTTCATTAGTTGTCATCGTATTCTTTCTCTTTAGTACATATCACTGTCTAAAATACTAACATTTTGCCAAACTACGTTGGTTTTTGTTTGTCTCTTTCCACTAGGATGTGAACTTCACGAGGGCAGGGATTCTTTTGTCTGTTTTTCACATTGCTGTATCCCTTGGTGTGGTGTGAACCTCTGTGCCTCACTGAGGCTCTTTCAGGGGGGTACACAAGGTCAAGCCTATCTTCATAACTATACTAAGAAATTTGCCTTTTTCACTGCACTGACATTTGCTCTGGTAGTGCCAAAGCTCTGGTGGGTAAAACTGCTGGTGCTTCAGCACAGAAAGATGCAGTGGCACCAAACTGTATTAACTGTCATTAGCCAACATACATTTATAGTTTTTTTAAAAAATTCAGTTTCACTTAGGAATGTCCTTGATGAAGCAATTTAAAAAATATTAATTGTGTTCAATCTTTTTTTTTTTTTCTTTTGTGGTACGCGGGCCTCTCACTGTTGTGGCCTCTCCCATCGCGGAGCACAGGCTCTGGACGTGCAGCCTCAGCGGCCATGGCTCATGGGCCCAGCCGCTCCACGGCATGTGGGATCCTCCCAGACTGGGGCATGAACCCGTGTCCCCTGCATCGGCAGGCGGACTCTCAACCACTGCACCACCAGGGAAGCCCCTGAGCTTTCTTCTTTTAAGCTAGACATTAAAGAACTGTAAAAATGTAAAAGAATGCCACTCTTCTCACTACCTTAAAAAATAGTTATTTTTCATAAAATACATTATTTATGCTAACATGCAATGGTTTATTTTTAAATCAACGGATAGCTTTTTAATTTCTCAATTTTATTTTCAAATACAATAAACAGCAATATATATAACCCACATAAACAAATGCTCCTTAGGTTCCTCAATAATGTTTAAGAGTGTAAATGGGTCCTGAGATTAAAAAAGTCTGAGAACTGGGCTTCCCTGGTGGCGCAGTGGTTGAGAGTCTGCCTGCCGATGCAGGGGACACGGGTTCGTGCCCCGGTCTGGGAGGATCCCACATGCCGCGGAGCGGCTGGGCCCGTGAGCCATGGCCGCTGGGCCTGCGCGTCCGGAGCCTGTGCTCCGCAACGGGAGAGGCCACAGCAGTGAGAGGCCCGCGTACCACAAAAGAAAAAAAAAAGTCTGAGAACCACTGGCCTAAAACAATAACTAGTAAATAGTAGTAAATTTTGTCATCCTGAACACTTACCATGTGCTGGGCTCTTGTTAAATACTTTTACACTGATTTATGCCTCACAACAATCTTATAAAGTAAGTATTATTGCTATCACCATTTTACAGGTAAGGAAACCGGTACTTGAAAGAGATCAAGGCATTTGTTTAAAGTCACAAACAGCAGCTGAGATCAGGTGACTCCAGATCGCACGCTCCTAACCACTACTGACACTATGATAAAGGCATGCTGGGTTAGAAACAAGGCAAACGGTGCAAAGCCAGGTGACTATTTTAAAACTTTCAAGGCATAAGAAGGAGCCAAAATACAAAGCCAAATGGTGTGGGGATTGAAGAAAGGCAATCTCAGAAGGTTCATGTGAGCAGAAGAAAGACCAGAACAACTTCTCAGAGGCAGAATCAGATGTTTGAGGAAATATTTCAAGCATAGCTCACAAGGTTACAACAACTACCACTAGGCTGAAGAACAGACAATAAAAACCCTAAGATGTCTATTTAGCTTCAAGACCAGCTTCCAAGGATAGTACAGGCAAGCTGATATCCCTTATGGTCAGGTTCATTCATGATGCTGTTAAAGTCTTCTTGCTGCTGTTGGTTTCCCTGTATCTCAAGCTTGAGTATAACCTTCAATGAAATTCTGCGGTTCCCATGTCCAAAGAGAGCTTCCACCTCATTAAATCTACCCACTCTAAGAAGTGGCTCCTCTCTGGCCCACAGTAGGGTGATACCCTGAAGCTTCATCATCCTGACTGGATTAGTGACAAGAAGGGCATTAAGACATTAAGATGTCTGCATTTTACGAAGGAGTCCTATAAGGTCAAGAACAGTAATTCCTTTCCAATTTCAAATTTCTCTAAGCTAAAAATTCCTGCTAGAATATGCAGACATACCTCTCAAGCTTGAAGTTTCTACATCCTGTAATATTTAAACCATGACTCACTCTTGTTGTTAAGGATGATTTAAAAATGAGCGATATGGGACTGGGGAAAAAAAAGGAGATGAAGTGGGTGGCAGAGCAGTAATCCTAGTTTTAGCAATGCACCATTCAGACAAATAATGGAAGTTAGGGCAAAGGAAGTAAAGTGAGATCTTGGAACCGTTCTCCTCACGCTATTGAGAGGGAGGCCATAACGTCAGGTTAGAGTGTTCACCTAAGTGTAATGTGTTCAGTGCTGAGACCATGAGGAGTTAGGCTGTATAACCCTATCAGAGAAAAATTCTGACTCAGCTATGCATACAGAAGGTCAGAAATAGGAAAATATAACCTCTTGGTATGCATAATAACTGTGGCAATGGAAAAAATGAATTTATAAGCACAGTCTCAAAACTTTGGATGAGGGAAATTCTGAAAAGATTCTAATATACAAGGAATGATAAATGATTACCGACATTCTCTTTCTCTAGTCTTCTGTCTTCTTTTTCTATCAGTGAATATAAAAAGAAAACTGTAAGGGCTTTCATAGCTCCACTAGTGATCCAGGATTACCCTAACGCTATTTTTGCCTGGAACCCTTAAGTTGCTCAACCACAAGTTCTCCTACACAGGGTCATCGAAGTAAAAGTCTAGGTTTTAGAAAGAGAATGCTAGGAGAGGATTATTATGCTCTCCGGTAGGTTCCAGAGCTGAGCAGGCTGTCATCCGATCAGCATGCCTCCTTCCCACCACAGCCCATGCTTTGACATATGGTATACCCAACTACAGTGACTCAACACTTTGCTAGATCATAAAATAGAAAACATGTATATGAAACACATTTATTTGTGTTTTAGGTTCCTCAGTGTCCCGTGGTCTTTCTGCATGGCAGAAATGCACCAACTTAGACCACTCAAAGCCCGGAACACAATTTTCTTAAGAAGGGCAGAAACCTAGAGCAGAAGTTGACAATATATCCAACTGGGTCAAAAAAATTAATGATGGAAACAATGTTCTGGGATATGTCTCTGTAAACATATCAGACAAGTGAAAGAACAAGGAAAGAACGAGGATGCCCGAGTGCTTTACCCCTGGGTTCTTAGGAGGAAGATGAATGATACATTGTGTGCCAGGCTGGCATGAGTTTTAGGACTGACTGTGAGGACCTGCTCCACTCTGTACTACTAGCTTTGGCAGTGCAGGGTAGTGGTTACAAGCGTGGGCTCTGGGGGTTTGGATACCTGCCTCTAGCAGCACTTACTAATTGTGAGTCTCACCTTGGGCAAGTCAACTCACATAATAATCTGTTATTATTATTAGCAAAAAAATGTTTAACTTGATTCCTTAGGTACTTGACATTAAAGAAATTTCCAGGGAAAGAAATGTAGATATCACTAGTAAGACATTTCAAAGACATTCTTCAGAACATGTTATATGCCATAACCTAAGCCATTACAGAATAACATTCTTTTTTTGTCATTCCACAATGAGCATTTCCTATGCTACTAAGCATTTTCTGTAGAATGAATGGCAAACAGTTTAATAAAAGTGACTGATGTAGAGTCAAAGTTGTCTAATTTGATTCCAGCCAACATTTATCCCCCATGCACATAACAATTACATAGAGATGACATATATATATATATAAAAATACATGGCATATCTGACAATTTTACGTTTATGTATATACATATATATACACATATATATGTATAAAATATCAAGCATGGGATGGGGAACAGTGGGAAAAAAGGTACTGGTTAAAGCCTTATGAAGAAGTATATGAGTTAAAGCAGTACAAGAGATCTCTCACATGAACATAGCTAGAGCTCTATGAAGTCCGACCAGCTCTAATGGGAAGTGAGGACTACCATGTAAACAGAATACCTAGAAGTCTCTCAAGAGGCCATACTTTAAAGAATGTTCCAAAATATCCTTATTTAAAAGACATCAATTCTTTTTTTCCCCAATTCTACTTCAGTACTCAGAAAGAATGCTGTACTAATGTCTAACATACTTCAGACATGAAATGTTACAGTCCAATAGTTCTACCAAAATAAAAAGGTAGATAATCAGTTTACTTAAGACATCTAAATGGAGTTTTCTTTTGTTTAACTCCAGACTTGATGCACCTTACTAATAAGCAATATATTTGTTATTCAAAAAGCAGACTGAGTGATTTATGTCATGCAGCTGTGAACAAGCATTTTGTTTAAAGTACTGTCTGCATGCTTCACTGCACTAACACTGTTAGAATGCCCTCAAGGATGCTGAATACTACAATTGGAGAACAAAAGGTCATTGTCACTGGAAAATGAAAAAAGACTTATCAAATTCAAACCAGCATCGACCACAGAGAAATGACAGCAATGGAAAAACATTTTCATGTGCCTTTATCAGTCAATAAGAGAGAATTATTTATCTCTAATCAGAAAATTCTTATATATATCATAACAAAAATAAACGAATTTTTACAGTTCATGAGTAACAATTAGATCAAATTGTTTCCTCATAAATTTTTAAATATAGTGTGCTCTTGAAAGTCAATGCAAATATGCTAGTAGTAAATGTTTTCCCAGCAACCATGAAATGCCAAAAACAGAGGTAAAATAATATAATTTCATTCATCATTAATACCTACACATACATGAGACAGGTTTCTTTCATGCATATAGTATATATATGGGAAGTAAACAATTTCAGAAAACTTGAGTTCTCAGTACAAAACATATGCCTGCAATTTTAGATGAAATTCTCTTGATTTTCTATGTAAACAGGCCATAAGAAATGATAAAAATGACACAGAACATATTGACGCAATCTGGATCACCCACTGGGGTTAACTGTTCTAACAAACTTGCCTAATACATAACAAAAATAATTTCTGCATTTTATTGGTAAATGTAGTATTTTCTGAAAGCACGAGAAATTCTAAGAAAAGCCCTGGTGGCAAACGAATGCATATTATTAAATTCACCATTCTATTCCTTTATTGCTCAGCAGTAAAATGCTGATACAGTCAGAAGCAAGCTAAACTAACTATTAAAAAATATGTATTTATAGTATAAATGCAAGTGTCCCCTCTAAAAGGAAAGTGTATTAAGGGGAAAATGTTCTTTTTTTCACCTATCTGGAAGCCAAATTTTCATTTCTGTGACTTTTTTCTCTGTTTTTTTATTTTGAAAATATCCAAACCTACAAAAAAGTTGAAAGAACAGTACAGGAACACCATTGTATCGTTAATCTAAACTGACTAATTGTTAACATTCTGCCCCTCTGTTACCTCCTTCTCCCTCGTCTCTCTATATACAGCCCCAAAACAATTTCAGAGTAAGTTGCAGGTATCACAAAACTTCACTCATAAGTAGTTCAGCATGTGTCTCCTAAAAATAAAAACATTCCCCCACCCAACCACAAGATCATTATCACACCTGAGAAATTAACTCTCTGTGAGCCAGGAAAAAAGTCAACACCATTTACTACCCAGGTCCATGAAACTTTATTTTTGTATATTTAAGTCACTGTATGAATAATTTATAGATGTAAGAATAAAAGGATGGTGGAAAAACAACATATTAGAAGTTTAATAAAAATTTAAACATGCAAGCCCAAATTCTATCCTGTATTTTTCTCTTTTGAAGATAATATGGCCAAAATAGGCAGCATTCTTTTGAATGCAACCAACTGCTCACCAACTGTCGTGCGTGAACCTGCGACATATCCATTTTGTGAGTACTGATTTCAGGTTTCAAAAACATCTCTAATGGATTCTAGCTTATCACTGCTCTGGTTCTTCTTGCACTTATACTGTCTAAGTGCAATAAATATTTCATATTTCAAAAATATTTTGTTAATGTCCTAGCTTATTGTTATTTCTGGTTTTTCGTCTTGCACTTGCATCTTCAAAACATAACACTTGAAAACTTGGACGGCTCATACATTTTGTCAAAGAGAGGACAGCCATCTTCTTTGCTCCATAATTGCAAAACATTTTCATTTTTAGGTTTACAGAAACTAATTAAAATGGCCAAGCCAATAAATTTGTTCACTTCTACGTCACCTATTTCCTGCCTGTCACTTCTGTAAACATACCTGCCTTTGGCATTTGTCCACTTAAGAACTGTATCAGTCATATTTTGGTACAAAAACATCATGAAAGATGGAAAAATAATGTCAATTATTTTAAAATTAGTAAAATAAGATGGTCCAGATTCTTGCTGCAAAATATGATGCCATGAAATCCTTCCTGTTGAATGACTAACTGAATTTAAATACATTATTCCCTTTTTTCCTTAGACAAATTGTTCACTGTCAGCTTCTGAGGTTGAGAAACTTCACCTAAGACATTAGCTGGCAAAGTTTTTCTGTAAGGAGTCAGTAAGTATTTTACGCTTTACAAGCCAAACCACCTCTCTCAACTAGTTACCTCTGCCATTATAGTGGGAAAGTAGACATAGACAATATGTACATGAGGGGGCATGGCTTTCAATAAAACTTCACTTATGAAAACAGGAGGTAAGCCAGCTCGCTGACCCTGTACCTATCATCATCTAATGATTTATATTGAGACTTCTTCTGTATGATAAATTTAACTGTCATCATTAGAGTCTAGAGTGCTTTTATCTGTTCATCTTCTGATTTATCTAATAATTGTGATACGTCTTCCTCTGGCAAAATAAAAAGATTTTGAAAAATCTTTGCCATTATAGGCTGAAAATAAAATATCTAAACTTTCAACTGTGTTCAATGAAATGTGTGCAATGAAATTTTAATAAAACCAACTACAAAGATAGTGTCTCTGAGCTTCTTTTATACCTTCTTGAAGATGATGCAATACTGTTACCTAACTAAACTTGGGTCCACTCTCCTGCCACACAGCAAAGCCAGTCTACTGACACTGGGTCGTGGTGAAGGAAAGCACAGCGTTTATTGCAGGGCACCAAGCAAGGAGAACAGGCAGCTAGTGTTCAAAAGGCCTAAACTCCCCAGTGGCTTTCAGGGAAGGCTTTTTTTTAAAGGCAGTATTTGGGGTGAGGGCTGCTGCTTGTGGACTTTCTTCTGACTGGTTGGTGGTGAGGTTACAAGATGATGTTTCCAGAATCCTAATCATCAACCTCTGGTTCCAACCAGTCTGGGGTCTAGTGCTTGTGGTTAGCATGTAGTCACCATCCTCCACCTGGGTAGGAGTCTTAATCTATGCAGAACAACTCAAAGATATGTGTCAGATTGTTGTGTATACCCTTTGAGAAGGAACTAGGACTCTGCTTTTCCTTTGTTCCTGCATTCCATCACTTCTCTAATTAGTAATTGCTTCAGTCTGCTCGTTGGAACTCTGGGAAGGCCTAGGAGACTAAAGCCTTTTTCTACAAATAAGAAATGGGGGACAAAGAGGGGCTTTTGTACCCAGGAGGGCCCTGCAGGGTCCTGCTCAGTTTCAATACTTTGGACAATGCAATAAGAAAACTGAAGGATGACAAAATAGAGATCATGTATTTCACAACTGCAGCATTCTTCTGTTTTCTTATTATTTTAGTTTTTTTCTTTTAGCATAACTGGGAATAACTGATAATAATGAAATAATTCCCAGAATGATGAAGTGGCAAAACGTTTCAAGATACAGGAAAAGTAAGAACATAAAAATCCCTTAATGTACCTTAGATTTATAAAGAAACAAACTATATGATAATTGCAAGATACTGTTCTATTTAAAAAATTAGCTATCACAAATAGTTAGAACTGCTCAAAAAAGAAATTCAAAAATCAATAGCGAGTAAAAAAGGACCCTCATGGTATATCTAGGGTTAAACATGCTATCAAATATCCCCAATTATGTGGAAAATGTCCTTTTGTTTTGTTTTGTTTTTTTGATGCAGGATGCAATGAAGGTTCATGCACCACATTTGGTTGCCATCTCTCCTTAGTATTCTTTAACTGAGAACATTTCCTGCTCCTCTACCTTTTTAAAAAGCTTCCATGGGGGCTTCCCTGGTGGCGCAGTGGTTGGGAGTTCGCCTGCCGATGCAGGGGACACGGGTCCGGGAGGATCCCACATGCCGCGAAGCGGCTAGGCCCATGAGCCATGGCCGCTGAGCCTGTGCGTCCGGAGCCTGTGCCCCACAACAGGAGAGGCCACAACAGTGAGAGGCCCGTGTACCGCAAAGGAAGAAAAGAGAAAAAAAAAAAAAAGCTTCCATGACAATGACATTAA
The DNA here is from genome assembly GCF_003676395.1 of Aethalodelphis obliquidens. Taxonomy (NCBI): domain Eukaryota; kingdom Metazoa; phylum Chordata; class Mammalia; order Artiodactyla; family Delphinidae; genus Aethalodelphis; species Aethalodelphis obliquidens. The sequence goes on along the minus strand of NW_020837946.1, from coordinate 57,572,224 downwards.
AAAAAAAATCAGGAGAATTTTTCTTACAGAATTTTGACATTCTGTATTTCTGTGATTATTTCCCCATGATTCAGGTCAGGACCTGCTACATAATTTTCAAGTCCCTTGTTAAAAAGTTATTAAGAATTTCAACATGGCAACAGCGGAACATTAAACTAAAAACAAGGTTTTTCTGACCGCAAATCCTGTGTGACCACATGGGTCACATCCCCATGAAGCCAGCCTTGATTCAGATTAAACATTTCTGCAAGCCTACTACATAGATGATGATTCATACTTCCCACTGCACCACATGAGGACACATACCATTTTGTAAATGCTAATTCCAGGCTTCAAATACATCTCTAATTAGTGCTAGTTTATCATTACCTCTGGTTCTTCTTGCATTTGCATTTGCCAAAATACAATAAAGAGTCTAGATTTCAAATATATCTCAAATAAATTCTAGCTAGTGGGAAATGTAGTTAATGATACACATTAATTCGAAACTGTTTCCAGAATAATATCTCCTATCCTTACAGACTGGCTACAACAATAAAATGTTTTCAAAATACCCTGGAAATCAACATGGTATGTAAACTTTTAGTGACTCCAAAGATGAAAATCTATATTACCATCAGATAAAATCTCATCTATTCATCCACCCACCAAACATGTATCAAGTACCAACTATCGATGGGACCTTGGACTTCGTTATATAGAAATAAACAGGCGTAAGACACTGTCCCTGTACTTGAGAATTCCATAGTTGAGGGCTGAAGAAAGACATTACAAAAATCATAAAGCAGTATGAGAAATGCTAGAATAGAGTTGCTAATGGATACCAGGAGAGCCAATTTCAAGCCCAGACTTTGCCATTTACTAAATTTTATGAACACCCACAGCACATTTCACAGAGGATTCAGTGGAGTTACAATGAAAGAGAAAGAGCTTTGGAAACAAAATTATTAAGTGATGTAGAAAAATGAGAGGTATTATTATCAACTATAATAACTTGTTCCTGATACACACAGTAATTATTTCATTTGATAAAATACTCATGAGCAATGGGAGGTTTTGTGGATTATAAACTAAGTATTTAAGTTAAAAGAAGGCAAGATCAACCTAATAATATCACTCAAGCCAGAATCTCAGTCTTCCATTCCTTTTTTCCTACAGTCAACCCAGGAAACCTGTCTAGTGGCAGGCTCTGGCCACCTGTAGCCCAAGGGGTACAAAGCAACACTTAGGATGCACACAGGATTAACATGGCGCATCCTTTCACAGCAATTTTATGCCAAGATTTAAAATTCTGGAATTTTTGTATTACCAGCTGACTCACGCTTTCCTCTGGGATGGGGAAGTTATGAAAGCCCTAAGAGTAGAAATGCTTCTACTCAAAAAAATAAAAAACAAAACTCGAACTGTTGGCTGTTACTAGCATAACATAACTTTTATGTTATTAGGACATTATTCTTATTGTCAAGTCTAAATACACTTAATAAAAGTTAATGCTTTTTAGCTAATGCTCTGAGAAAAAGACAGGCTAGTAACACTGACCAACACAACTTCTGCAATCTTCATTTCACCCAGAAGGGAGAAACATCCAACATCAAGATTTAGAAGGAAAAAAAACTTTCACCCTAGGAACAAATGTTTGGTTTGTTTGCTTATTTACTTGATATGCAAAAAAAAAAAAAGGCCACAACCCCCCACATATCAGTTAAATTTCCTGCTGTAGTTGTATTTGATCACATTTGTAAGCACTACATTTAGTTCTGTTTCTTCTGACATTATGAGTCTCCATAACATAAAAATACCTGATGTCGTGTTCTTTCCATGTGAAATTTTACAGCCTTTATTTATTATGATTTTAAAACTGTTTCCAAATGGGAGCATGCATCATTGGTTTAAAAGAAAAGGGCTGAATAATCAAGCTTAAAGTACATTGGAAAGTACAAATGATTTAAAAAAAAAGAAATTCACATGAGGTATACCTGGTTTTCTAAAAGTGATTAGGATGCTGTTTTTCCTCAACCACAACTAATGAATCAGTAACAATTAGCAGTCATCATCCAAAAAGCATATCATGTACTAAAATAATTATTTTTTTAATGGGTTAACTGTTGTGAACTAGCAAATGAACCTAAGCCTTTATATATTTTTTTTTCTTTTTTTTTTTTTTTTTTGCGGTACGCGGGCCTCTCACTGTTGTGGCCTCTCCCGTTGCGGAGCACAGGCTCCAGACGCGCAGGCTCAGCGGCCATGGCTCACGGGCCCAGCCGCTCCGCGGCATGTGGGATCTTCCCGGACCAGGGCACGAACCCGTGTCCCCTGCATCGGCAGGCAGACTCTCAACCACTGCGCCACCAGGGAAGCCCCTATATTTTTTATATAAGAAATACCTGTAATGAAATTATCACTCTTCCAGTGATTTGTAATCATGTAAAATTTGAAGGAAAAGCCCCAAATATATTTTGCAACTAAAAAGAAGACACGTCCTAGGTGGGAACAGTAAAGTAAGCAGCTCGACTTCAAACTAATTTGCAAATTGAAAAAAAGCTTAAAACTTCCATACAGGTTGGTTTGAGAATCATCTTGGAATGTGAAATTTGGCCAAATTTTGCACCTTGGATATAGGTTAATCCACATCCGGCAAGAGGAGGGACCCAATTGGAGAAAGGTGCCATCATCCAATGATGCCTCTTAATGTGCTCTAAGATCTGTTTAAGCAACTGGCTGAGGAAGCTAACCTGGCTCTTTAACTTCAAGTTGGATAAGAATTCTAATAATTTGGCCTTTGTTCATATATTTATAATAATAACATCTATGTAGACATGTCATTTTGCAAAGTGATGATAAAGCAAGAGTTCTGAGATAAACTAAAAAATTCCACAGGTGGGGCTTCCCTGGTGGCGCAGTGGTTGAGAGTCCGCCTGCCGATGCAGGGGACACGGGTTCGTGCCCCGGTCTGGGAAGAGATCCCACGTGCCACGGAGCGGCTGGGCCCGTGAGCCACGGCCGCTGAGCCTGCGCGTCTGGAGCCTGTGCTCTGCAACGGGAGAGGCCGCAACAGTGAGAGGCTGGCGTACTGGAAAAAAAAAAAAAAAAAAAAAATTCCACAGGCATATATCTAAGAGACTGGGCTAAAAAGAAGACAGGTAAAATTATGTGAAGATTCTCAGCACCAAGGCTATAAAGCACTGCAGAAGCTACTGTATCATTCACAGGACCATTATCTTTTGTCACTGAAAACGTCCCTTTAACAAATATTTTCATATGACAAAGCAATTTAACTTCTCAATAAGGTCACACCTACTGAAACTCCCACTAAGTGAAGTACAAAAACACTGCCCAGGCTATTCAGCATCTTTTCTATGACTGCCTGAACATATCTCCCAAAGTAATAAAAAAAATTCTTCCCATTTGTGTTAAAGAATTTATGAGTCCGACACTCCTTAATTCAACGCAGTTTTCCAAAAGTGACATCTCAGTTCATCAGCACTCTGTCCATTAACTAAGCAAAGCAGTAATAAATAATTTTTTCTGAGTTCAAAGAAATGCCACGCTTATGGTTATATCAGTTTATGACCCTCAAATGTCCCCCAGCAATCCCTAACCCCACCTATTTATTCTCCTCTGCCTTTGGCAGCAAGTGTGAAAAACAAATGTGAGGTTGTGTTACTGTAGGTCCCTTTTTCTGCTGGCAACGGCACATACCTTCACCTGCCATTGACATCTTTTAGCAATTTAAAATAGATAGTGGGCTTCCCTGGTGGCGCAGTGGTTGGGAATCTCCCTGCCAATGCAGGGGACACGGGTTCGAGCCCTGGTCTGGGAGGATCCCACATGCCGCGGAGCAACTGGGCCCGTGAGCCACAACTACTGAGCCTGCGCGTCTGGAGCCTGTGCTCCGCAACAAGAGAGGCCGTGACAGTGAGAGGCCCGCGCACCGCGATGAAGAGTGGCCCACGCTCGCTGCAACTGGAGAAAGCCCTCGTACAGAAACTAAGACCCAACACAGTCAAAAATAAATAAATAAATTTAAAATAGATAGTTATATACCAGGAAATACCATGTTCATTTTTTAAATTTATAATTTAAAATGTATTTTAAAAATACAGTGTTTCCCCACGTACACAATTCCCTCCCCTTCTATGAGATTCAGAAGCATTTTACCAGGTTGAATTGGACTCTACTAAAGACTCTAGTATGAAAAAGCATTTCATCCTCACCACCAAAAAGAAAAAATGCTGTTAAAAAAAAAAAAAAAACGGGCAAAATTAAATCTATAGTGTTAGACATTGGAATAGTAATAAACTTTGGGGAGGCTGGAGGGGACAGCGATTAGGAAGGGTTCCAAAGGGGACTATCTAAGATGCTGGCAATGTTGTATTTCTTGACCTGAGTAGTCGTTACACAGGTATGTTCACTTTGTAATAATTCATCAAGCTTATGACATCTATATTTTACTATTTTTATTTATTGATATTTGTGTATTTTACTTAAATATGCTTATGTATTGTACATTTTTCTGTATGTATATGACACTTTAAAATGAAAAATAATCCTTAGGGAATAAATAAATATGGCTCCTTTACAGTTCCACTGTTATTAGGATAACGTCAGTAGTTCTACTGATAAAGTACAACTTGATCAGAGGGTGCAATAATTATCTCAAATAGTGTTTGTCATGGGCCAAAAAATCTCAGGGCCAAAAATCTCAAATTTAACAGGTCACTGTTAAGAGATTAGAAGAAGAAATGAGTAAAATGTATCTAAGTCTAAATCAAGCTTTAGAACTCATGTGTTCTAGAAACAAAAAAAAAAGTCCATCAGTCAACCAACTGAAAAGACAAATCCTTTCCTTGACAATTATATCCATGTCTACATTTTCTAAAGATGTGATGGGAAAGACCCACAAAGAACACATTTCAGTTTGAGCTATTTCATTTTCACTTGGTCTCAAATGTGGACTGTGAATTTAAAGACATAAAGAAAGGAATTTTATTGCTTGATTTTTTTTCAGAACTTTTTTAGAATTCTAGGAAAAAACGTGGAAACAGGCACACTTGAAAGCACAATCTTCATTTTATCAATGGAAAAACAATCTAAGCATTTTAAAAATGAAATCTTAAGATCTCAGCATTCAAAGATGCCAATGGATGAATCAGCCCTGTGCGCTATGTGTACATCCCCTACATCTGTTCCCGTGTTACATTTCTCTGACCAACGTTTCTCAGGAAGCCCCTTAGCTCAGAAACTAATTTAGCTTAGATTCAATGTTTACGTAAATTCAATGAAAACTACTGAATTTTAAAGAGATTGTGTTATATAAGCCTTTTTAAAGGAGATCCTGTGCAAAACAGTATGATGTAAATGATGGCAACCTGAAACCGAACACTGAAGCCTTGATATAGGAAAGGGAAAGCTGACAAAGGAATGGTCTCAATGTGCAGCCTACCCACGGAACACATTCATTATGCAAGCTTAGCAGCCAGCACTTATGATAATTGTTTTTGAAAAGAAACCCTTAGTGATTCTTTCTCCATATATACAAGATTCTTTTTCCACAAACCTTCATAAGAATGGTGAAAAATGACTACTTTCCCAATCATCTAAAATATTTGATTGTAAGCTTTAATTTAGATTTTCCAAGTTTGACCTCGTTTTCAACAGAAAATTCCTTTTACTGTTCTTATTTCATGACAGGCCTTTGATCCTACTGACGACTCTTCTGATTCTATTGACTACTTTTCTGATGAGGCTAAAAAAAAAATCAGACTTATGGAATGCTACAGACCTAAAACCTAATTTGCTCTAAATTTTACTGGATATACTTTCTTGTCTTAAGTTTTTTATGAATATAGCTCTTTTCTTTGAAATTATGCACAGGATTTCACAAAACAATAAACAAATATAAAACTTCCCTTACCAACCCCAACATAATTTTAATACGATTCCCTTCCCTAACAATGTTAATGTAAACAGTAAACAAGTAAAACAGTATTAATTAAATGCTAAAGGCACAAGAGTAAAAATGAAGCCTAATGTAATCCATATTATGACTGGGTGGATTCCTGTTACCCTTCATTACTGTTCCACTTATTAAATCTCATTCATAATTAGAAATTCTAAACTATATTCCAACTACACCTTCCTGTTTATTTTAGAACAATTACTACTGGCCAGGTCCTTATAAACATCAATCGCTTAAGATGTCTAGACTAGATGTCTCACAAATCACATATTAAAGAATCACATATTCTTTAAAAATAGGTGTGAATAAAAATAGAGGTGAACGGAGGCAGCCCTTGTATTATACAGATCCCAGTGTGTTTTCAAAATAAGCTTAAACTTTAGCAAAGACTCTTAGTTCCGATATTAGAAATGAGCACTTTTCAAAACGTTAAATTGAAGCTCATCAATTTTAAGGAGTCAAGCTTTCTGGAAATCTAAGCTTTAGCATTTAAAATACATTAATATTTAGATATTCCTTCTTAAATTGTTGCCAAATTTCCTTAAGATAAGGAAAAACCAAGGAAACAGATTGGCAAGCGCCATCTTGTGGACTCCCTAGAAAATGTTTTCACTCTATTCATCAGTACAGTTCCAGAAGCAAATCATTCTAATATTCAATACAATGTTCTCAATATTCAAAATGTTACTTTAATTTAAATCAAAGTATTCAGTTTTCCAGGGCCCAAATACCAATAACTGTAATGAAGTACATTTGTGAATTTATGATTCTTCTTCTAAAGCACTTGGAATATTTATAGCAAAACCATCACATTTGATCTTAAGAGCAACCTCAGGAGTTAGGCTGGTAAGATATATTATGCAATTGTGAAGCCTGAGAATCTTATATACCAAAGGAATTTTACGAGCATTTAGTCAGTGGAGAAGTTAGAATAATTCTCCTAATTTTGTAATGTAGCAAATAGTCTTAGGATAGTACCTTGCAAAATAGACGCCTTTTGTTGTTTATAAAAACTAATCGCAAAAGTTAACAAGAATTCTAAAGTTTAGTGGAACTAGTAAATAGATACATCCATAGATCCGCTGTGTGTGTGTCTTATAAGCAAAAGTTTACAAGTTGAGTTAGGAGTTAAGGTACATAGTATGTGAAGATGCCCCCGGGTCATGCTCATATGATCCTCTTTAGACTTTAGAAACAGCATCGTTTTATTTTTTCATATAATATTAAAGATGAAATATTAATATTCTAAATTTACATAGTGGCCTAGAGTTGCCTCACCACCAACCCCAAAATATGTTTTCTTTGGCCCACCACAATGACTTTTTTCTTATTAGAGTTTTATAAATGACTATTTACAACATAACTACCATAATATTTTAGTTGCCTTGTGACAATATGATAGATAACATTATTTCTACAGCAGCTTTCTCAGGAGCTATGCATCTTTTTATAATAAGGCACTGGAAAATAAAACGTGAAGACTATTGAATTTCATCTTTGGTTTGCTTTCTTTAGAAAAGAGTACGTAAAATGATAATACAGTGTTAAATATACCAGTTCATTCAAGTTTTCAGCATTAACAGTGTATTTTTATAATTAGGAAAAAGTTTCAGATGGATATAACTTAAGGAAATAGATCGGAAATATAGAACATGAGAGTTTAAAGTGGTAGACTTCACTCATTTCAGTTTATATTACCATTTCTAAGTCTGCCTTAAAATCATAACGTAAGTTTGAAAAAGTGCTGATTGAGAGAATTTATTATTAAAAGTGGCTGCATTTTCTCAATAAAAAAAATTTAGATATTATAAATTCTTGATCTCTCAATCTAGGGGATTATTAATTAAATGGAGCTTAATTGTATTTCCATAAGCCTTCTGTTTAAATTTTAAAATAAATAAAAATTGTACCTTGCCATCTAATTATGGCGGCTGAAAATACATAGTAAGCAACATATTAAAAGTGCCCATTTTGAGCAGAGTTCCCTGTGCTATACAGTAGGTCCTTGTGGTTACCTATTTTAAATATAGCACTGTGTACATGTCAATCCCAAACTCCCAATCTATCCCTCTGCTCAGTATTCTGTAATAACCTAAATGGGAAAATAATTTGAAAAAGAATAGATACATGTATATGTATAAGTGAATCACTCTGCTGTACACCTGGAACTAACACAACATTGTTAATCAACTAACTATACTTCAATATAAAATAAAATTTTTTTTAATTTATTTCATCAAAGAGTTGTAGTTTACATTTGTTAAGATCTCTCTCATTTCCTGGTTAAAAAAAAAAAAAGTGCCCATTTATTTTAAATGTAACCTTACTAATGAAAAAGACTACTTGGGACAGATCTTTTGCAAATTATCTAACATTAATACACGTAGCATACGTTAATGTTCCTTCTTCTCCTGGTAACGGAAAATAGCTTATTACAGGACCTGAAACGTTGGATATTTTCTGTAGAGACTTTTATTAACTTTTGATTAAGTGAAAATTACTTCAAAATATCATTTTTAAGTTTTCAAATGCCTCTGTTTTCCCTAAGGTCAATTATGATAACTGAAAAACAAGATGAAAGGAGAAAAGTTTTGATTAGAGGAGTGAAGTCAAAAGGCACCTGGAGCTGAATGAGGTCTCACCCCAGAGAAACAAGGGATCTGCATGTGCAATCACTGCTCCTTCCCTCCCATCCTTCCCCAGGTTGTGTGAAAGATTGAGAAAAAAGAGAGAGCAAGAGCTCCTCTGTCTGGAGAGACGCAGAACAGCAGGTGGGGCAGGGGCAGCCCAAGAAAGAGGTTCTTGTCTCTCCAGAGAACTGCAGAGCCATCTGTCTGGAAAATTCAGGATGACAGGCCTCGAAGTATTCTGCAAGTCTCCCTACTGTAGAGCAACGTCTGTTTCCTCCTTTCTTTTTATTACTGTATAATTAATCCATCTTGTTCTTTTTTCTTGTTCTTTAGAAATAATTTATCCTTTTAAGTTCAACTAAAAGAGTGAACTGGCAAGTTGAGAATCATTTCTCATTCAAAGAATATAACTTAAAAGTCTCTGGTTCACTTTTCAACGTTATAATGAAGAAAAAACACACGAACTTTGCTTTTATGGCTCTCATCTTTAACTACATATTTTGCACACATATATAATGAGCATTTTTATAACATCTAAATCTGAGAATATTAACAAATGTCATCCAAAGACTTAAATAGGTAGGCTCACCAAAAGCAACTTATAGGAGTGGCAAAATCATTTTCATAAAAAAAATTTTCACAATTAAATGAAGTATTACTGTCAATACATGAAATGTTCTATAAACCACAGACTTCATCTTTCTTTCTGGGTTTCAGCACACTCTGAAAAACAATCACTAGCATTAGCTTTTTGGTCCACTGCTTAGTGACTTCTATTCAGCAACTTTAGAAACACTTCATAAGCCAGTTTCCAAATGGCGGACTAATATACAAATGTCCTATGAACTTGGCTAACCCACCGAGTCCTGAAAGGGAGCTTGAACAAGGCAGGGCTCTTCACCATCTCCTTGCTAATGGCCTGAGAAAGTCGAAAAGAGCAGAGAACGTGTATGAAATCAGGAGAACCCATCATTTCTCTTACTTTTAGCACGGTCTCTCCACAAGGAGGGAGAGTATTCTGTTTTCAGGTGAATACTGGACACAATGCAACATTAAAGGGACCAGCAAAACAACCTAAATTAACAAGCCCTGTGTGTGTAGTATCTACTGTTTAGTGCCCCTTCTCCAGGATTAAGAGGATTTCTACAGAATAAAAAGCAGTATAAATTCAACCAGAATTTCACCAGAAACTTTTGGAAAAAGTCAAGCTAACAAAAGCAACCAATCACAAAGTAAATGACATATCTGCCCTTGACATGTATCAATACTGCAGGAATATATGCATTTCTTCCTTTAAAGACTGAAAATAAGATCATCAGACAACAAAAACAATATATGAGAGATTTTGAGATATGCTTACTATTGTTAACTTGTTTAAAGTATTATAAAGTTATAGAAAAAATTAGAGAATGCTTTATATTTCTACCCTGGAAACTGTTCAACTATGGAAGTACTGTGGTTTAATAACTCTTTTATTCACTTAAATATTTTTTGAGCACCTGCTATATGTGAAGCACATGTGCCAAGTACAGAAATGAGAATGACTCTTCCCTTATAGGAACCATCAGCCTAGAAAACATATGATAAAGATACATTACTACTGTGAGAGGAACACATTGACAAATGTCACAGGAGATTCATGGATAAAATGATAAAGAATTCAGAAGATGAAGGGATTCCTTCTGAATGGGTGGCAGGAGGCGGAGGGTATGGATTGCGGTACTGAAACGAAAGGCAGAGCAAGAGCTGGAAATAAGAGAAAGGAACAGAACGGAAGCTATTGCAGAGATCAAGCTGCAAGAGTTAGCAGCTGACTGGGTACTAGAGGCAAGGGGAGGGAGGACAGAAGGACAAAAGCTAAGGATTTGGGGCTGGAAATGTGTGGAGTCAGAAATGTCCGCAGGAAATCCTGATAGCGATTTGGAGGGCATGGAAGGGCAGAGGTGGAGATGGAGACTTGGGAATCACCCACACAGTACTCACTGCTGAAGCCTATATATTCCCAAGTGAGAAAGGAAGGTCCATTCCTGAAAAGCAGTAACAGGGGAGCGAACAAGAGAGAACTGAGGAACAGTGAAAGGGAAGAAAAGAATAGCTAGAGAATACAATGTCTGAAAGACGAGAAAAAAGTTTCAAGAAGAAAGAGGCAATCAAAAATAGCAAATAGTGCAAAAAGATCAAACATGACAACAATGGAGAAGCCACTGTCTACTGGCTATGAACTGATAAAGCACTTCCAAACAGAAGCAGAATGGAGGCTCTTCTTGACCAAACTTTAGTTAGGCTCCTCTAATCCCATTTCTAAAGGGCTCAACCTTGACCCCTGGCCTTGCCAGGCCTGCACTGCCCAGTTTTAGCAATTCTAAGTCACTTTAGAAAGAATCCCACACCTTTGATACCTGATCCCTCCTGATACCTAATCAAATTCCTCACCCCCCCCCCACCCCGGGACTTCCCTGGTGGCGCAGTGGTTAAGAATCTGCCTGCCAATGGAGGGGACACAGGTTCGAGCCCTGGTCCAGGAAAATCCCACATGCCACGGAGCAACTAAGCCCATGCACCACAACTACTGAGCCTGCACTCTAGAGCCCATGTTCCACAACTAGAGAAGCCACCATAATGAGAGTACCTCTCACCGCAACGCAAAGTAGCCTCCACTCAACACAAAGAGAGGGCTAGACTAGAGAAAGCCTATGCACGGTAACGAAGACCCAACACAGCCATAAATTAATTAATTAATTAATTTAAAAAAAAATCCTCACCCCCGGCCCTTGATATTTGACCACCTGGCCTGCCCTCAGCAAGAATCCTGTTAGGTCAGTTTAACAAGAACTCCCCCATCCTTGTCTCCTCTTAGTAATTTTCCATCCACTGATCACCCCCCCACCAATCTGCTCCTTGACTATAAATCCCCACTTGTTCTTATATTTGGAGTTAAGCCTGATCTCTCTCTCCTATTGTGATAGTCTTGACACCTATTGCAATAGTCTTGAAGAAAGTCTTCCTTGTTTCAACAAACGTCAGAAAAGTTTCTCCTTTCACAGTTGTCAATCTTTTTTTCACTAGAGATTAATGACATTCACAAATGTCTCATAACCAATAATGATAAAATATGGTGGCTGAGGAGAGAGAGTGTAGAGGGGGGGGTGTATACAGAATGCCATTTCAACAAACCTCTGGTAAGAAGAGGGCCACTAATAACTCAGGATGGCATGAGAGGGTTCTAACGCCCTCATATAGAATAGGAAAGCATGGCTGTAATCAGAGGGAAACGATCCAGGATTCAGGGGAGAGGAAGGAACTAATGATACAAGACAGAGAAAAACGAATTCCCACGCTTAACTGTTTTTAATCCTCTTGCATTGTATCTTTTTGGAAACCACCTCAGATTCTTTCTGGAACAATGAGAGGTGTTAATAAGTAAAATTTTCCTTTTCTTTCCACTTAAAAATATGAATGCTGAAACTGTTGCTTATATCTGCTCTTCTAATGAATATACGAAAACTAATAGGAATGCTCATGTAGCACACAAATTTATTATTATGAGAGAAGGATTATATTGTTTTTATTTTCTGACCTCTAAAAGGTTAAGTTAGCCATTTGCATACTGAATTCCTATTCAATTTGATTACCTTCGCTACTGTGAGGGTAAAGCACAAACAAACCAAGCTAATTTATGTGCAATTCCTTTGTAATACTGAAATGAAAAGGAACAATAGTTTAATGAAGCGGAATTTGTTATCTAATTATACCAAATAATTTAGAAACATCTGCGGGTGCTTAGTAATACTATATTTAAACCTCAAAGAATCTGCTCCCGTTTTATTCAAGCCTCTGCGAGCTTCCAGCTGGGGCTCCATATTAGAGCATGGAACCAAGGGATGGTATGATGGCACATTTACCAAAGTTTTTTAAAAATGAAGAAATGAACAAAAGAATTATGAAAAATAGAGAGTGTGTATCATATACCATACGGATTTGGGCCTTAAAATTAACTTCCAAATTTAAGGAATACAGTAGACTACTGTGACATCATACATTCATTGAAACCTTTATTGTTTAGCTCTTGAGTGGCTGCATCACAGTGGCAGTTGTTAAGGACAGAAAGAAATCCATAGCTTTCCCATTAAAGAACTTCACCTAATGGGGAAGACAGGACAATATAAACTAACCATTATATCACCACATGAAAAGTGGCAGGGCAGAGACATATATACAGCACTATGGATGCAGAAAAGGTGTAACTAACTCACAAAGACCACATAGGAGAGATGACTATTCAAGCTGAGTTTTGCGAGATGTGTAGAGGGGAGTGGGGCAAGGAAGGGCTTGAGCAATGATGCCAAAGCCACGTTGGGTACAGTCCCTTCTGGAGACTTCAAGTCCTTCAGCATGCCTGAAGCACAGCCTCTGAGGAGGGGATAAGATATGAGGCCAAATAAGTAGGTAAGCAGCAGTCCTACCTTTTTTTGTGGCCTCACTGAGTGGCTTGTGGTTGGGATTGAACGCAGGCCACCGCAGTGAAAGCCCGGAATCCTAACCACTAGGCCACCAGGGAACTCCCAGCAGCAGTCCTATCTTGACAGCCTTATATGCAAACTAGGGAATTTGGACTTAATCTTAATGGTGATGGGTACTCGCTGGAGGATTTCAGGTAGGGAAGTGAATTGCTAGACTAATAAATTTCTAAGAGGCAGGTTTGAGTTTCCAATTATGGACGCTAATACAATAAGCAAGAATAACCCAAAATAATAGAGGAAGAAAAAAGATAAGTGTTTAAACTGATTCAAGGTTGTTCACAGGATAAGTGTATAGAGTGACAGTCCACTGTCACATGTTTATTCTTCGCTCATTCACTTATTCACTCAATAAACTTGGATTGAGCACCTCTATGTGCCAGCCATTGAGCTCACAGTCCTTGATATACTTTAAGTGTCATGGGGGCTGGGGCTAGACCTGACTATATTCTGGATTACCTCCCAAGAGAGAAGTAAGCCTTGGCCAGTGTATTTTTTACATTTTCAGAGTGCACTAGAAAGTACCAAGTGCCCAGCACTATCAGAAATCTCTCTGCTCTTCCCTGTACCTCCCTGAACCAGATCTCTACCAGAGCATTCTCAGACAAAGTCTACAGTGGCATGTGACATATATTTAGCCACACATACAAACAGAAATATTGCAGAACCACTTTTTCAAGTGGGTCAACAGACTTGTGAAAAAAACAGAGAAACTCTGTTGGTATCTTGGATCTTTACTAATAGTTATCATAATAATATTAGTAACAATATTAGCTACTATGTATCTTCAACCACCGTGTTAAGGGAATTAATAGCCCCTGTTTACAAATAAGGAAAATGAGACTAGGATTTAGAGCTGACACTTGGCAGAGAAAGGACTGAACGTAGCTCTCTTACTCCAAAATCGAAGCCCTTTCCTCTGCACTTCATGCTACGGAAGTATCCTCCACGAGCTTCCCATCTCACTCAGAGTAAAATCTGAAGTCCTTACCATGCTTTACGGACAGAGCCCTACATAATCTGTGACCCCAACACTCCTCCTCCCCCAGGTGTCTCTTTGCCTTCACCTCCTAGCACTTCCCCAGCTCACTCTGCTCCAGCCACGTTGCCCTTCTTCCTGTTTCTCAAAACTGTTGAGCACATCCCTGCCTTAAATCCTGTTCCACGAGGTGATTCCCCATTTTCACAGGACTCTTTCTCTTACTTCCTTCTAGTCTCTGCTCAAAATCCACCTTTGCTGTGAGGCCTTCCCTGACCACTCTGCTGCATAGCTAGCCCCATCCTCTTCACCCTGCTTCATTTTTCTTCACAGCATTAGCCCCCTGGCACATTATACATTTTTCTCTGTCACCATCCACTGCATATATAAGTTCCTTGAGGACAGGAACTAATATATACCTCGCACATATTAGGCCCTCGATTCATCAAACAGATGAGTAAACGAATCACTAAATAGGAAAACACACCCCAGGCTACACAGCTACTCCTTAGGAAAATTATGAAAGAGCAGGCTTCTTGTTTCTGCTTCCTTTTCCCACTCTATCATCCACTCCTTCGCCCTCACCCCAGATGTCCTGAGCTTCTATACTGCTTTGCTTATTACACCACCACCTACAACACACGTCCCTCTTAGTAGTGCCCCACCCTCCAAACAAACACTTCCACCACTTTCTTTTCTCTTACAGTGTAGCTCCCTCGGTCAAATCACTTGTTTGTCTTACTACTTTAAGATCTTCAGTCCATAAATTAAAATCATTCTTCCATGCTATATGAAGATAAGTATCTATATTTAGCATGTTATTCTTTACAGGTAATAGGCTAAAAAAACATGCTTTAATTTTAATATAATGGTGTAAAATTCACTCGCCATAAAAGGCCTGCAGGGGAAATATTTCAGTCAGGCAGATGTTTACATAACCCTCAAATGCACATCTATCCACATACCTGTTGTCTGTCCCACCTATTACAAGCTACTTCAAATCCTAAAATCATCTCTGACAAAGTAATCTCACAGCCATTAAGGAGCTGAAAAACAACATTCTGTATAAAAAGTATATGACAGAAAGAATAAAGGCTGAAGCTATGTGTTAATCGCAGAAATGGGAAAATCAGGAAAGATTAGCAGTTTAAAGAGGACACATTCCGTTTCTGAAATGTCAAGTTTGTGGTCATAAAAATCTATTCCAGTGGAGATCATGTTTCTTGGACAACATCCTTTTTCTGCTTGCTTTACACCATGAAATATACAAGGTCCAATGAAATCCAAAGGTAAAAAGTCCCAGTGGAAAGGGAAAGGAACCACTTTCAGCACAGCTGGATGAAACACAATGAGGTGGTCCCACGCCACCAAGCTGCTGGCGGCAGGCCTGGCCTGACTCATCTTCCCTTCTTCCCCAAACTACTCCATTGTCTGGCAATAAGTCTTTCCAAGAAGTGCTTGCTTTTCTAAATTTAAAACAACCATTCAAAACAGGTAGGGGTATCTTAATGTATCAATTTTTAAGTTTGTTATTTGTTCCTTGGGGAATAAAAATAAAAAAAAAAACTTTCTAAAAACATGGAGAGTTCTAAAGCTTCCTGTTGTAAAACCACTCTTTTAAAAATAGTATTTTCTGAATGAAGTTTTTTCTATTTGCAATCCATGGTGTCTGGCTCTTTTAATCTAACAGTTTGGCGTCAGACATTATTTTATGGTTTTGAATATAATATAGAAAGTTACAAGAGAAGCATTAATTCAATTTGGCAAGTATCTTTTGACTGCCTAATGTGTGCAAGATTCTGTGCAAAAGAAGATGCTGGAACAAAAGTGATCACCTTATATCCTGAACAAATTAGCTGTTACTCAACAACAATAACAACAAATTAAAAATAAATAAAAATAGTATTTTCTGTTTTTACAGTTTAAGTGAAGTAAATTTTCCTTCTATTCAACCTGATTTCCTACCCTCCCCCATCATTTTATTAATACAATCTTATATTGAGATGAAACCACATACCATAAAATTCACCCTTTTAGAGTACACAAAGCAGTGGTTTTAGTATGTTCACAAAGTACTCATCCTGCTTTTTAAATATAAGGAGCTAAATTAGGAATGTATATTTGTAACTTTATTTTGACAGACATGATTCTTTTTTAATATCAGTTTTCAGTATAAAATATGGTTACATCATTCTGTTTTCTTAGTTTCTCCTACTCTGTTTTTTAAGTACAGTAGGATATTAATAAAAAAATCAAAGTTTATGGGAATCATTTTCTATGTAAGAATGACTTATGACCGGTAATTGGTTGTTAAGGCCAGACTCGAGAATTTGTCTTTCATCGGGTTTGCAAAGCAAGTTCACTGACTTCTTTTAGATTATATATTGCAGATAAAAAGTTCTTTAAAGGTGCTGTTACTGATACTTTATAAGATTGAGAAAACATCAATTACCCATATCAAAGGATATTATCATTACTAGAGGGACTTTTGAGAAAAGCTGCACACAAACCCCAGCCTCAGCAAGGAACTCTGTGTCACGGCTGCTCTCAAGATGAACCAAACTGGGCTTCCATGGTGGCGCAGTGGTTGAGAGTCCGCCTGCCGATGCAGGGGACATGGGTTCGTGCCCGGGTCCGGGAAGATCCCACATGCCACGGAGCGGCTGGGCCCGTGAGCCATGGCCACTGAGCCTGTGCGTCCGGAGACTGTGTGTCCGGAGCCTGTGCTCCGCAACGGGAGAGGCCACAACAGTGAGAGGCCGTGTACCGCAAAAAAAAAAAAAAAAAAAAAAAAAAGATGGACCAAACTGCTAATACTGAAGTTAAATCAATCTGGTGAAAAACATATAGCTTACTGTCCTTAAGTCATTCCTTCAGAACTATTATTATATGACATATAAAGCACAACCAAACAGTATTTTTCTGCCTAACTATCTTATGATTGCTTTAGATTAGTCTAAAACATGTATTCTCAATGGGGGTAAGACTGCCCTCAAGGGAGCAAAACTTAGCTTCTGGGAGTCAAAAAACTTGACTCTTTTTATGCATAAAGCAGACAAACATACAGTCCATAAACAGAGTCTCATGGAGAGAACAATTAAGAAAAAATGTCTAAAAGGCTTCTTACAGAGGGTGATTTTAAAAAAAGGTTGAAAAACACTGATCTAAAAGAAACTGAAACTCTTCTTGACAACTGTGTCAAATGTTTGTAATTACACATATCACTATCTCCTATCTTCAAAGATCAGAATGCTTGTAGGATGGTTATTTGCAGGGGCAGATGTGCCTCAAAAGACTGCATAACCAACATTCCTCTTACACTGTACACAGATGGTGACTATCAGAGGTATAACAACTATAATTCTTTTATCTCTCTTACATAGTGCCAAGTCTGCAAACACTAAAAGAAAAAAAATTTAAGCTGAGATGTTAACTTTTTGACACCAGTTAAAGAAGGAATATGCACAAGTACTTAAATAAGGATGGTGATTTTAATGACAGCTGAAAAGATGAAACATTCTAAAAAAAAGTAGCTGGGCTCTCACCATCGGAGCACCCTGCTGCTTAGGTAACTCCCTCTCATATTCCTTGATGAGCAACGTCTGAAAAATTAAAATTTCAGCAGAGAGTGTATTCAAGTGGGAGTTCCCTATAAAATTAGCTTTTTGTCAAATAAATCATACTGAAAATATACAGCTGTCTTTTTAAAAATACATTTTAATGCCAGGACAGTAATGGAAATCAGAACATTTCCTAACTGTACCACAAAGAATACTCCATTCCCATTTAACTGCTCCAAAGGATCTCTGCCAAGATGCCCATAGGCAGGTGTGTCAGGATAGTGAAAGATGCCAAAAAGAGCAGCATAATGAAAGGTTTCCATGGCAGTAGAAAAGTGTGAGGAAAGAATGTAAGAAATTACAGTGTAATCCTAAATATTAGAAGTGATCTATGGCAGTGATGACGGTAAATAAATGGTAAGAAGAAAAAAAGGCAGGGAGCAGGGGCAATGTCAGAGGCAATTCTACCCAGGTGGAGAAGAGAGTTATTCAGGTTTAGCCAGCCTAGCTGAAGTGCAACTGAGTTCCCAATCTCATCAGTTGGCTGGGCTATAAACCAGAGCTCTGTTTAGCTATAAATGACAGAAACTCCTGCCAAGGGATGACCCGACAGGATGCTTTTTCCTCAGCTCTGGCAGTGGTTACTTTGGGGAGGCTTAGGTAGAAACTCTATGGAGCTCTGACCTTGATGGCTGAAAAGTCACACCTGTCTAGTTTCTTGTTCCTACCTTCTCTTCACCAGCTCTTACAACTTTATTTCATTGTTCCTCGGTTCTAGGTTGGTTATTAAGAAGGGATATGAGGTACTTCTGACTAAGACCAATTAGTTAAATAGTAATATCTAAAATAAAATCTATTTCTTCTAGCAGTCCTTGGGGACTGCTCTTAACATATTCAAAAAGCTATTTTGAACTGGGCAAGTTTGAGCAAATCTAGTATTTATCATTAATATAATAGTCCTTAAACTTGAATGGGCCTTAGAATCACAGAGGAGTTCCTTTAAAATCCCCTTCCTCTAAAAATGCAGATTCGTGCTCACTTCAGCAGCACATATACTAAAATTGGAATGACACAGAGATGTTCATTGCTGCTCTATTTACAATAGCCAGGACATGGAAGCAACGTAAGTGTCCACCAACAGATGAATGGATAAAGATGTGGCACATATATACAACAGAATATTACTCAGCCATAAAAAGAAACGAAATTGAATTATTTGTAGGGAGGTGGATGGACCTAGTGTCTGTCATACAGAGTGAAGTAAGTCAGAGAAAAACAAATACCGTATGCTAACATATATATATGGAATCTAAAAAAAAAAAGTTATGAAGAACCTAGGGGCAGGACAGGAATAAAGACGCAGACGTACAGAATGGACTTGAGGACACGGTGGGGGGGGGAAGGGTAAGCTGGGACGAAGTGAGAGAGTGGGATGGACATATATACATAGCTGCATAGCACAGGGAGATTAGCTCAGTGTCTTGTGACCACCTAGAGGGGTGGGACAGTGAGGGAGGGAGGGAGGGAGACACAAGAGGGAAGAGATATGGGGATATATGTATATGTATAGCTGATTCACTTTGTTATACAGTAGAAACTAATATACCATTGTAAAGCAATTATATTCCAATAAAGATGTTATAATAAATAAAAAATGAATAAAAATAATAAAAATAAAAATGCAGATTCCGTGGGTCTATGGGCAAAGGAATCTACATTTTTAACCGACATCTCAGATGACTGATGAGTGGTGTGCAGCCACACTCTTTTGAGATCAACTGCTGCTCTATCATTACTGAGAAAATAGCCTCTGCACACAGATATACTTTGCTTTACAACAGAGGAATGTTCTTAAAAATTGTAACCAAATTGGATTTTGCAAACTAAATTCTATATTCCCACAAGATGACTTTAAAATTTTAAAGATATTTTATTCATCCTGAGGGGTGGGAGTGGTTTCTTATACCTTCTTCTAGAGGTCAAATTCCATGCTCTTCCATTCCTCACCTCTACCTCAGTAGTTAAAGATTTAATAATTTAGGAATCCATTTAAAAGAGCCTCATCACATACTCCATGTCTCCCCAATTTATCTGTTTTATTCATCGAGAATGTCAGTCTTTTAAAAGTCGTTGATTCGTAAATCTTATCTTTGAAAACAAACCTTGAAAATGCAGACTCTCTTTAGGAAAGAAAGTCAAAAACAGTTTTAAAGAGAATTTACTGCAGTAGATTTTACTACTATGTATTAGCTACAACAATGTAAGATAAATGCTTCTTCAAAAGAAAATATCAACTACTAGTAAAGCCATCATTTTTAACTTCTATACCAAAAAAGTCCACACGTAAGGAAATGCTTCTACTAAGTAATGCATATTTGATACAAGGTATTGAAAAACAAGAGATTTTTATTATTTCTTTCAGAGAAAGAAGAAACATTTTTAAAACACTCATGGAGAACCACCAAATAAGAAATGTCATTTCTAGTACTGTGGGTATTTGGGCCAAGTAAGCATAGTCCCAGACTGAAGACTGACAGACTATGTCCTAGGCTCAGTTTTGCCACAAAAGGGCCATGTGACCTTGGGAAATAACCTCTCTGGGTCTAAATTTAATTTGAAAAATAAGATTGTTAACTAAAAGTAATTCTTTAATTTCAGCAGATTAATTCACTCTGAAGTATTTACATCAAAAAGCATTGTGGTATGTGATGCCTGTAAAGTGCTTGATCAAATGACATTATTAAAATATAACTGGAAACTTGATATTGTGAGTAACTCACTAAGACTGTCCTTGTAGCTATCAGGTACATATCATTGGACTTTCCTCCTTTGAAAAACTGAATTCTTTGATCATCTAAATTTTCACATATTGAGTTTTCTTAAAGCAAAGTACGTAAGTACCACAGTTTGTTTCTGTAAAAGAAAATAATTTTTTCAGTCCTTCTTTCCAACCCATTGTCATTACAGACTCTGGGGAAAAACAAAACAAAACAAAAAAACCTTTAAGTCTTAATCACTGAAATAATGTTACAGTAATTACACCACAGAAATAACACTTTCGTAAAATACTCAAAGATATTCACCTGAGACTACTTATTCACCTGAGACTACTTATCTTCAGTACCAACTTTCTTCTGTCTACTCTATTTGTTAGAGCAACATTTTCAATTTTAGCAAATATTAAAATAAATTCACCACTCATTCTTGTTTCCAAAGGAACATACCGAGTCCAAAAAATTCCCCCAAAATCCAACAGGCATTTGACAATTCCAGGGAGGTTGGGATGCACAGACATCTTGTTCAAAATGAATAAACTTTCCAGGACCTTTATTTACAGACTTGAGAAACATAGGTTTGGAAACAACCAGCTAACTTCGCTCCCAAGTTGGCATCTTAGAGAATCTTCCGTTTACAAAACACCCAGGACCTCAGAGCCTCCCTGCCCAGAATTGGCAAGGGGAGCACACGCCCATCGGCCCTGCCTGGAGAGGAAACAATGGGAGAGGCGCGAGGGAGCGAGCCCGGCGCCCCGAGCGGCCCAAGTCCGCGGCCCCGGCCCGCGCCCGACACCGCCTGCGGCGTCCCCTCCCCAGGTGCCCCGGCCCCCGCCCTCGAGCCCCGCGGCGCGGCCCACCTGCGGCGGCGCGGCCAAAGGGCTGCACTTACCAAACAGGGTCAGGGCCATTGTAAAGGCGCTTGGCAACTGCTCGCCGCCGCCCGCCGGTCCACGCGCTCCTCCCAGGCCGGCCGGAGATCACCGCATCGGCCCGATGCGCTCACACCTCGGAGGGAGCGGGGAGTCGGAGGGGCGTGGTGGGGGCGCTGGCGCGCGAGGAGGCTGCAGGCCGGGAGGCAGGGCACCGCTGCAAGAAAAAGTTATTTACGCGTTATTGTCAGGCGCACCCGGACAAGGGGGGACCCGCTAGCCCTCGGCGAGCCGGCACTTGTCGCTGCCATCTGTGCACTACGCGGAGCGCGCGCGGGCGCCGGTACCTGCGAGGCGGGGAAGCTTGGCCGCGGCGTAATGGCAGGAGGAGAGGCGGCGCCGCAGTGGCGGCGGCGGCGGCGGCGGGGAGAGGAGCAGTCTCGCAGAGCGCCCGGCGGGGCGCGCTTACTCTGCATCCCGCGGCCTCGCAGACGCCATCTTGCGATAGCGTCTCCCACAGGATCTGCCGCCGCGCCTCCTCCCGTCTCCCCCTAGGGCGGCGTAGCCCCGTGCGTTCCCATGGCAACGGGCGCGCGCGGGCGCCGGGGGCGCGCGCCCCTCCTGCCCCGTGCTGGGGGCCGCCTGGGCCGCCCGGGAGGCGGCCTCCTGGAGCCAGGGAGGGGCGGGGCGGTGTGCGTTTTAGCCGAAGTCCCCGGTTTTTTCTTGAATGGGATTTGTGGAGGCGCAGAGAGGAGCTGTTACTCGAAAGGAGAGTCACTGGAGGATGCTCCGTGAACACAAGGACCCAGCCAGGGTCATCTGGGGATCGGGTTCGTTTGAGGATATATCTCTCCCCCGGCGCCTCCGGGGTTAACGGAGAGTCTGGAGCCCTTGACGTGAAGCTATAGGACTCCGGGAAGGGAGCCTAGAGTCGAACAGAAGCACTGAATGTTGCTTTCCTCTCCATTTGGACTTAAGAGTCACTAAGAGTAGTTCTGGTCAGACTGTCGTCGGTTAAAAAGCATCTGAGAATACCTAAAATCATTTGTTTTAAGTGCTTAAACCTAATTTCCTTCTTTTTACTTTACACCTCTTTGATGTTGCCTCAGGGAAAAATCAACATTTCTCGCGGATTGGCACTTCTTTACCACAAAAGATTGTTCCCTTGAGCTTTTTGCATTTATCTGTTAATCACTGGCAGCATCCCTCTTTCTGTGATGTTCTCTGATCGCCTCTGTCCTTGCCTTAATTAAAGGAGAAGCCATATAAAGCCTTGAGATTATCAGGCAAAAGATGTTACTGAAAAGCTCGGTTATGATGGTTTTTGTCGTTTTCATTGAATGTATTCAAAAATTCAGTATTCCCTAGTTGCTATGATTGTTTCCTGGGGGGTTTTGTTTTGCTTTTGTTTTTGTTTTTAACCCTCCTTTTTTCTTGTTTCTCTGCTTAGGGATTTGATACTATTTCAGCATCTAATCATGTAGATTTTCTCTTTGGTTCCCATTTCTTCCTGGCTGCATCTTTCCTCTTTCAGTTCCTCAGGTTCCCTAATGTCATTTTCCTCTTCTCTCTACTTTTCAACTAATTCTTTTAAGAATATTATATCAATATCTTATATTTAATTCATCTTGAGGATCAAAATCGTTATAAAAACGAAAATTACTACTTCAAATAGAACCACAGTTAATTCATCATCCTTTCACAGCAGACTCAAAGATCAGAAGAAAAAGAAAAGCAGGTTGGAAGGAGGAACCAGCCTTTTGTTTCACGTCAGTTACCTCAAGAGAAAAAGAAATAGTAAAATAATTCAACATCAGTGGGCAAATATTTAAGATGCTATATGTCTGAAATTTTCTGATGTAGTAAAAGGGCTCTCCTTTAGCCACTAATATCAGAATAAATCTTGAAATCCCCAGAATTTTAAATCTTTAATGAAAAGGACTCGATTTTGAACAGGCTTTCTGCTCGTGAAAAATTACAAACACACAGCTCATGAAGATAAATGAGACACTCAAGAAGGCTTTGTGGGACAGACTTTAGAACCATGTAAAGATTGCTGCTGATCTGCTCACAACTAGGTAAAGCAAAAACTAAAAACACCATTTACTCTCTCAATCAGAGTTCCCCAAATTTTTGGGTACCTAATTTTCCTTTGAGGGTCAATGAAAATACTGTCTCTCTTCCTAGAAAAATGTTTATGTGCATACATACAGCCACCAAACTTTTTTCACACAATTTCAGGGGGATTATAGACTATTCAGGGACCTTAGGTTAGCTTCCAGATATCCTTTTTAATCTAGGAAAGTTTTTGCCTTTATAATTAAATTTTTAAAAAATTCCCCTTTCATATAGAAGCATGGAATTTTGAACAGAAAGGGACCAAACCCCCCAATATACAGGTAAGGAATCTGAGGGTGCAGTGGTCAAAAGAGTTTCCCAGATGTGTACACCTATATAGTGGCAAAACTAATAGGAAAATCTTAGGCATCTGGTGTTCTCCCTGACCACCTCTCCCACTCTCCACCCCCCACCTATATACAGGGTACATGGTTTGAATTTTAAAAGAAAAATCTGTTTAGTATTAGAAGCAGAGTTGCAAGGGGGGTGTTTTTTCCTCAACCATTTTACATGTTTGGGTCTTCTTGTAGTTTGGGAAGTTGAATTTTGTCCAAAAGAATCTTTCTTCATGTGCTCTTCAACTCCCAACCATGTGCCCAATCAGGCTAAGAGACGCTTTTCTCCCTCTTTGTTAAGTTCTCTTTGAGAGGTAACAGAGCATCAGGGTTTTGATGCTACAGCTCAGCTTGTTGGTAATTCTCTCTATGCTTTGGAGAGATATCCTAGGGGTGAGTCAGAGGGAAATTAACAGTCCTGTGCTCAGACTTAGCCTCCCATTGTACAGCCAAGCTTTGGCTGGACCACCTTTGCACTCACTAGTTAATGGCTGATCACAGCTGAATCCTAGTGACAGTATCAGCTTGGGCTCAGGTGGGGACCATCTTCCCCTCCCCTTCCTCTTTTCCATACAAGTCTTATCACCCCCACACCCAACACACACACACACACACACACACACACACACACCCCAAGATGTTTTTAGGATATTGTACTATTTAAAACAATACAGCTGAATGTTGCCGTGTTTCCCTTTTTAAGCATCTAGCTTTCCACAAGTCTTTCTTTCAATTGACTTCCTAATGGTTTTATCCTCTAACAAAATGCTTTCTATACTTGATCAAAGTGCTATGTCTTGAAAATAGTATTCATTTTTATAATATTGTATTATCCAATGAGGAATAGAGTGTGTTTCTTTTCTCACTTAGCTGGAAATTAAGGAGTAGTCTTTCTGCTACAGATTCAATGTAAGGAAGGGTGTTAACCACTTGGGGGTGATTATTATGGGTGGTGCCTTAGACTGTTTATTAACAGGGCAAAAAATGAATGGACTTTTCAAAACATTTATGTTTCCATTCAAAGATTTAATTTTGTGCTTAAAATGTAAGCATCTAGAAGGGCCAGATTTGTCTGCTCTGTTGCTAAATAGTTGTTCGATTTTCAGACCTATGTTATACTTTTCTTATCTTCCTCATTTGTAAAATAAAGGAATGGGACTTTTAGGTTTGGCTGTCATTCTATGACATTTTAAAAACATATAAATCAACTGGATTATGGATAACACAGAAGAAGACTTTTTTATTTGCATATTCAATATATTTCAGTGTTGGTATATCTAGTGAATTTAAGCATCTTATGTTACAGTTTCATAAATACCTAGTATGACTAAGAAGTTATATTTTATTAAAACACTGATACTGTGATTTCATCTGCACTGTTTTACTGATGTTACATTTATTGTATAGAGAGCAACTTTTTTTCAGGTTTAACAAGATTAAAATTAAAAAGATGCACCAAACAATCCATTTCAAATCTACTAAAAACAGTTTCTCATTTTTATTTAAGTTTTGTTGACTAAACAGAACTTAGACAACCCTTGAAAATTTTTTTCTACATTTTAAACTAATGACTCATCACAAGTGTTTTGGGTTTTCTTTTTGTTACTCATTTAGCTTCATTCCCATTGGTAAACATTGATTTGTTCCTCAGTTTTGAATGAAACAGAAATTAATTAGGCAGTTTCTGCCTCACAATAACAAGTTAAAATTATAGCACTTTATCATGTCAACACAGCTTTAAGCACCAGGAATACCAGTGCTATTAGCACAGTTCCCAAAATAGTGCAGAAGGTTTGCTGTTGAAAAAATCAGAGTGTATTTCTGCTGTGATAGAAAATTCTTCTATTCCTCCTCAGTTAGACTGATTAAGGTTTAAATTATTTATTTAAAATATTCACTATAGGGACTAACCTGGCGGTCCGGTGGTCAAGACTCCAAGCTTCCACTACAGTGGGTACGGGTTCCATCCTTGGTCAGGGAACTAAGATCCCGCGTGCCATGAGCCACGGCCAAAAAATTTAAAAAATAAAAAATTCACAATATGTGACATTCTCTCCTATGTTTATGTTACCAGTTGAAGTATTTATTTCCATAGTGTGGATTCATTTAGAGTAGATTTGGTCTGGGTTTTTTTGTTTTGTTTTTTTGCGGTACGCAGGCCTCTCACTGTTGTGGCCTCTCCCGTTGCGGAGCACAGGCTCCGGACGCGCAGCCTCAGCGGCCATGGCTCACGGGCCCAGCCGCTCCGGCTTGTGGGATCTTCCCCGGACCGGGGCACGAACCCGTGTCCCCTGAGGCGGACTCTCAACCACTGCGCCACCAGGGAAGCCCTGGTCTGTTTTTAATAATGTTTTCCTTAAACACTTAATCTGGATGAACGCCCCCCCCTTTTATCTGAGGCTTACCTGATGTTTGCATGGAATTTCATGATTCATAAATAGCACTTTCACTGGGCAAGGCCATTTGCTTTGTAACAGAGGCAGCATTTACTCTGAATTTAAGGATTGAGACCATGAAGCTATTTAGGGAAAAAAAAGAATATTTATGTCATAAGCTGTAAAATTGGCCTTCAAGCTTAGATAATTCAAATTAATGTTTACGAGAGTTAATTGTGTTCTACTGACCACCAGAGGGTGTCTAAATTTTATCCATAAGAGTAATTTTGGATCTTAGAAATGAAGTAAAATTTGAAAAATACGTAAGTTTCCTTACGAATTGAAAACTTTTTCAGTTCCCCTCCATAGTGCTTCTTATAGTAGCAGAAGATAATCCCACCAAAATTATGCTAAAAGGGGGAGGTGGCTATTGGCCGGTGGGGCACCAGTTTGGAATTGCATATTACTGAAGAGTTGCACATTACAGAACAGTGTTTGCTCAGTCTTCATTATATCACTTCCAATGTTGTAGAAGGGCCGTGTGTGTGTGTGTGTGTGTGTGTGTGTGTGTGTGTGTGTAAGGGTATGAAGAGAGAGGAAATTGAAATTCAAAAGCAGAATGAAAAGGTTTTCTATCCCTGACCCAGGGTAATGGATTTCTTGTTAATTGCTCAGCTTGAAGAGGAAATTTTAGTTCAGTAGGTGATAGGACCACAGATATTACTGTGAACCCTAGGTTAGAATCTTCTGAAAGCCACTGGTCCTATTTTTTAAATTTTGTGGTAGAATTTATTTTGACAGATCAAAGTGACCACTGGTTTTAAGTGATCAGGAAAAGAGAAAGGGTAAAAGAGGTCTGTTTTTGTTTTGAAAACACATTTAAAAGAATACTTATTTCCTGGTAAATAGTATAGCAGAGCTTTTGGAAATTTTTTTATGGGTTTAAAATCAAATACGTTTTCCAATACACACCAGATAAAAAGTACAGCAGTTATGGCTCCTCTCAAGTAAAAGTTTTTGTTCTGAACTATAATCATGTTATAGTACTTTAAGCCAGCATTTCCATTTGTGTGTATTTTTCGAGGTCACCAGGCATAACTAATGCACGGTGTAGCTAAAAGTCTATTTGACTTGAGCAGTTGGATTTCTGCCAAATTTTGTTTTCAAGGGAATTCAGCTACAAATCACATATCCCTAACATGGCCATGGTTTTTCGGGTTAATGTGGGTGTCCACAATAATATGACTTATTCAAGTTGATTACATTGTGAGTTATAAATCAGCAAAATAGCGATGAACTCTGGGTGAGAATTACATAATCTCTAATTGAATAACAGAGCTGAAAAAGAGGGAAGTGTATTTCCATGATTAAAAACACAGTGTGGGCTCAAACCTTGTCTACCCCAGTGATGGATTTTTCGCAAAGCTCCTTTGTATACTATTGTAAAATAGGACTTGTATTAAACATTTAAGACAATGTACTGATTGGAATTTATCCATCCATCCTTCATCCAATCAACAAATATTTACTGAGTACTTGTGATATACCAGGCATTATGCTAGATCCTGGCAAAGGAGTCAACAATGTATCAAACATGTATCCAGATCTTTAAAAATTTGCAGCCCCTGGGGATGAGTCGTAAATGGGACAATGACAGGGCCACAAGAGGTGTACAGATAAAATATCATGGGAGTTCAGAAGAGAGAAAGATTATTTCCAGCTGATGTGATAGATGAAGTCTTCGTGAGGAATGAAGCTTTGAGGTATGGACAGGAATTAGGCAACCAGAAGAAAGAAAGGGAGAGGTGAGGTTTAGATAAGAGGAAAGAGGTAGGCAATCATAAGAGAAGAATGGCAGGCAGGACAGTTTAGCTGTAGCAAGGACTCACGGGAGAAGAGGCTAGGGACATATGTAGAAGGCCAAGCTGTTGCACTGATGCTTATTATGTTATCTGAACCCTGCCAGCTTTTTACAAGAACTTGAGGCAACAAGAAGTTTAAATGCATTATGTAAAACTCTGGTCTCAATTTTTTTTTTTTTTTTTTTTTTTTACACTTTTTGGTCGCGCTGCATGGCGTGTGGGATCAGAATCTTAATTCCCCGACCAGGGATGGAACCCGTGTCCCCTGCAGTGGAAGCATGGAATCTTAACCGCTGGACCATCAGGAAAGTCCCTGGTCTCAAATTTTTTATTGCCTTATTTTCCAGTAACAAATTGAGTACCCACCAGTGTGTGTGTGTGTGTGTGTGTGTGTGTGTGTGTGTGTGTGTGTGTGTG
>NW_020837946.1:57358723-57543816 GCF_003676395.1 Aethalodelphis obliquidens | reverse complement strand
GTGTGTGTGTGTGTGTGTGTGTGTGTGTGTGTGTGTGTGTGTGTGTGATATTGCTGTAAGCTTACAACTTAAGGCGTAATAGCACAATATACTCTTAAGGTAAGGTTTATCATTAATGATATAAATCCATATTTTAAAGTCTTTTTGAGGGACTTCCCTGGTGGCGCAGTGGTTAAGAATCCCCCTGCCAGTGCAGGGTACACAGGTTTGAACCCTGGTCCAGGAGGATCCCACATGCCACAGAGCAACTAAGCCCGTGTGCCACAACTACTGAGCCTGCACTCTAGAGCCCACGAGCCACAACTACTGGGCCTATGCTCTGAAACTACTGAAGCCCGCGTGCTCTAGGGCCCGCGTGCCACAACTACTGAGCCCATGCACCAAGACTACTGAAGCTCACGCGCCTAGACCCGTGCTCTGCAGCAAGAGAAGCCACTGCAATGAGAAGCCCGTTCAACGCAACAAAGAGTAGCCCCCGTTCGCCGCAACTAGAGAAAGCCCGCACGCAGCAATGAAGACCCAATGCAGCCAAAAATAAAAATTAAAAATAAATAAAGTCTTTTTGATAATTTCTGATTTTTTGGTCAACTTCCAGTGAGATCTTACTATGTCATCATTATTTTACTTCTGGCTGACAAAGGGCTTGCACCAATTATAGGAGTCATGTATGTTCTGCTGTTTATTTTATGTTTACTTGTTCTAGTATTGTTAGTATGATTTTCAGAGCATGGTTTCTTTGAAAGGGTTTTTTAAGACAGCTGTCCACTTGGTAAAGATTAGTTAAAAAGCATATAACAAACCCATAAATCCAATTAACTTGGTCACGTAAATAGTAGTAAGTTGCAATGAGCCAAATGAGAAAAGATGAGTCAACTGCATTGTCAACCCCACCTCATCATGGAACTCCCTTTCCTCCCTCAAGATAACTTGCACATAATGCATGTGATATGGGGTTTTCCAACATACAAACTGAGTAAGGGAATCTGTGTTACTCTGTACATAAAATACTAATAAAGCTTAATTTTCTCCTCATTTAGAAAAATAATACCTATACATAGAAGTCCTACTTTTTCTTTCCATGAGACAGTGGAAGTCTTGCATATCCCTTGGGGTATGCACACTCTACTTTGGAGATTGCTGGTATAGATACTGGGAAACCAGGGCAAATATCTGTGCAGTGCTATGGTCAGTGCTGACCTTCAGAAGGATGAATCTGAGATCTGTGTGTAGAATAGGTTGTAGACAGAGAGAGGAGAGTGGCTCCTAGTTCAAGCTCTACCCACCTGATATTGCAATTGTCAGTTCCAACTTCTAAGATTTCTGGTCTCAACTTTGAGCGGGCCTAGCTTTCAGCAAGTTCCAGGGGATATCACTCAAAACCCCTAATATCCAGGGGAAATGAGGCTAAACTTCAGAGAGTTAGGCCTCAGAGAGAGGCCTTAGAGAATAGAGAGAGAACACTAGCCTTAAAAAGATGAAAGACTAGCACTAGAGTGGACCCTTCCACAACTAAGGAACTAAGCATGGTAGAAGAAAGTGTTTTTTAAATATTTTGTTTACTCTTGATAATGAGTGGAAGCATAGCCTTATAAAACACATAGCTGTTTAATATGTATTTGGGGCAGACCAAATAAAAGAAATATTATTGAATTAGAGTGGGGTTTAATTTTTTAAATGCTGGAGGTGGGTGAACTTGTAGTTCTTGCCATCAAATCTCTATGGGGAGACAGCTGGCTAAGCAGGAGAGAGAGGAAGAGGAAGGGGAAAAGGTCCTTAGAACTTTCCTGTCATGGGACCAATCAGTGCCACCACAGTGCCCAGACACTGCTCGCCCAGGAATTGCAAGCGGTCGAAATATAATAGGTTCTTCAGAAGATGAGTGCCAGGAAGAAATTTATTTTACTGACAAGATTTTAAAATTGCAACCTGAGGTAGAATAATCAACTTCCTGTTGAGTATTGATTGTAGCGATGAGTGACTTCGTTAATACTCCTTATTTTCTGGGCTTGTGTTAGCCCGATTCCTAGGCTTTAAAAACATTGGAAGTGCCCAGTACCTTTTAAGCTGTTAAGGGAAACCAGCTGTCTTAGGGTATGTCTTCCTGTGTTTCCTGTGTTTCTTCTGAGGAACAATGCAAATTGGAGAATGATAACCTCCAGAGACAGGGTGAAATAAAGTGCTAGTCCTAACAAAGAGAAGAAAACATCCAGAATGAGAAAAAGCTCTCATGCCCGGTCTTCACTCAGCTTGACCCTGCCTCTGTGTTCTCCACCCCTTTCCAGTCTCAGAGCACTAAGGTAAATTTGTCCCTCCAATTTCAACCGAAGTCTCCCAAAGTCCAAAAAGCCTTTTCCCCAAAAACTATAATGGGAAACATTCGGCTTTCTACCATTCAACATACATTTTAATACCATTACTTAATGTCACAAAATGACTAATTGACTTCTCCAGCTGTTTTTTCCTTTTTTTAACAATATAATCTCCTTCAGGGAAGGAGTGGTGTTTGCTCGTCTTACTGCAATCAGGGTCAGACTCAGGCACCTCTTAGAGTGAGGGGGTCGGGCTGCACTGCATGTACATTCTATGGTCCTTCCCGGCCATCCAGACCTTCAGGGCCTTGAAACTGCACGCGTCCTTTTCCTCCCCCAAAATTGGGAGTTAGAGATTCATTTAATTGAACATATTTAATACCAGTTCTTCTTTAGGGCCTCCTATTAGTTTTCAAGTGTGTGTAGCCCATGGCAGTATAGGGATACGCTAATACAGATGCTTGGTGAAAGCAAAACCTGTGTGTGTGTGTGTGTGTGTGTGTGTGTGTATATATATATATATAAAGATTAAATTATATAATGATACATTAAATACAATAATAATAATATATATAATAATAATATATATATATATAATGAAATTATTCAGCTGAGGTCTCAAAACAATCATTTAAACTGAAATTCTCTATGAAGTCATCCCAACCAGAAGTAACAATCATTACTTCCAGAGAACTCTGTGCTTTAAGTTCAAGTGTGGGTCTAAAATCACTTTACATTTTATTATAATTATTTGAATATATATATGCAAATATATAAAATATGTACTTGTGAATATATATTTGAGAATAATACACACACACACACATATTCTACCTTTCTACCCATTGGATCCTTAGTTCATTAAAAGTAGGGTTCTGTTGTGTTTTTCTTTATATTTCCCAGCACATAGATACTCAGCAAACGTCAGTTGCATATATTAATGTAAATATAAAAGCTAGTACAATGATTTCAAATAGGCTTCCTCCATGCTGGACCTCTTGGTGGGGAGCATGCTAGGATATTGATGACATTCTGGTCAATGGTATACATTGCCCTGCTCCACGCTGTATCTTGGCAAAAGCAAATGGACGGTTTTGTTTAAAGTTTGCACTTACAGCATAGACTCATGATGGAGGATTAAGGAGCACCAGAAGGTAAGAAGGTTAATTGTAACTGCTGAATATTTGGCTTTTCCATGTTTCATTTGTTTGCAGTTCAGTGGAATAAGCTTTGCAAAGTCAAGCCAGATTTTCTTCATACCAGTTCTTGGAAAATCTTACTTTATATGAGGTCTTTCTATACCCTACACCTAGTGGCCTTTTTTGTACAGAGGGCCAGAGACAGGTGCCTACTTTTTCCTTTTAAAAAATATTTCAGTTACAAAAATATTGTTTTTCTACATATAACAATTACAAAGATATATATGCAAAAAGAAAAAGAGGAAAGAGAAACCATTGTTAATTCCACTAGCAAAAAATAGCCACTAACATTTTAGTTTATATTCTTTGAAAATGTTTTTCTGTGACT
Organism: Aethalodelphis obliquidens; assembly: GCF_003676395.1. NCBI lineage: Eukaryota > Metazoa > Chordata > Mammalia > Artiodactyla > Delphinidae > Aethalodelphis > Aethalodelphis obliquidens. The sequence continues at coordinate 57,539,980 of NW_020837946.1, read as the reverse complement.
TTATAGATGCGGCACGTGTAAGCATGGATTTGCACCATTCTCTGCCTCCTGGAATGCAAATGGTTACAACATGTTAGTACCGTGTGACTTCACCCTCTACCATAGCTGTTTGGTAGGTCTATGGATGAACACCAACCGAAGCTGGGTCATTCAGAATTACCCTCTCTCTGAGGATGAAGTTAAAATGTTTAAATTAGGGGCTGCTGGAAATAATCTTTGACTGTGTAGAATAAGAAACAGAAAACAGTACAGCATTTAAGAGTTGCATTAAAAAAAAAAAGATAAGAGAGACCCTGACAGCATCCACGTGTCTGGTTCCAATTATTCTAAGTCTTGGAAGAACATAAACTTTCTTTAAATTCTGTAGGTAGAGTAGATGCTGTGGTGTGCTGACCAGATCCTTCCCATCAGGAGTGCAGTACCCATTCCCTCAGATGCCAGGAATGTCTGTTGCTGATGGCTCAGAGCTGAGTCAATCCCAGGACCTGTCCTTGGACTAAAAGAGCTGCTTGGACCAAGGTCACACACCTTCTCCACACAGGGGCAGCCTACATCCAATGATTGGTTGATATGTGGGTATAAAGGCCTGGGCTCCTTGCCTCAATATGGGACAACTCCAGAGCTCTCATGGCATTGACTGTGGCATTGATTATAACTTCACAGTTCAACTTTGCCCTCTGCCCAATCCTCCTTTCCTCACTCCCTTACAGGTATTGATTCAAAGAGCACCCTCTGCTGAACTTTCTGCATGCAAAGCCCTATCTCCATCTGTTTCCTGGGGAGCCTAACTTAAGACAGTGGGTGTGGCAGAGATGTCTAAACATTCCACATAACACATTCTCCCTTTCATCCTTGTAATAAATCACTCCATCATTATTATTTGACCTAGAAGTGGTTTCTTGGTTTTTGTAACCAAAGGGTTCTAACTAATATATTATTTCTTTATAATAAATTTCTAGAAGTAAAGTTAATGTTACACAAGAGATACACATTTTTAAGACATTTGATCCCTATTGCCACATCATTCTTCAGAAACATTGCACCATTTACAGTTTCATCGATAGTATATGGAAGCAATCATTTCCCAGACTCTGCACAACACTGATATTCTTTTTATTCATTTATTCAACAGATGTTTATTGAGTGCCTGCTCTGTGCCCTGCTATGTACTGAGGGCTGAGGATAAATCCCTCATGAAGCTTGCATTTAGGTATGAAAAGATAGGCAATTAACAAAATAAGTGAGTAAGTTGTATTGTATACCAGAAAGTGGTTAGGTGCTACAGAGACATAGAAAACAGGGGAAAGGGGAAGACAGTGCAGGGGGTAAGGTTGTCCATTTCAAGTACAGTGGTCAGGGAAGTCATCCACTGAGATGGTGACTTTTCAGCAAAGACTTGGAGGCGGTGAAGAAACAAGGCATGGGGATATCTGGGGGAAGAGCATTTTTGGCAGAGGGAACAGCAAGTTCTGGAGGTTGGATAATACTTGTATGTTCAAACAACCAGGTCAGAGGCTGGAGCAGGGAAGGTGGTAGGGGCAAAGAGGAGAGTGAGAGGAGGTGTGGTTAATGAGGTAATGGGAGCTGCTATGTGGTCCTAGGGATTGTGGCTTCCTCTAGACAAGATGGAGAGCCACTGGAGAGATTGGAGAACAGGAGTGACACATTTCAACGTATGATTCAAAAGGTGCCCTCTGGCTGCTGTGTAAAGAAAAGACTACAGTTCCCCGCCCCCCGCCGGCCCCCCTTCCCGGCCAACCATCCTCAGGGGATATGGTCCAGGACCCGCAGTGAATACCTGAAACTGTGGATAGTACTGAACCCTATATATACTGGGTTTTCTCCTATACATACATACATACCTAGGATAAAGTTTTATAAATTATGCACATTCAGAGATTAACAATAACCAATAATAAAATAGAACAATTATAACAATATACTGTAATAAAAGTTATGTGAATGTAGTCTCTCTCTTAAAATATCTTATGGTATGAATTTAATGCTTTTTCCATCTTATCTTAGCACCGATCACACACTGTGGCTGTAACTTTGCAGTCTGAGGTGCAACAGCAAAACTAGCATAAATTTCTTTTTTTCCTTCTTACCATAGATCTTAGCAAACTCAGCATATGATTTTTTTTCTTTATTAAGTTGAGAACGTCTACCTTTTCACTTAAAGGAAGCATTTTATGGCTTCTCTTTGACATATCCAAATTGCCAGTATCCTTTGCACTTTGGGACCTTATTAAGGAAGATAAGGGAGACCTGGACACAAGCACTGCGATATCCCAACAGTTGATCTGATAAGTGAGCCAGCTCCTGAGTGACTAACAGGTGGGATATGCTGGACAAAGGGGTGATTCCTGTCCCAGGCAGGACTGAGCAGCACGGAGCAGGATGGCGGAGATTTCATCACAATACACAGAAAGGCATGTATCTTCTCCAGACCTTGGTGGAGAAACAGTTGAATTCAGAAAGACAGTCAAATGACTGCCACATCTTTCCCATGCTTTTTTTCTGTGAAATGGAGTGTCTCTAGATTGGATAAATCACAGATTATTGAAGAAGCAGAAACCAGCCAAACAAATGAAAACATCTGGCAAGATTAGTGTTAGTATTTATTTTGAGGGGGATTATCATTTGCCCAGTAAGATAAATTTTAAATTAATTAATTGTATCATGATTTTTTAAACTAGACAAATAACTAAAGGCAAATTCTTTCTTCGAATCTGAATTTTTTTACTTACTAAACGTCACAGTTGAACTAGATGTTTTTTAATGTTCCTACAAATCTAAAAATTCTGATTTACTAATTTACTAGTTTCCTGTGTACAAATGTATTGGGCTGTATGAAACCATTAATAAAATGCTGTATTCCCCCAAGGCATTTCGCATCCACTATAACCAACACCGCCAAAGACTAACTTACCAAAGACACGTTAAGAAATTAGCGTACATTTAATAATTTATCCAATAGTGGTGATTGGGAGAGGAGGGGAATTATCATCTCTTTTCCAATCTTTAGTGGAGACTTTGTAGAGAACGTTGTTAACAGCTTTTTTGAGGTCTAATTAACATATGACAAACTGTACAGATTTAAAATGTATAGTTTGCTACATTTAGACACAGGTATATACCTGTGAAACCACCACAATTAAGATAATAAACATATCCATCATCCTCAAAAAGTTTTCTTCTTCTCCTTTGTAATTTCTTCTTCTAGCTCCTCCCTCTGGAAAACTACTGATATCCTTTCTGTCACTATTAATTTGTTTGCATTTTTTCAGAATTTTATATAAATTGACTAATACACAGTGCAACCCTTTTTGACTGCCTCCTTTTATTCAGCATAATTATTTTAGATTTATCCATGTTGCGCGCATCAACAGCTTGTTCCTTTTTATTGCTGAGTAGCAGCCATCGTATGAATACTCCAGTTTGTTTATCCATTCACTTTTTGATGGGTTTTGGGGTTGTTTCCAGTTTGGGGTGATTATGAACAAAGTTCTAGGAACATTTGTATACAAGTCTTAGTAGACACACATGCTTCCATTTCTCTTGGGTAAATGCCTAGGAGTGGAGTGGTTGGATCAGATGATAGATGCATGTTTAACTTTTTAAAGAAATAACCAGACCCTTAGGGCTTCCCTGGTGACGCAGTGGTTAAGACTCTACCTGCCAATGCTAGGGGACGTGGGTTCGAGCCCTGGTCCAGGAAGATCCCACATGCCGGGGAGCAACTAAGCCCGTGCGCCACAACTACTGAGCCCGCGCTCTAGAACCACAACTACTGAAGCTCACGGGCCTAGAGCCCGAGCTCCGCAGCAAGAGAAGCCACCGCAGTGAGAAGCCCACACTCCAGAACGAAGAGCAGCCCCCGCTCGCCGCAACTAGAGAAAGCCCGCACGCAGCAACGAAGACCCAACACAGTCAAAAATAGAAAGAATTAGGGCTTCCCTGGTGGCGCAGTGGTTGGGAGTCCGCCTGTCGATGCAGGGGACACGGGTTCGTGCCCCGGTCCGGGAAGATCCCATCATGCCGCGGAGCGGCTGCGCCCGTGAGCCATGGCCGCTGAGCCTGCGTGTCCGGAGCCTGTGCTCCGCAACCTGAGAGGCCACAGCAGTGAGAGGCCCGCGTACCGCAAAAAAAACAAAACAAAACAAAAAAAAACCAAGCTCTTTTGCAAAGTGGTTGTGCAATCTTACACTCCCACTAATAATGTATGAGAGTTCCTATCCCTCCACATGCTTATCAACACGTGGTACAATCTTTAACTTTAGCCATTGGTGTACAGAGGTATCTCATTAATCTCATTAATCTTGAGTGGAGAGACATGAAGGGAAAAAAAAAGATTGGTGCAGATTCATCGAGGGAAGATGCGTGTCAGTTAATCTCATGCTACTGGGATCCCTCGAGCTGCCCTAGTTCTTGTTCGTGGTGAGCCTGGATCTTCAGTTGATTTTATAATTTTAAAAGCTACCCCATGCCTTCTAAGACTTCCTTTGCCTTTGAGGTAGCTAGAATAGGCCTCTGTTGCTTGTAACCAAAGACCTCCATCTGCTACAGGTGGCTCTTGTTTACTTCTGCCTGGTTGGCTGCTTCTCATCTTCTATTGGGAACAAATCCTACCCATCCTCTAACCACTTTGCCTCTAGATTCTATCAGCTGTAAACCAAGATCTACTCCTCTTACACTTTGGATTTATGAGCCAATAGACCCTCCTTTTTGGCTGGCCTGAGCCAGCTTTCTGTCACTTATGACTGAAATCACCCTGTGCCCAACCTCCCCTTTGTCTGTTCTGTATATGCGTATCAAGTGCCAAGCATGAAGCCTGGGAGTCAGCAAGTGCTGAGTAAATAAATTACTACATTCTTAAAATCCAAGACATTTTTATAAATCTGCAGATGACAGAAAAGTGGAAATGTTTCTTTGCACAGCACAGGGGTTAAGCACACCTCTCCTGAAGCCAGACTGCCTGAATGTGAATCCCAGCTCTGCCACGTATCAATTCTGTGACCTTGGGCAAGTTATTAATTTCTCTGTGTCTCAGCTTTTTCATCCATAAAACGTGGATGATAATAGGACCTATCTCATAAAGTGGTTATGAGGATTGAATTAGTTAATTTACAAAAAGCGTTTAAACAATGCCTGATACATGCAAGTGTTTTAAAACATTTTTGTTTTGTTTTGATGCTGACAGTCTTTTGAATGATACAGTCAGGAATGAAAAAGATGTTGATGTGCTCTCAAGGAACAATATGCTAACACCTCAGTTACTAGTTGGAATCTTAGATGAAATGGCTACTTTCCCTGAGAATCCGTTTTTAACTATTTAACCAGGCATATAGAAAGTCCCTTACTTTGGCTCAAATAATTAAACACAGGTGATTTAACAGAAGTTCATATAATACAGACCCTGAGTTTGGGGAGTGGCATGGGGTTAGCTGACCACAAGCTCATTTTGAGCTAGAAGAAAGGCAAGGCTGTCATAAAACTTTCAAAGATTAGACAGCCTTGCTATCAGCAGTGTCAATTAAGGAAGTACAATGTTTGGGTCTTCATTCAGCGTTCAAGTAGGGGTACAGATTCAGCACTTGAACAGGCTGGAGAGCGTCTGGTGGAGAGCGAGCCCGAAGTGAGGCACGTAGCAACCCGAGAATTTGAAGGACAGTTGAGAACCTTCAAAATGCTTGCTCTGAAAAACAGGAGACTCAGAGAAAATGAAATAACAGAGACTTGAAGTGCTGTCCTGTGGCGGAGGGATGGGAGGGATGGGACTTCATCCGGCGTGCTCCGAAAGCCTGGGGGGCTGGGGAAGGCACCGGTGGCAGACCCCAGCTCAGAGTGAGTACGCGCTCTTTACCCAGGAGAGCTGTCTAGTGATGGAGAGCGCCGCCTTGCAAAGCTACAAGCCCCTGCCCCTGAGAGGAGCCGGGCGAACATGAGTTTAGGGACATATTAACAAAGAACCCAAGGAGGGATGGGTCATCCATAACTACGCTATTTCATTTCACATTCTGAAAAAACATGCCTTTTTTTTTAAGTTTATTTTTTAGATTTAAAAGAGATCAAACACTCGACCGATGAGTTGCGATTTTGGAAAAGTAGAAGCAGCTGCATACATTGGTTGCCATTTGCCCTAATGGGAGTGGGAAGAGCCACGCCTGCCCCCCACGGCAGATTGCCCCCAGCTGGTCCTGTCTTCAGGACCATGACGTGTGGTTAGCAAGGAGTCTGCTTTCCCCGCCGCTGACGCTTGTGGCCACAGCCTCGGAAGGACCCGGAGGAAGCCCCGCCCCAGTGTGATGTTAAGGTTAGGACTTGCGAATCCATCTGAGTGTAGTTTCTCACTTTGGTCACTTCCTTTTCAGCCCTGGAGGCCCGGAAGACAGGGTTGATTGTGCAGATCCTGTCTGCAAGTGCATTTCTTTCTAAAGAAAAAGTTGCCAGAATGCTTGCTCACAGAACAACTACTGGCTGAAGCAGAGCCCACACTAAGTAAACACAGGGGATTAAAATGAATCAGGGGGACCAGAATTACTCCACAGTGAAAGCGGTGGTTTACTTTTCCTTTAAAAAAAAAAAACACAAAAACTTTCATTCTATATCTAAACACTGCTCTATCTCCATGCTGCTTTTTCAAAAAGAAAAATCTGTAGAAAGATAGTATATTAAAAGACTAATCAACTCGGTGCTTTGTGACCACCTAGAGGGGTGGGATAGGGAGGGTGGGAGGGAGGCTCAAGAGGGAGGGGATATAGGGATGTATGTACACATATAGCTGATTCACTGTGTTATACAGCAGAAACTAACACCATCGTAAAGCAATTATACTCCAGTAAAGGTGTATTTTAAAAAACGACTATTGTTTAAAAACCTATTTCTTCTACATCGTAGATTCAAATAGCACTGAGAAACAGCCCGTGGACACTTTCATATATATGTGTTTCTAGGAAGAAAAGTAAATGTCTTGTAACACAGAAATTCTTAAATACAGCTGTTTATCCAAATAGAGGCAGCAAGAGGTGTCAGTCAGCGAATCATTTAAACTCCTGGGATCTCTATTGTTGCTTTCCCTGGAAATTTTTTATCTGGGGGTGATGAAATGAAATTTATATTTTAAGGCAGGACAAGAAAAAAATTAAACATAAAATTCTCTCTGTGTGTTTGTTTGGGCCTCCTCTCTCCGTAATGTGCCGTGTGCATCTGCCTTACTCATTAACCAGAGCTCCTCAAAGATGGGAGAGTCTGCTCAACCATAAAGATCAGTTTTTGTTCTTTGTTGTGAGGCTAGCAGTGTAACTTCTTAAAAGAATAGTGTTCTTTCCCAGCTCTGTAGGGGGTCATGGTGACTTGCTGCTCACTTTTCACAAGCTTACCTGGACTATGTACCCTTGGTGACCTTTATGTAAGGTATCAGTGTGTCATTTTGATGTACGATCCTTTGTCTCAAAAATGTATATGACTATGCCTTTGACTTCTAACAGGTGGAACAGTTTTCAGAGATTTCTGAGAATGTTTTCCAAGTTATAATTCTCAGTTTGGCTTGAACAAAATTCCCTTTTTTCTTCTTTATAGTTAATTGAATTTTTGTTGACAGGGGTTTGTTTTTTTCTGATTATAAAAGCAATATATAATCATTGTTTAAAAATCTGGAACATATGGAAAGTCCTGAAAAACTTTCTAGGTTCAGAAAAATGATAATGAAAACAAAAATGCACATTTTAGGTGGTTGGTGTCACATTTATTAAATGTGCTTGAGCTGTCCTTAATCACACTTTTTTTCAAATATTTTTTTAAGTTATTTATTTTTGGCTGCGTTGGGTCCTCGTTGCTGTGTGTGGGCTTTCTCCAGCTGCAGTGAGCGGGGGCTACTCCTCGTTGTGGCGTGAGGGCTTCTCATTGCCGTGGCCTCCCCCGTTGCAAAGCACGGGCTCTAGGCGTGCAGGCCTCAGGAGTTGTGGCTCATGGGCTCTAGAGCTCACGCTCAGTAGTTGTGGTGCACGGGCTTAGTTTCTCTGCGGTATGTGGGATCTTCCCAGACCAGGGCTCGAACCCATGTCCCCTGCACTGGTAGGTGTATTCTTAACCACTGTGCCACCAGGGAAGCCTAATCACAACAGTTCTGACACCAGATGTGTTGGATGTTTCTCTACACCAATCTATTCTTCTGCTTTCCAGACACCAACTGGGTGTCCTACAATTCAATTCAGTTCTGACCCTAACTATTCAGAGTTAGCATGCAGACCCTATAGGACTGCCCAGGCAAAATCCCAGACTGTCACCTGTACTTTTGACTAACCATCTGGCTATTAATAGGGGATTCTCATGATACCCCCTCCTCAGGTTCAATAATCTGGCAGAATGGCTCACAGAGCTCAGGAAAGCACTTTACTTACTATTATTGGTTTATTATAAGGATACAACTCAAGAACAGCTGAATGGAAGAGACGCATAGGGCAAGATCTTGCACAGAGCTTCCATGCCTTCTCTTTAGGTCACCCTCCCAGCACCTCAATGTTCTCATCAACCAAGAAGCTCTCCAAACCCCTGGTTTAGGGGTTTTTATGGAAGTTTAACTATGTAGGCATGATTGGTGAAATCACTGGCCACTGGTGAATGAATTCCATCTCCAGCCCCTCTCCAGTCATGGGTGGGGAGGTTGGTGGAACTAAAAGTTCCAACCCTCTCCTCATGCCTTGGAGTTCCATCCAGAAGCCATCTAGGGGCCTCCAGGTACCAGTCATCTCATGGGCATACAAAAGATACTTATCCCTCTCCAGAGTTTCCAAGGGTTTTAGGAACTGTGTGTCAGGAAATGGGGACGAAGACCAAATATTGATATATATTTCTTATTATGCCACAGTGCTCCTTTAAAAAATGTTTTAAATGCCCTAACAGTAGGTACTGACTGGTTAATCTCCTTCTAAGGATCTCAGAGCAATTTGTCAATACCCTTTCTCTGACTGTAAAAGGGTATAGTGAGTCTTCTAGATTTTAAAAGCATATGATCCGGGCTTCCCTTGTGGTGCAGTGGTTAAGAATCTGCCTGCCAATGCAGGGGACACGGGTTCGAGCCCTGATCTGGGAAGATCCCACATGCCGTTGAGCAACTAACTCGTGCACCACCACTACTAAGCCTGCACTCTACAGCCCGTTAGCCACAGCTACTGAGCCCACGTGCCGCTACTACTGAAGCCCACGTGCCTAGAGCCTGTGCTCCACAACAAGAGAAACCACCACAATGAGAAGCCTCCGCACCACAAAGAAGAATAGCCCCTGCTCGCTGCAACTAGAGAAAGCCTGTGTGCAGCAACAAAGACCCAATGCAGCCAAAAATAAATAAATAAAATAAATTTAAAAAAAAGAAAAAGCATACGATCCTTTGAGCTCTTTGGACTGATTAATTCCCTGGTAAGTAGTCTCAAGAGGTAATGTGCTGATGCAATCTATGCTTATAACTTTGGTGACCCCTTTGCTGGAAACAAAGATTGGATCAAAGTGTTCTGGGCCAGACAACTGAATGCCAGAACTTAAAAACCACCTGCTAAGCACCTGGCTGATTCATTTTAATCAAAATTATTCTGCTAATGGACTTTCCTTCTTTGTATGCTTAACTAACACTTACTGGCAATCCTTGATCCTGGCTTGGGGTGGTGTTCTCTAAGTGTGGCCTTGAAGAACGGCATCAGCATCTTCTGGGAACTTGTTAGAGGTGCAGATTCTCGGCCCATCTCACACCTGCTGAATCAGAAACTCTGGGGTGGGGCCCAGCAATCCGTGTTATAACAAGTCTTCCAGGTGATTCTGATGCATGTTAAAGTTTAAGAACCACTGCCTTAGGCGGCCCCATCCCCCGATGGGAATTGGCTCTGACTCACCCTCTCAAGTCCAATCACATGTGTATCTGGATCTGGGCGGCAGTTACACAGGGACATAAATTCATAAAAACTCTCCGTACACTTAAGATTTGTGGATTTAATTAGGCCTAGATTTTTTTTTTTTTTTTAACTCACAGCCAAACTGTATTTCTAAGAAGGCTGGTTGGGGCTGGGCTTGTCCCCATAAATGAGGGTGTCAGACCCAGGGACCATGGCCACAGAAGCACTGTTCTCTAACCAGTGATCCCTAGATGGTACCCGCAGCCAAGGAGGCCTGTTCACAGCAACCCCAAAGGGACTTATTGACATTGCTTAGCAGTGAATTAGTCCCCAGGCAACAATCTAAACTTGTTCCGTATCATCCTGTGTATGTCTCCGAGATGTGTGGCACAGACACAGGAAGCCCTAACGTGACACCTGGCAGCAGGTGGGAGGAAGTTCTGGGTTTTCAAGCTGGAGAAGGGAAGCAGGGGAAATCTAGGAAGCAGTGATAAAACTCAGCTGATCCGGGCTACATGTATATACAAGTCTTGGGCAAGAGAGAAGACATGGCCAAAAAGCCATGAGTCACACAAGTGGCGAGAACAGACCTGCTGAGAACAGCCTCTCTTCTGCTGACAGATGCTGGAGGAGCGTGAGAAAGGGGGAGGAAGAAGATGGGCCAGGAAGGGCCCTGCAGGGCCACAGCGTCTAGCAGGCATCTGTCCCCTGTCCTGGCCATCGGGGTAAGGGGCAGACTCCTGAGAGCCACAGTGTCAGCTCTGCACCCAGTCTCAGGACCACAGAAATTCTCTGCTTCAGCCCTGAGGTGTCTTCTGCATCCTGAAATGAAAAAACACCCAGCTTCCAGTCCCCATCCCGACCCACCAAGAACTGCGTTCTTGATTAACCACCCCTTCTCCACTCTTATTTGGGGAACCCACACTAGACTTTGCAGCTGGGCCCACTTTTACTAATCCCCAGGCTGCTGGGCACTGTGAGCCCTGCGCACTGAAGGCTCAGCGAAAGGGAAGTTGGAGAAAATCCGCGCCGGCAGGGGGACTCCGAGTCCACGCCCCGCGGTACGCATGCGCACAGCTGCCTGCCCCTTTCCCGGCCGCGCGAGTTCTGAGAGTTGCGTGTGCTGTCCGGGGCCTCGGGAGCGTTGCCAAACCTGAAGTTTTTCATTCAAGTGCTCCCTACAAGGTATTGTTCAGTCCGCCCTTGCCCAGTGAAATGGAAACAAATTTACAGTCATTCCTATCTAAATCAATGAAGTTTCCCTTCATTTCCCAGACCATTTCAGCTGAGAAGCAGACCTCCGCATTTCTGGTTCCAGCTCCTACTCGGTTTTATTTCTGATGCTTCCATTGCGTAGTTTCACTGTGGGGGCTGCTTGTTAGTTCCTTTGCACACTCAGCATCCAAACTTTATTTCTATGTTGGGTGAGTCTTCCACTGCATAAGGCTGGGTGGGAAAAGGCCTCCCTCCCATGACAGAACCGGGAGCCGACAGGTAACCTCTCTCTCTCTCCATCCCTCAGGAGTTAGCATGGGCATCTCGGGACCTGGGCTCAGCCAGTCAGATGCTGCCACCTGCGGCTTTAACTCTTGTGCAATAATTCAAAGATGAAGGGACCGCTGAGAAATTATTTACTGGGACAACAGTGCAGTGTTAAGTGTCCAGGGGTAGCAGAACCAGTGGCAGCTTCCTAGCCCCATTGTCCTAAAGTGTGATGTTGTCAGCTAACTAGCCAGGGCTAGTTTCTGTTCTTGGTCTCCTCTGGCCACTTTAGTGCTTTCTGTCCACTCTCCCCTTCTGTGAGACTTGGGCTCCTTTCCCCAGGTCCCAGGGACAGCAGTCATCACTGCTACAGCAGGCTCTGCACCCAGCACGTCGATCCTGCTGTGGGTGGCTGAGCCTGGTTGTGCAGGAGCTGGCTTTCCTGGTGACTCCTGCATGTCTGCTGAGAGTCAGCGTTCAGCTTACTTTTTGGCGATTTTATCGCAGGTATGACAGTTTTCAGCCAATTCAGAGGAGCTTCTGTTTGTGTGAATGCAGTGCTTTTGGCCACACAGGTTGTGCGATAGGGCTGGCATAACAAATTACTACAGACTGGGTGGTTTAAAACACAGAAATGTCTTCTGTCACTGTTCTGGTGGCCAGAACTGAAACAAGGTATGAGCAGAGTTGCTTCCTTCTGGAGGCTCTGAGGGGGGAATCTGTTCCGTGCCTTTCTCCTGCCTTCTGGGGTTACTGCAGTCTTTGGCATTCTTTGACTTGTAGCTGCAACACTCCTCTCTGGCTCGGCTTCACATGGCCTCCCTCTCTGTTATCTCTATGTCTTCTCTTATAAAAAGGGAACATCTGGACACAGAGAAACACACAGAGGGAAGATGATGTGAAGACACAGGGAGAAAGCCGTGTGAACATGAAGACGGCCATCTACAAGCCAAGGAGAGAAGCCTGGAACAGATTGTCCCTCACAGCCCCAGGAAGGAACCAGACCTGCCGACATCTTGATTTCAGACTTCCAGCCTCCAGAACTGTGAGACAATATATTTTGTTACTTAAGCCACCCAGTCTGTGGTAATTTGTTACACCAGCCCTGGCAAATGAATAGATGCCCTTCCCAAACTCTCCCAGGACCTACTCAGCAGCCATTGCTTTCTGTATTATTGGGAAGAATTTAGTCCATCACTAAACTAATCACTGGCAAGAGGCCTGGGACTATAAGGATTGATTTAGCTAGGGACCAGAGTTCCCTGAAGCACACGTATGCGTGATTCCTGAACAAAGTCAGGACTGAAGGGACCAAGAAGAGGGTTGGAATGTGAGTGGGTAGAAAACCTTGGTGTCTGCTGCACCGCCTGAGGGGTCTGTTCCTTATGACTTGTTCAGTATACTGGTTTCTGTGTTGTTCTCATCACTCAGGTTCCACTGGGTCTTGAGGAATACACACACACACAGATTACACACATTAATGAAAAATTTGGTGAGGGTACCCCAGAACATAACTAGAAGAGAAACTTCGTGGTTTAGGGAAGAACTCCATGGGCACCGAGAGCAGGAGCCTGTCCCTTCTGCTTTATCCTGAGGTGTTTGATTATATCCAGAAATATTCAGCAAAGACAAACTCTCACAACCATGGTTTCAAATTAATTAGCTTTTAAACTTTATTGCTTACTACTCCCCAAAGTATTTTTGACCCCCAATCTGCCAAACGAATAAAATGAGGAAAAAAGCAAAAATAATATGAGCAGCAGTGATGAGAGTCCCATTCCAGCTATGTCCAGGCCGGTTGGCCACCAGGCTTGCTGTGACCAGTCACTCCAAGGGACAAAGCAGAAAAACAGAGACAACTCCAGGGGACATGTGACATGGGGAACTTTTCCATGACTTGACAGTTCTGTGCCTAGACTCTCACCTCACTCTTTCCTAAATTCCTCTCTCCTAAGCCCCAGTCTCCGCTAAGTTTACTATGTTTCTTTGGTGTGAGTATTCCATCTTTCAGGGGATGTGCCTGCTTCCATTCTGTTCTTCCCCAGTGACATTTTGGCTCAGAGGGAACCTCAAATTACATAATAGCAATGAGGAAGGGTGGCCCAGACCCCAAGCTGTCATTCTGTCTTTGCGGGTATCCCTTGAAGTCTAGTCCCTCTAGTGGGCTAGAGCCACCTGGATTTTGATCGCTGTACACAGGCTTCGCTGCTGAGGTTGGTGAGTCTTGCCTCCAGCTTTTTTGAGACCCCATTGTCCTGACCCTATATCTCTTCCAGGCTCCCAAGTCTCTCAGCACTTCTGTGCCCCTCCTTTGGAGTCCAGGATCTCTTAGCTGCATTCCCTGTCCCCTTCTGGAGGGTCCAGGCCTCTGTGAAGCTATCCTGGGACACATCCATCTAAACAGCTCTCACATCCACTGCTAATCCAGCTCCTGGGGTCGTGTTACTCTGGCACCATTCCAACACAGGGCATCTCTGGGAGAATTGCAGACTTTCTTTGCCATGTACTAAAAAGCAGGAAACAAGCCCATCTGCTTTGAATTTCCCCACATCTGTCTCCTGGACATCATCACTCCCTTATATCAGAATGTTGGCCCCAAAGTGGGGTTCAAGGAACAGGCTCTCACATGTCTTAAGTACTCATCCCCCCAAATCTTCCCAAGTTCCTCCCCAACTCAGGAAGCATGACCTGTATGTCACATTCTGCAGTTTCTCTTCTCGGTGGTTCTTGGTACATTCTGTAAATTTCCAAGCTTAATTCTCAGTGTTTGGAGGTACAGCAAGAATCCTTGTCTCATTCAAATGCTTAGTTCTTACAGTAGAAAGCCAGGCCTCTCATTACTTTTTTTTTCTACCACAGGCTTTAGAAATGTCTGTTTTGATAGGCAACATTGAGCTATAACTTCTTTGTTCTAGACTGTTTCCATAGGTCATGCACCTAGAAAACAATGACTGCTTAATGGTTGGGGTGAGAGGAGTAGGGTAAAGAAATAAAAATTGTATAATTTAATATTAAAATGTTACCCCATTGTAGAATCCTAGTTCTATTACTTTCTAACTGTATGACCTTGGAAAAATTATTTATCTGCTCAGAGCCTTGGTGTTTTAATTTGCAAAATAGATGAAAGAAGTAGAACCTGATTCATGAGTTTGCTGTGAGAATTAGATGAGATAAATCATTTAAAGTTGTTGGGCATAATACATAGCACATAGTTCTTGCTTTTATAGACATATAGTTACACTTCAGTTCTATTTTGCAACAAGGCAGAGTATAAATGAACAATGAAAAGAAGGTACTAAATACTTTGAACAACAATGAGGTAGGCGTTTGGGTGGCAGACTCCTTCAGTCCACCAGAAAATTAAGCCAAGGAAGTGGGTTAAACACCCAGAGCTGAAGGCCATCCCCAGGGCACACCAACGTTTGAAGGGCAAGCAGATGAAGAGGAAAGTGGGAGGTGAGGGTGGAGGGGAAACCAGGACAGTGCCATAGAAGCCAAGGGACAAAAATCACTTCAGTGAGGAAGGAATGGCCACTGGAGGTCAATGCTGCAGAGAAGCCTTAAGTGCCCAGATTCCATCTGGTTAAGGAACAAATGGCAGATAAAGAATTGGGGACAGCAAAGGCAGATAACCTGTAAAGAAGGAAAATAGGACTAAAGGTAGAGGCAGTCACTGAATAAGTTTGAGGTTTGTCTGCTTATAGGATGGGAGAGACAGCTCATTGTAACGAAGCTGGAATGAGTCAGCAGGGAGGGACCTGGACACGGCAGGAGGGAAGTGTGTAGCTTCAGTGGCAGGAAGTTGAGTGAGTTCGCATGTGACGACTCTCCTTTTCTCTGTGAAGTCGTAGGCAGAGGATCTCTTTCAGAGAGGTGGGCACGTGGATAAAAGTTTTGAGAAGAGTGGAGGTGACTCTTGGGGCTACACAGAGAAGGGACACTGCAGGGCTCATTGGTACGTCCAGTGAAGCAAATTATCATCGCCTGCTAGTTTTGAAAATGAACAATTTGAAATGTGGGGAGGGTATTTTTCTGGGCTTCCAAGCAGAGACTGTGTCCCATTGCCTGTGTATACTGCACTGGAACGCATGCATTAAGAAAGGAGTATTCAGGGGTATTTGGGTGCAACAGGAATTTATCTGCCCAACATTTTACAGTTATAGCCCCCCAAAACCCGAATTATGTAAGCCCTTTTTTAATATTTAACTAAAGTTACCTGGTAAAATAAGCTGATAGTGAATTGAATCCAAATTTTCTACAAGGAACTTATGTTCTCTTCACTTTTAAAATATTTTTGACTGCCCCTAGGTGGTGTTTTGTTCAATTCATGCAAAAGTAAAATTCTTTTGATTCACCTTTTCAGAAGGAAATGTACTGTAAGGTAAACATGCTACCAGCTGCAGTTCAGTCCTAATATTTGCTTTCCAACTCATTCCAATTCTCTAGACCAGCTATGGTATAAAATGAAAACTTTGCTTTTCTTGAGTGTTACATAATGTCCTGCTTGTCCTGGAATGAAATGGAGATGAGTAGGTCTTTCTTTTCTTCCCCTCAAAAGGACCTGGGGAAGGTAGTGATGCAGGAAGCAGGTCCTATGCGAGAGAGAAGTATGAATGTTTGCCTGACTGAGAAGTCACTTTGTATTTGCAATTCTTGCACCTTTTTTTAAAAATTAAAATTTCATATTTAAAAAATAATCAAATTCCCCTTTAAACTAAAGGTGCTTACTAGCCTTTTTTAGTCCCATTTAATAGTGCCTGTCACTCCTATGCTAGACATACCAGGTCTTCTGCAAATTCATTACTAAAAACACTCTGTTAACAACCGAAGTTATCAATCTCTTATGATACTCCAAGCTAATAGAACAGCTATTTAAGTAAAATAAATACATTTTTTCTTTCTCATTAGAAGCGGTAAGATATGTACCGCTTTATGTACCAACCCAAAGCCTTCCTTTCGCTCTCTATGCATCTTGGGTTTGAACACTAATCCTGCTACTGATCACCTCTGTGACCTTGGGCACACCTCTTGACCTCTCTGAACGTTGGCTTTCTCACCTGTAATACCAGTATCTGCCCCCCACCCCTACCCCCAGGGTTGTTATGGCAAACAGAACATTTTTTTTTAATGTTGTGAAGTTTTTGGTACAGAATGCTTGATAAATAGCAGAGATTAAGTACAAGTGCATTCTTTCAAGTTCATTGCTATTTCTGTTAGAAAACTAAATACCATACAGGAGTTGTGCAGGACATCTGCCGTTGGCTCTCCCTCCCCCAGCCCAGGCCCAATGTCCACCTTGTCTCCAGCTTGTCTCCATCTTGGTTGTGCCCCGGGGGGTTGACTTGTGTAGATGGGATGGACAGTTTCCTTTGTCCTCTGGCTTCCGTTTGAGTCTGGCCAGTGGACAGGAGATTGGAGGGAGGTGGAAAAAGAGGTTGGGATATTTGTTCATCCAGGTCCCTTCCTGTGGGGTCACTGGGGGCTGGCTGCAGCTCTCAACTGAATTTCCCAGGATCTGTCAGGCAGCCCTCACCACACAGCTCTCTCTCTTTCTCTGGGTTTCAGTAACTACTCACTGTCTTTGCCCTCGCAGTGACTAGCCCCAGTCACTGAACTTGCAGAACCTCCACGCCCTGCTCTTTGTATATAATTCCTTTATTAAATGCTCCTCACATTACATAATTTAAGTGTGTCGTCTTTTTCCTGCTGGGTCTCTGTGATCCAGGACCTCTGCTAATTTGGAGGCCACTACAAGAAATATCCTTAGACTCTTCATTGCTTGAGGCCTCTGTGTTTCTCCAGAAATCTTGATGAAACTTGGACCAAACCCAAATTCGAGAAACTATAAGTACTTGAAAGCCTCCCCACTACTTCCACTATGTTCTCCTGCTGCTTTCTGTGCTCGTGAGTCCAGCTCTCCTTGGTTCAGGTGTGGATCAGACCCACACGTGAAGCTCCAGCTCTCTGCATTGTCCTAAGGACTCCAAAAACGTTCAATATTGTGTGATGCTCTTTGACTTTGCTGAAGAGTGAGGGTGACACAGCAGGGACCCCATAGCATGCCACCCAGATTTCAGCCATCTGTACTGCCTCCCAACACCTGTCCTGCTCCCAAATGAGCCCCCATTAACTCTCATCTCACGTCATCCACCTCACCTGCTGCCAGTGTTTCTCTGATTGGAGCACCCATCACAGCTCAAAATCATCTCATCTTGTGACCCGTGGGAAAACAAACAGGCTCAACAAAGTCCTGAAATCACCCAGTGGGCTCCACATTTAGGCCAACTCCTTACCTAACCCCACTGACAGTTATCCCCCTAAGATCCCACAGCAGACATTGGAGCAGGGGGCAATTTGGGATCAGTTGGCAAGAAACAAACCAAAGAACCTTGGGAACCAAGTGTTTAACCTAGGACTCTACTTGATGACCACAGCTTGGTGGTCTTGGGGCTTTCCCTCCTGTGAACCCAGCAGCCACTTTTACACAGTTTAAAGAGCTCCTCCAAATCGATGATTAAAGATTACCCTCCCCCACCTCCCCGCAATATAAGCAAAGAACAAAATCTGGCTATAGGAGGAGCCCCAGCCCAGGACTGTGGGCACTTAGCCTGGGGGCCCTTCCTCTTGGAGTAGGAGGTGGGCTGGTAATGAGGTCCTGGGCCTGGAGCCTCGTTGGCCAGGGTGATGGCAGGCAACTGCAGACCCAGTGTACACAGGCCCAGCCAGCTGCCAGTGGCAACCACATCTGGTTAAGGAGCCCAAAGAGTGCTGAGGTGGTGTGAACCGAGAGGCTGAACAGACACTCGGATGGTCACTGGCCACCAGCCTGCTGTGCTGGAGTGTGCTCTCAGGCTGCTGATCTCCCTGCGCCAGCTTTGCCTCAATCACCCACAGTGAAAGCTGAGGTCAGGGGGAACATTTAAAAAGACTCCAGACGGTCCCAAAGGCCCACAGGGATCATGGAAAAAGTACCATACAGAAATAAAAAAGCACAAAGGAACAACAACTTCTAAATAGGCCAGATCTTCCCAGGGTCCCTAGCCTGCTTCACTCTCAGACCACCTGAGCAAGGAGTAGCTCACACCGGGCATCTCCACACCCCAGATCACGGCCTCCTTTCTCCAACCCAAAGCTTTGTCTCTGCGTGGGCTGAGCTGTTCCCAGAATGACTGACAGTGAAAGTATCCATCCGATCAAGGCAAAACCCAGTCTCCTCACAGAGGCTTCATAGACTCAAATGAATAATTACCCGATAATTATGAATACATTTCTCAAATTCTGGACTGTTTTATCTAATATAAGAGTATGTTTGGAACATCAAAAGCTGAATTGAATTGGATTTCAAAAGCTGAAATCCAATTCCTTTGCAGTCTCTCTTCAAGAATTAAAAAATTCTTGGGATCCAGTTTATCCATGGTTCACTTTGCTACAACATATTTTGGTGATGTGTTGCTCAGAATAGAAGGCTTATTTATAGTTTTGATAAATTTTTACTATTTTAAATGTTTTTGTCTCATTTAATACTTTAGACTTTGGACATTCCCCAACCCCCAATTTTATTAGTTTGCTTTTCCCTAGCATACCTTTTTTTTCATGTCTTTATTGTCAACCTTCTCTCTTTTTGTTTTATATGCATCTCTTGTACAGAGAATAAAGTTGGAGGTTGGTTGCTATTTCACCCAACTTTCTGTCTATTATGTAGTATTGTTTTTTTCCCTTTTCACTCAATTTCACGATTTCTGCTGAATTAACATTTTTCTGCATTAATGTACTATGGCTCTGTGATTTCAGGGACTCAGCCCCTTTTAATTTATTACTCCACCACCTGTAAGTTGTTAACCTCATCTGCATGGTCCTCATGGCTCACCTCCATGTGAAAATCGCAGCCAGGGAAAAGGGTAAAAAGGAAGGGCATGACCAAACAAATGCACACGTGATTTCCATTCATTCAGTGAACCAGAACGTCCTCACCTGCCCGCCCCAGTAGCAAGGGAGGCTGGGAAAAGCAATTGTGGCCTATTGAATGCTTGTCTCTCAGATCCATTTCCACCCTTCTAAATTCTGGAGTTTTTCCGGACGCGCAGGCCCAGCGGCCATGACTCACGGGCCCAAACGCTCCGCGGCACGTGGGATCCTCCCAGACCGGGGCACGAACCCGTGTCCTCTGTATCGGCAGGCGGACCCCCCCGCAACCACTGCGCCACCACGGAGGCCCCTGGGTTTTTTTTGTTTTGTTTTGTTTTGTTTTGCGGTACGCGGGCCTCTCACGGCTGTGGCCTCTCCCGTTGCGGAGCACAGGCTCCGGACGCGCAGGTTCAGCGGCCATGGCTCACGAGCCCAGCCGCTCCGCGGCATGTGGGATCTTCTCGGTCCGGGGCACGAACCCGTGTCCCCTGCATCGGCAGGCGGACTCCCAACCACTGCGCCACCAGGGAAGCCCTAAATTCTGGTTTTTGATGCTGGGATTGGGACTCTGCACACTACGTTTCTTCTTTGTCAGCTGACTTTGTGATAAGTTCCACCAAGAGGATGCCGTGCAGGGACGCTGGAAGGTAGGAGAAGGGGAGAGGGGAGTGTTTCTTCCTTATTTGCTGGCTATCCTTTTCATGTCACTCTGGGAATGGTCATGCACCCCAGTAGCACCAATTGGTTCTAATCTCCAACTTCTTTTGCCACTCCCAGAACCAGCCTCATCGCCCTCACCTCAGAGGTCTGAGTCACAGCTCCAGGGGACCCTTTCTCTGAACGTTTAGGTTCTACAACTTCAATTTCTTCTCTTTGTTCCTCCAGCCCAAGGACTTGTAGCTGCTTCCTGGAGTTATTACCTCTGTTTTACTGCCACATTCCCTCTTTGACTTT
Source organism: Aethalodelphis obliquidens (assembly GCF_003676395.1). Lineage (NCBI taxonomy): Eukaryota > Metazoa > Chordata > Mammalia > Artiodactyla > Delphinidae > Aethalodelphis > Aethalodelphis obliquidens. Next base: position 57,519,755 of record NW_020837946.1, on the reverse strand, counting down.
TCAGTCTTCCAACATCTGTTAAACTAATTCCCTATATTAAATTCTCTTTGTTTAAATACCTAGTATGGTTTCAGCTTTCCTGAATGGACCCTGCCTGATATATTAATCTGTAGCTTAATGGCCAAATGCCACTAAAAATTCTAATGCTATTTAAGTCGGGGAGAATGGATATTGGGGAGAACTATCAGTCTTCAGAACAAAACAAGAATTTTAGTACAATTTCATTCTTGTGGGTGCATAACCCCACCGTAGCTTTCAAGATTTGTTGAAACCATGTTGAGCTTTTGTTCCAGTTGATTAATTTTTTTGTAGTTTATGCCTATAACATTTAAAGACTTCTTTAAACAGTTCTACTTAAATTCACAGACATAGTATCAATATTTGGACTTAACACATTTTATTGGTTTTATTTTTCATAACTCTTTTTGATATAACAGATCTTCGTGTTTTGTAAGTTATTTATTATTCTTTTTCCTTCCCTAGGTAATATTTTTTTAGAAAAAAATGTATGTGTGTAGCATACATTCTGGATTCCTGGGTATTCAAAAATGTGTCTTACAGTGAATGGGTCCCCATGTCACTAGTGTCATGTAATATAGATTTAAGATTATTGAGAAAAATTTAAAGAGAAGTAGCACAGGGCACCAGTGCCCTGAGCACTCATTACTCCACAGAAGGGTGATTACTCCACAGAAAGGTGGACTGCATGCATATGGACCAGTTTTCAGGAGGGGAGGCCTCAAAGTACTTTGTATATTTATAGGGAAGATGGGAGGAAGTGAGGAACACTTAGTGGGTATAACAGTGGGGTTTCCTGGTTGGGGAGGCTGATAAAAAGCCTCCAGAGCTCAGCGTTCGGTTTTAACTTGTTCTTCTACTGGGCTCACTTAAGCCTGCTGAAGAGACTTTTTTTTTTAATTTTATTTTAATTTTATTTTTTTACACAGCAGGTTCTTATTAGTTATCTATTTTATACATATTAGTGTGTATATGTCAATCCTAGTCTCCCAATTCATCCCACCACCACCACCACCCCCGCCACTTTCCCCCCTTGAAGTCCATACGTTTGTTCTCTACATTTGTGTCTCAGTTTCTGCCCTACAAATCAGTTCATCCGTACCATTTTTCTAGGTTCCACATATATGCATTAATATATGATATTTGTTTTTCTCTTTCTGACTTACTTCACTCTGTATGACAGTCTCTAGATCCATCCATGTCTCTACAGATGACTCAATTTTGTTCCTTTTTATGGCTGAGTAATATTCCATTGTATATATGTGCCACATCTTCTTTATCCATTCATCTGTCGATAGGCATTTAGGTTGCTTCCATGTCCTGGCTATTGTAAATAATGCTGCAGTGAACATTGGGGTGCATGTGTCTTTTTGAATTATGGTTTTCTCTGGGTATATGCCCAGTAGTGGGATTGCTGGGTCATATGGTAGTTCTATTTTTAGTTTTTAAAGGAACCTCTATACTGTTCTCCATAGTGACTATATCAATTTACATTCCCACCAACAGTGCAAGAGGGTTGCCTTTTCTCCACACCCTCTCCAGCATTTGTTGTTTGTAGATTTTCTGATGATGCCCATTCTAACTGGTGTGAGATGATACCTCATTGTAGTTTTGATTTGCATTTCTCTAATAATTAGTGATGTTGAGCAGCTTTTCATGTGCTTCTTGGCTATCTGTATGTCTTCTTTGGAGAAATGTCTATTTAGGTCTTCTGCCCATTTTTGGATTGGGTTGTTTGTTTTTTAATATTGAGCTGCATGAGCTGTTTTTGTATTTTGGAGATTAATCCTTTGTCCATTCATTCATTTGCAAATATTTTCTCCCATTCTGAAGGTTGTCTTTTCGTCTTGTTTGTGGTTTCCGTTGCTGTGGAAAAACTTTTAAGTTTCATTAGGTCCCATCTGTTTATTTTTGTTTTTATTTCCATTACTTTAGGAGGTGGATCAAAAAAGATCTTGCTGTGATTTATGTCAAAGCGTGTTCTTCCTGTGTTTTCCTCTAAGAGTTTTATAGTGTCTGGTCTTGCATTTAGGTCTCTAATCCATTTTGAGTTTATTTTTGTGTATGGTGTTAGGGAGTGTTCTAATTTCATTCTTTTACATGTAGCTGTCCAGTTTTCCCAGCACCACTTACTGAAGAGACTGTCTTTTCTCGATTGTATATCCTTGCCTCCTTTGTCATCGAATAGTTGACCATAGGTGCATGGGTTTACCTCTGAGCTTTCTGTCCTGTCCCATTGATCTATATTTCCGTTTTTGTGCCAGTACCATATTGTCCTGATTACTGTAGCTTTGTAGTACAGTCTGGAGTCAGGGAGTCTGATTTCTCCAGCTCAGTTTTTTTCCCTCAAGACCGCTTTGGCTATTTGGGGTCTTTTGCATCTCCTTACAAATTATAAAATTTTTTTGTTCTAGTTCTGTAAAAAATGCCATTGGTACTTTAACAGGGATTGCATTGAATCTGTAGATTGCTTTGGGTAGTATAGTCATTTTCACAATATTGATTCTTCCAATCCAAGAACATGGTATATCTCTCCATCTGTTGGTATCATCTTTAATTTCTTTTATCACTGTCTTGTAGTTTTCTGCATACAGGTCTTTTGTCTCCCTAGGTAGGTTTATTCCTAGGTATTTTATTCTGTTTGTTGCAATGGTAAATGGGAGTGTTTCCTTAATTTCTCTTTCAGATTTTTAATCATTAGTATATAGGAATGCAAGAGATTTCTGTGCATTAATTTTGTATCCTGCAACTTTACCAAATTCATTGATTAGCTCTAGGAGTTTTCTGGTGGCATCTTTGAGATTCTCTAGGTATAGTATCATGTCAACTTCAAACAGTGACACTTTTACTTCTTCTTTTCCAATTTTTATTCCTTTTATTTCTTTTTCTTCTCTGATTGCCATGGCTAGGACTTCCAAAACTTTGTTGAATAATAGTGGTGAGAGTGGACATCCTTGTCTTTTTCCTGATCTTAGAGGAAATGCTTTCAGTTTTTCACCATTGAGAATGATGTTTGCTGTGGGTTCGCCATATATGGCCTTTATTATGTTGAGGTAGGTTCCCTCTGTGCCCACTTTCTAGAGAATTTTTATCATAAATGGGTGTTGAATTTTGTCAAAAGCTTTTTGTGTCTATTAAGATGATCATATGGTTTTTATTCTTCAGTTTGTTAATATGGTGTATCACATTGATTGACTTTGCGTATATTGAAGAATCCTTGCATCCCTGGGATAAATCCCACTTGATCGTGGTGTATGATCCTTTTAATGTGTTGTTGAATTCTGTTTGCTAGTATTTTGTTGAGGATTTTTGCATCTATATTCATCAGTGATATTGGTCTGTAATTTTCTTTTTTGTAGTATCTTTGTCTGGTTTTGGTATCAGGGTGATGGTGGCCTCGTAGAATGAGTTTGGGAGTGCTCCTCTGTAATTTTTTGGAAGAGTTTGAGAAGGATGGGTGTTAGCTCTTCTCTAAATATTTGATAGAATTCACCTGTGAAGCCGTCTGGTCCTGGACTTTTGTTTGTTGGAAGATATTTAATCGCAGTTTCAGTTTCATTACTTGTGATTGGTCTGTTCATATTTTCTATTTCTTCCTGGTTCAGTCTTGGAAGCTTATACCTTTCTAAGAATTTGTCCATTTCTTCCAGGTTGTCCATTTTATTGGCACAGAGTTGCTTGTAGTAGTCTCTTAGGATGCTTTGTATTTCTGTGATGTCTGTTGTAACTTCTCCTTTTTCATTTCTAATTTTATTGATTTGAGTCCTCTCCCTCTTTTTCTTAATAGTCTGGCTAATGGTTTATCAATTTTGTTTATCTTCTCAAAGAACCAGATTTTAGTTTTATTGATCTTTGCTATTGTTTTCTTTGTTTCTATTTCATTTATTTCTGCTCTGATCTTTATGATTTCTTTCCTTCTAATAACTTTGGGTTTTGTTTGTTCTTCTTTCTCTAGTTCCTTTAGGTGTGAGGTTAGATTGTTTATTTGAGATGTTTGTTGTTTTTTGAGATAGGATTGTATTGCTATAAACTTCCATCTTAGAACTGCTTTTGCTGCATCCCATAGGTTTTGGATCATCGTGTTTTCATTGTCATTTATCTCTAGGTATTTTTTGATTTCCTCTTTGATTTCTTCAGTGTTCTCTTGGTTATTTAGTAGTGTATTGTTTAGCCTCCATGTGTTTGTGTTTTTTACTTTTTTTTCCCTGTAACTGATTTCTAATTCCATAGCATTGTGGTCAGAAAGGATGCTTGATATGATTTCAATTGTCTTAAATTTACTGAGGCTTGATTTGTGACCCAAGATATGATCTATCCTGGACAATGTTCCGTGTGCACTCGAGAAGAAAGTGTAATCTGCTGTTTTTGGATGGGATGTCCTATAAATATCAATTAAATCTATCTGGTCTATTGTGTCATTTAAAGCTTGTGTTTCCTTATTAATTTTCTGTTTGGATGATCTGTCCTTTGGTGTGAGTGAGGTGTTAAAATCCCCCACTATTACTGTGTTACTGTTGATTTCCTCTTTTATAGTTGTTAGCAGTTGCCTTATGTATTCAGGTGCTCCTATGTTGGATGCATATATATTTATAATTGTTATCTTCTTCTTGGATTGATCCCTTGATCATTATGTAGTGTCCTTCCTTGTCTCTTGTAACATTCTTTATTTTAAAGTCTATTTTATCTGATATGAGTATTGCTACTCCAGTTTTCTTTTGATTTCCATTTGCATGGAATATCTTTTTCCATTCCCTCACTTTCAGTCTGTATGTGTCCCTAGGTCTGAAGTGGGTCTCCTGTAGACAGCATATATATGGGTCTTGTTTTTGTATTCATTCAGCAATCCTGTGTCTTTTAGTTGGAGCATTTAATCCATTCACGCTTAAGGTAATTATTGATGTATGTTCCTATTACCATTTTTTAAATTGTTATGGTTTTGTTTTGGTAGGTCTTTTTCTTCTCTTGTGTTTCCCACTTAGAGAAGTTCCTTTAGCATTTGTTGTAGAGCTGGTTTGGTGGTGCTGAATTCTCTTAGCTTTTGCTTGTCTGTAAAGCTTTTGATTTCTCCATCAAATGTAAATGAGATCCTTGCCAGGTAGAGTTATCTTGGTTGTAGGTTCTTCCCTTTCATCACTTTAAATATGTCATTCCACTCCCTTCTGGCTTGTAGAATTTCTGCTGAGAAATCAGCTGTTAACCTTATGGGAGTTCCCTTGTATGTTATTTGTCATTTTTCCCTTGCTGCTTTCAATAATTTTTCTTTGTCTTTAATTTTTGCCAATTTGATTACTATGTGTCTCAGCGTGTTTCTCCTTGGGTTTATCCTGTATGGGACTCTGTGCTTCCTGGACTTGGGTGGCTATTTCCTTTTCCATGTTAGGGAAGTTTTCTACTATAATTTCTTCAAATATTTTCTCTGGTCCTTTCTCTGTCTCTTCTCTTTCTGGGACCCCTGTAATGTGAATGTTGGCGTGTTTAATGTTGTCCCAGAGGTCTCTTAGGCTGTCTTCATTTCTTTTCATTCTTTTTCCTTTATTCTGTTCCGCAGCAGTGAATTCCACCATTCTGTCTTCCAGGTCACTTATCCGTTCTTCTGCCTCCGTTATTCTGCTATTGATTCCTTCTACTGTAGTTTTCCTTTCAGTTATTGTATTGTTCATCTCTGTTTGTTTGTTCTTTAATTCTTCTAGGTGTTTGTCAAACATTTCTTGCACCTTTTCGGTCTTTGCCTCCATTCTTTTTCCGAGGTCCTGGATCATGTTCACTATCATTATTCTGATTTCTTTTTCTGGAAGGTTGCCTATCTCCACTTCATTTAGTTGTTTTTCTGTGGTTTTATCTTGTTTCTTCATCTGGTACATAGCCCTCTGCCTTTTCATCTTGTCTATCTTTCTGTGAATGTGGTTTTTGTTCCATGCAGGATTGTAGTTCTTCTTGCTTCTGCTGTCTGCCCTCTGGTGGATGAGGCTATCTAAGAGGCTTGTGCAATTGTCTTGATGGGAGGGACTGGTGCTGGGTAGAGCTGGCTGTTGCTCTGGTGGGCAAAGCTCAGTAAAACTTTAATCTGCTTGTCTGCTGATGGGTGGGGCTGAGTTCCCTCCCTGTTGGTTGTTTGGCCTGAGACGACCCAACACTGGAGCCTACCTGGGCTCTTTGGTGGGGATAATTGTGGACTCTGGGAGGGCTCACGCCGAGGAGTATTTCCTGGAACTTCTGCTGCCAGTGTCCTCGTTCTCACAGTGAGACACAGCCACCCCCCACTGCCTCTGCAGGAGACCCTGCAACACTAGCAGGTAGGTCTGGTTCAGTCTCCTGTGGGGTCACTGCTCCTTCCCCTGGGTCCTGATGCGCACACTACTTTGTGTGTGCCCTCCAAGAGTGGAGTCTCTGTTTCCCCCACTCCTGTCGAAGTCTTGCAATCAAATCCCGCTAGCCTTCAAAGTCTGATTCTCTAGGGATTCTTCCTCCTGTTGCCGGATCCCCAGGTTGGGAAGCCTGACATGGGGCTCAGAACCTTCACTCCAGTGGGTGGACTTCTGTGGTGTAAGTGTTCTCCAGTTTGTGAGTCACCCACCCAGCAGTTATGGGATTTGATTTTATTGTGATTGCGCCCCTCCTACCATCTCATTGTGGCTTCTCCTTTGTCTTTGGATGTGGGGTGTCTTTTTTGGTGAGTTCGAGTGTCTTCCTGCCAATGATTGTTCAGCAGTTAGTTGTGATTCCAGTGCTCTTGTAGGAGGGAGTGAGAGCATGTCCTTCTACTCTGCCATCTTGAACCAATGTGATGGTGAGTTTTTTATGGTAAATTTGGCTAGGCTATGGTGCCCGGTTGTTTGGTCAAACACCAGTCTAGATGTTGCTGCTGTGAAGGTATTTTGTAGATGTGATTACCGTTTGAATGGACTTCTTGTTAAGCCACTGGGAGAGGTGAGGGAATGAACCTCCAGAGCCCTTGGATGTTTATCTTCTTGGTAATGTTGGCACTAACACCTGTAAAAGATAATTTGGCTGGGTGTGCAGTTCTAGGCTGAGAATACTCTTAGATATCAGCTACGGTTTCTTACGTCCTTGAGATCAACTTGAACCCTGATTTCACATCTTGTGCATGTCCAGAGCAGTACCCAAGATTTCTTTAGATTCCCAGGGGATTCATGTCGTATTTAAGAGAACAGGCTCACGACCTAAACTGCCTGTGTTTAAATTCTGACTCTGCTGCTTGTGTAACCATGTGACCTTGGTTTCTTAAACTTTCATTGCCTCATCTGTAAAATGGGAAAATAACACATCAGTTGTGCTGACCACATCTTTCCAGTTCTCCAGCTTTGGTCCCCTTGTGCCTGGGTTAAGCTAGGTGACTAGTTCTTGGTTGTGAGTAGAAATGACATTTGTGATATCTGGAATTGCTGGTTTGAGACCCTCAAGAGTTCTCTCCCCCGACCTCCCCACTTTGGCATGGTGATAAACAATGTATAAGATGATAAGAGTTGTCCAGTTTGCACACACAAATGAAAGGGAATAAAAAGCATCTGGAAAAAAAAAAAAAAAGCATCTGAAATTTGAGGCCTTGTGGGTAGGCCTGCCCATAACATTTCTGAGGTCTGGAGCCAGAGCACAAAGGAGGTGTGTATACAGTTGTCTAGATATTTGAAAGTTATAAACTGAGATAAAATATTAAATAAAATCTGTTCTACCCTCCTGCCTTGACAAATATATTTCCATAACAAAAAAATTAAAATAATGTAAAGCTATTTTTATGACTGAGAATCAACAAAATATCACAGATGACTGTATTAATAATTACTGCACATATTTTAGGTGGTCTTTGGTGGGTCAGTAATATTTACATGAGTAAGAAAATTAAGAAACAAAATTTATGACATTTGATATAATTTTATTTTAATGAAATCACTAATTATGTGAATATAAGAATTTACATTCTGTTCTCTTGACATTAGTGATATTAAGTGTTAAAAGCAAAGTAATTATTCAAAGTATACAAAATTTAAATAGAATTTTATCAAAATGGAAAATTTTATAGATGCAAAATCAAAAATTAAAATTATTTTATTTTCAAAAAACATTTTCTCCAATAATAGTAAAATTATCTATGAAAAGGTAAAATAAAATTATAATTAATGAATATCAAACTTATACATCAAAATTAAATAAGCATAAATTTAATATTTCAAAACTTTAATATTATTGATACTTTATACTTTTTATTGCAATTTTAGTGTTCAGTTTCCATCTAGTTGCCAATATAAAGGATATTGGTATCACTTTATGCATGCATCTAGACCTTATATTTACAAATTCAAGAGTAATATGAATTATTAATATTGTAAAATGTTTCTCTGACAGTATGTGCAACTTTTGACAATACTACAAATTGGAACAGGAAAAGAAAATGGGCATTTGACATTACTGGGAAATGATACTTTGTTGTGCAAGAATCTACTGCATTCATGTTGAGAGAAAAGATTTGACAAATTAGTCTTTTTTCTTTCACTTCAATTACTCCAGTCTTCCATCCACTACAAATTAGTGTTCATCTCTGACATCAGCAGTGACAGCCCATGGGCTATGAAGGTACATTACACTCCAATGTAGCTACTTTGTTCTTCTGTTGGTTGGTTTGTTTTGGCTGCGCTGCACAGCTGCGGGATCTTAGTTCCCTGGCCAGGAATTGAACCCAGGCCCTCGGCAGTGAAAATGTGGAGTCCTAACCACTGGATTGCCGGGGAGTTCCCTAGTTATTTTGTTTTGATGACATATGAAAGAGATATAGAGAAGTGTATTCCTGGGGCCTGAATGGTGTAAGATATGAGAGCAGCTGTTTGTGTTGTGCCAGGGCTGAGTATCAGATCTTGAGTGACACAGAGGCTCTCTAAAATATGGAGCTAAGGGCAGTAGCTCCTCCTGTCTAGGTCTGGGGGAACTAGAGTGGCAGAGTTGGAGAAGCCACCTGCTCCTAAACTTTAAAGAGTAAGAGACATTAAGAAAAGGTTTGAATATCAAAGGCCAATCAGTAATAAACCCAGCAATAAAGGATTGAGTTCTCATTTAAGTCTGATGGCTTCAAACTGCCAGTGATTAGAGAGAGGCCTGGGAATGAGACATTAATGTAGTAAACTAGACTTGATGTCTTTGGAAAGGTATGAATAGTAATGAAAGTTGAGTGTGCCTCCTGGCTCATGACACTAAAGAAGCAAATAGAACATAAGCCAATTGAGAGTTTGAGAAAGTTTTATTGCAGAAGAATCCGTGAGCCTAGACTAAAATGCTTTAAACAGGTTGAAACAATCTCTGGCCCCCAAACTTTCATAGGCAGGAAGTAGGCTGTGAAATCTTGAGGCTCCCAAGGAGGACATAATCTCTAACACACACCATAATGTGGCCAAGGAGGATAACGGACGTGGAAGAACCTCCAGAAAGGTGATGCAGGGGCCACAAAGAATCGAGAAATTCTTCAACAAGTGGAATCAGGTCTAATCAAGGAAATTCCCCAACTGGCAGAAAAGAGAATTCTCATAATGCCTGTCCCATCAGATTTCATAATTGCTACAGACCAATGATTGCTGTGTGTCCTCCATCAGGCCTTCTTCTGGAGGGAAGTTCCTGTCATAATTATCCTCTCCTTGATCTGCAGTGGTACAGTGGGAGTGTTAGGGGTCTGAGGGAAGATAGCATGTCCATTAGTTCATGTGTTGTGAGGTCCCACAGAGGCACATCCAGATCTAAAGAGGTCTGTGCCTCATCAGCCCTGGACTTTGAACTGGATGCAGTAACTTGATGGGACTTTGGTTTTTCTTCCTTTGGGAGATGACAGCATGTTCAGTGTGGGAAGGAGAGTGTGCCCAATATCTGGTAGCCAAAGGGGTGGACTGCTGTAGAGATGGCCACCTCCCATTGAAAATTGTGCTCTATCTCCATAGTGTAGAGATATTGCTGGAAAGACGTAGAATCAGTTCTTCTGCCAGGCATGAGTTTTACTGGGGTTATGCTTTCCTGGCTCTGGCTTTATAAGAGAAGCCCAGGGCAGCCTCTCACTGCCAAGGAAATCTAACTTCAAATCCAACTGTGCTGTGGGCGTCCTCTTTATTTATGGCACTCCTCTTGCTTTATACCTCAGCTATATATTAAAATATTTCAAATATTATATATAGCATTTTTATGTGTTTGGAGGAGGTAGGGTTGCATTCCACATTAGCTCTGTCTGCCATCCTGAAGTTCTCCCAAACAACAGCAAACATCCAAAAAATAAATTCCAAAGTTCCAAAAATGTTGAATTAAATCATTGAGGAAGCAGAAGCATTAATTTTATTTATTATTCTTTAAAATATATTTATTTCACCTTATCCTACGCATCTCTTTACATTGTTGTAATTACCGTATAAATCATGATCTTAATGTTTGCATAACATTCATTAGGTTCCATACAATCTTTTTGTAGTGAATTTCTTAGTGGCCTCTGCTTGCTATTCATCAAGTAGAACATAAATATAATACACTAATTTACCGTCAGATACATCTGATGGTAAGATCTTAAAAAAAATTGTAAAAATTCTTAACTATGACTTTTCTTCTAAATACAATTTTCTTAATAGACTTTCCATTTGGGAAGATACAATATTTGTTCTTTTAGTTTCAGAAAGAGGTTCTGGTATATATTGAAGATGAATTGCTTAAATTGGGTCCATTTTGGTTTGTCTTGAAGGAGTATATCAATATCTTTTCTCTATCCAAAAGAGTATTTCACGCAAATGTATGACCTAGAATCTCAGAAGCATAATGGATATGCGAAAAACTGGTCAGCAGTGGCATTTTAGGGTATAAATCACTGGCTACTTGTTTCAAATACTGGTCAACTAAATCTGCTCTTGGTGTAAATATTTGCCTATATTTAAGATTCTGAATAGCCTCAAGAGAAGTAACACACAGGGACTGGGATTTGATCATGGTGTTTTAAAAAGCAGGTTGTTATGAGAAAAACTGGCAATGAGCTACTCCAAAAAGTTCAGTGCAATTTTAGTAAAATTGTTTTTATGTAATATTTTATTTTACATTATTAAACATTTATAGAAAATTAGACAAGAGAAGTGAAATTGCTGAGCAGTAGGATGTCAGCTTTATAAAGTGTTATCAAGGGCTTCCCTGGTGGCGCAGTGGTTGAGAGTCCGCCTGCCGATGCAGGGGACACGGGTTCGTGCCCCGGTCTGGGAAGATTCCACATGCTGTGGAGCTGCTGGGCCCGTGAGCCATGGCCGCTGAGCCTGCGCATCCGGAGCCTGTGCTCCGCAACGGGAGAGGCCACAACAGCGAGAGGCCCGCATACCAGCCCCCCACCAAAAAAAAAAAAAAAAAGTGTTATCAAATTGCTCTTCAAAGTCATGGTACCAATTATGCTTCCACCAGCAATGTGTGGGGGTTCCAGTGTTCTCACATGCTCCCTCAATACTTGGTCACATCTGATTTATTTTTCCAATCTGATGAGAAATTTTTATATCATTGTTTTTATTTAATTTCCCTGGTTATTATTGGGTTGAATCTTTTAAAACATACTGTATTTGTTTGCTGTTTGGATTTCATTTTGTTTGTCTTTTTTTGTCCTTGTCTACTTTTTGTTGTAACATTTGTTTTTTCCTATTAATTTATAGTTTATAGAAGTTATTTAAAGAGGATTTTACACATTTTTTTTAGTAGTTGCCCTAGGATTTATAACATTTGTCTTTATGTAATCACACTGTATCTTTAAACAGTGTCATCCTACTTCATATACAGTATAAGAACCTTACAACGTATTATTTCAATTTCTCCTTCCATCTTTTGTGCTGTTGCGGTCATATATATTATTTTTGCATATGCTATAAACCTACAATACATTGCTATTATTTTTGCTTTAGACAGCCAATGATCTTTTAGAGTGATTAGACATAAGAAAAAAATGTCTTTTATATTTACCTTCATTTTAACCGTTTCTGGAAAACGTTTCTTTTTGTCAATACAAGTTTCTGTCTGTCATCATATTTCTTCTTCTTGAAGGACTTCCTTTGACATTTCTTGCAGTGCAATTCTGAAGTTAATAAATTCTCTCAGTACTTGCTTGTCTAAAAGAGTCTTTATTTTTCCTCCAACTTTGAAAAATATTTTCATTGAATATAGAAATCTAGATTCATCAGTTTTCTCTGAAGCAGGTTAAGGAGACACTAAGGAGGCTTGCTTAGTTGTGGACAAGAAGTCTGCTGTGATTCTTATCATTTTCCTCTGTATGAAATTTTTCAATTGAATTTGCTTGCTTGTGTTTTGCTGTTGAATTGTATGAGTTCTTTATATAGTTTGAATATTAATCTATCAGATATATGATTTGCAGATATCTTCTCCCACTTGGTATGTTGCCTTTTCATTTTATTGTGCAGAACCTTTGTAGTTTGATGTAGTCTCACTTGTTTATTTTTGCTTTTGTTGCCTTTACTTTTGGTATCAAATTCAAAAAATTGTTGGCAAGACCAATTTCAAGGAGTTTACCACCTATGTTTTCTTCTAGGAGTTTTATGGTTTCAGGTCTTATGTTCAAGTCTTTAAACTAGTTTGAGTTAATTTTTGTGTATGGTATAAGATGGTGGTCCAGTTTCATTCTTTCGCATGTGGCTATCTAGTTTTCCAATGCTGTTTATTGAAGAGACTATCCTTTCTCCATTATATGTTCTTTTTTAAAAAACAATTTTATTGGTATATAGTTGATTTACAATGTTGTGTTAGTTTCAGGTGTACAGTAAAGTGAATCAGTTATACACATGCATGTATCTGTTCTTTTTTAGATTCTTTTCCCATATAGGTTATTACAGAATATTGAGTAGAGTTCCCTGTACTATTGAATATTCTGTATTATTATCTATTATCTATTTTATTTACTATTATCTATTTTATTATCTATTATCTATATCTATTATCTATATTATCTATTTTATTTACAGTTAATCCCAATCTCCTAATTTATCCCTTCCCACCTCCCTTCCCCTTTGGTAATCATAACTTTGTTTTCTACATCTGTGACTCTATTTCTGTTCTGTAAATAAGTTCATTTGTACCATTATTTTAGATTCCACATCTAAGCGATACCATATAATATTTGTCCTTCTCTGACTTAGTATGATAATCTCTAGGTCCATCCATGTTGCTGCAATTGGCATTATTTCATTCTTTTTTATGGCTAAGTAAGTTCCATTGTATATATGTACCACATCTTCTTTATCCACTCCTCTGTTGATGGACATTTAGGTTGCTTCCATTTCCTCTCTTTTGTAAACAGTGCTGCAGTGAACATAGGGGTGCATGTATCTTTTCAAATTATGGTTTTCTCTGGATATATGCCCAGGAGTGGGATTGCTGGATCATATGGTGGCTCTATTTTTAGTTTTTTTAAGAAACCTCTGTACTGTTCTCCATAGTGGCTGTACCAATTTACACTCCCACCAACAGTGTTGGAGGTTTCTCTTTTCTCCACACTCTTCTCCAGCATTTATTGTCTATAGATTTTTTGATGATGGCCATTCTGACCAGTGTGAGGAGATACCTCATTGTAGTTTTTTTTTAAAAATTTTATCAGAGTATAATTCATTTACAATGTTGTGTTAGTTTCAAGTGTACAGCAAAGTGAATCTGTTATAGAAATACATATATCCACTTTTTTAGACTCTTTTCCCATATAGGCCATTACAGAGTATTGAGTAGAGTTCCCTGTGCTATACAGTAGGTCCTTATTAGTTATTTATTTTATATATAGTAGTGTGTATGTGTCAATCGCAATCTTCCAATTTATCCCTCCCCACTTTACTCCCTGGGAACCATAAGTTTATTTTCTACATCTGTAACTCTATTTCGTGTAGATAAGTTCATTTGTAGGCTTTTTTTTAGATTCCACATATAAGTGATGTATGATATTTGTCTTTCTCTGTCTGACTTCACTCAGTATGAGAATCTCTGGGTCCATCCATGTTGCTGCAAATGCATTATTTTGTTCTTTTTTATGGCTGAGTAATACTCCATTGTATATATGTACCACATCTTCTTTATCCATTCCTTTGTTGATGGACATTTAGGCTGCTTCCATGTTCTGGCTATTGTGAATAGTGCTGCAATGAACATTGGGATACACATATTTTTTCAGATTATGGTTTTTTTCTGAATATATGCCCAGGAGTGGGATTGCTGGATCATATCGTAGCTCTATTTTCAGTTTTTTAAGGAACCTCCATCTCCATACTGGCTGTACCAGTTTGCATTCCCACCAACAGTGTAGGAGGGTTCTCATTTCTCCACACCCTCTCCAGCATTTATTGTTTGTAGATTTTTTGATGATACCCATTCTGACTGGTGTGAGGTGATACCTCATTCTAGTCTTGATTTGCATTTCTCTAATAATTAGTCATGTTGAGCATCTTTTCATGTGCTTTTTAACCATCTGTTATGTCTTCTTTGGAAAAATGCCTATTTAGATCTTCTGCCTTTTTTGATTGGGTTTTTTATTTTTTTGATATTAAGCTGCATGAGCTGTTTGTATATTTTGGAGATTAATCCCTTGTCAGTTGCTTTGTTTGCAAATATTTTCTCCCATTCTGAGGGTTGTCTTTTCATTTTGTTTATGGTTTCCTTTGCTGTGCGAGAGCTTTTCAGTTTAATTAGGTCCCAGTTGTTTATTTTTGTTTATATTTTCATTACTCTAGGGGGTGGATTGAAAAAGATCTTGCTGTGATTTATGTCAAAGAATGTTCTGCCTATGTTTTCCTCTAAGAGTTTTATAGTATCCAGCCTTACATTTAGGTCTTTAATCCGTTTTGAGTTTTTTTTGTGTGTGTATAGTGTTAGGGAGTGTTCTAATTTCATTTGTTTACATGTAGCTGTCCAGTTTTCCCAGCACCACTTATTGAAGAGACTGTCTTTTCTCCATCATATATTTTTGCCTCCTTTGTCATAGATTAGGTGACCACAGGTGCGTGGGTTTATCTCTGGACTTTCTATCTTGTTCCATTGAGCTATATTTCTGTTTTTGTGCCAGCACCATACTGTTTTTTTTAAAATAAATTTATTTATTTTATTTTTGGATGCGTTGAGTCTTTGTTGCTGCATGTGGGGTCTCTCTAGTTGCAGTGAGCAGGGGCTACTCTTCAATGCAGTGCGCAGGCTTCTCATTGCAGTGTCTTCTCTTGTTGCGGAGCATGGGCTGTACGGGCATGGGCTTCAGTAGTTGTAGCACGTGGGCTCAGTAGTTGTGGCTCGTGGACTCCAGAGTGCAGGATCAGTAGTTGTGGTGCACGGGCTTAGTTGCTCTGCAGCATGTGGGATCTTCCCGGACCAGGGCTTGAATCCGTGTCCCCTGCATTGGCAGATAGATTCTTAACCACTGCATCACCAGAGACGTCCATACCATACTGTTTTGATTACTGTAGCTTTGTAATGTAGTCTGAAGTCAGGGAGCCTGATTCCTCCAGCTCCGTTTTTCTTTCTCAAGATTGCTTTGGCTATTCAGGGTCTTTTGTGTTTCCCTACAAATTGTAAATATTTTTGTTCTAATTCTGTGAAAAATGCCATTGGTAATTTGATAGGGGTTGCACTGAATCTGTAGATTGCTTTGGGTAGTATAGTCATTTTCACAATATTGATTCTTCCAATCCAAGAACATGGTATATCTCTCCATCTGTTTGTGTCATCATCTTTTATTTCTTTCATCAGTTATCTTATAGTTTTCTCTTTTTTTTTTGTGGTACGCGGGCCTCTCACTGTGGTATCCTCTCCTGTTGCGGAGCACAGGCTCCGGACGCGCAGGCTCAGCGGCCATGGCTCACGGGCCCAGCCGCTCCATGGCATGTGGGATCTTCCTGGACCGGGGCACGAACCCGTGTCCCCTGCATCGGCAGGCAGACTCTCAACCACTGCGCCACCAGGGAAGCCCATCTTATAGTTTTCTGAGTACAGGTCTTTTGCCTCCTTAGGTAGGTTTATTCCTAGGTATTTTATTCTTTTTGATGTGATGGTAAATGGAATTGTTTCCTTAATTTCTCTCTCTGATCTTTCATTGTTAGTGTATAGGAATGCAAGAGATTTCTGTGTATTAATTTTGTATCCTGCAGCTTTACCAAATTCATTGATGAGCTCTAGTAGTTTTCTGGTAGCATCTTCAGGATTTTCTATGTGTAGTAGCATGTCATCTGCAACAGTGACAGTTCTACCTTCTTTTCCAATTTGGATTCTCTTTATATCATTTTCTTCTCCGACTGCTGTGGCTAGGAGTTCCAAAACTATGTCTTGTTCCTGATCTTAGAGGAAATGCTTTCAGTTTTTCTCCATTGAGAATGATGTTAGCTGTGGGTTTGTCATATATGGCCTTTATTATGTTGAGGTATGTTCCCTTTATGCCCACTTTCTGAAGAGTTTTTATCATAAATGGGTGTTGAATTTTGTCAAAAGCTTTTTCTGCATCTATTGAAGTGATTAAAAAAAATTAATTTATTAATTTATTTTATTTTTGGCTGTGTTGGGTCTTCATTGCTGGGTGTGGGCTTTCTCTAGTTGTGAGTGGGGGCTACTCTTTGTTGCAGTGCACGGGCTTCTCATTGCAGTGGCTTCTCTTGTTGTGGAGCATGGTCTCTAGGTGCGTGGGCTTCAGTAGTTGTGGCTTGCAGGCTTCAGTAGTTGTGGCTCATGGGCTCTACAGCACAGGCTCAGTAGTTGTGGTGCATGGCTTAGTTGCTCTGTGGCATGTGGGATCTTCCTGGACCAGGGCTTGAACCTGTGTCCCCTGCACTGGCAGGCGGATTCTTAACCACTGTACCACCAGGGAAGTCCCTGCATATATTGAGATGATCATGTAGTTTTTACTCTTCAATTTGTTAATGTAGTGTATCACATTGATTGATTTGCAGATATTGAAGAATCCTTGCATCCCTGGCATAAATCCCACTGGATCATAGTGGATGATCCTTTTAATGTGCTGTTGGATTTGGTTTGCTAGCATTTTGTTGAGGATTTTTGTGTCTATGTTCATGTGATATTGACCTGTAATTTTCTTTTTTTTGTGGTATCTTTGTCTGGTTTTGGTATCAGGGTGATGGTGGCCTTGCAGAATAAGCTTGGGAGTGTTCGTTCCTATGTAATTTTTTGGAATAGTTTCAGAGGATAGGTGTTAACTCTTCTCAAAATGTTTGATATAATTCGCCTGTGAAGCCATCTGGTCCTGAACTGTTGTTTGTTGGAAGTTTTAAAACCACAGTTTCAATTTCAATACGTGTGATTGGTCTGTTCATATTTTCTGTTTCTTCCTGGTTCAGTCATGGAAGGTTGTACCTTTCTAAGAATTTGTCCATTTCTTCTACATTGTGCAGTTTATTGGTGTATAGTTGCTTGTAGTAGTCTCTTATGATCCTTTGTATTTCTGTGGTGTCACTTGTAACTTCTTTTTCGTTTCTGATTTTATTGATTTGAGCCCTTTCCCTTTTTTCTTGATGAGCCTGGCTAAAGGTTTTTCAAATTTGGTTATCTTTTCAAAGAACCAACTTTTAGTTTCATTGGTCTTTTCTATTGTTTTCTTCATCTCTGTATCATTTATTTCTGCTCTGATCTTTATGATTCTTTTTACTTCTACTAACTTTGGGTCTTGTTCTTTCTCTAGCTGCTTTAGGTATAAGGTTAGGTTGTTTATTTGAGATTTTTCTTGTTTCCTGAGATAAGATTGTACTGCTATAACTTCCCTCTTAGAACTGCTTTTGCTGCATCTCATAGGTTTTGGATCGTCATGTTTTCATTGTTATTTCTCTCTAGGTACTTTTTGATTTCCTCTTTGATTTCTTCAGTGATCCATTGGTTGTTTAGTAACATATTGTTTAGCCTCCATGTGCATGTGGGCCCCCCACCGGCATCTGCTCCTGATGCTGTCCCAGAGCACGAGCCTGCCCAAGCAGGAGGGGGCAGATGTGGTGACCTAGGGTATGTGAACCCTTTCTGGTGGGAGCCCCTCATAGGGCCCACAGAGGCAGGGGACAGCACGTGGGGAAAGAGGCTGCAATGGCAGCCCCACCTCTCACGTGTCACTCAACAATGGTGCTTCACTTCTATGGCACCCTGTGCTTCTTCAACGACTATTTCTGGTTGCGGAGCTCCTCATTCCTGACAGCCTTCAGGCTGTCTCCTCACAGGCAACAGCAGTGCTTTTCCCAGGTCTACTCTCCAAACCTCATGTTCCAGCACCCAGGCCCCATGCACACCAGCAGACACATGTCTCAGGCTGGGGCGTGCAGGGCTGTGGCACGGACTATCTGTGTAGGTGTCACTCTGTGCTACCTGCCACAGACTTGTTGCTGTGCTCTCCTCTGGGCCCCCGAAGTTCCCCTTCTGTCCCAGCTGATCTCCCTGCTGGTGAGGGGGCTTCCCTGGATGCAGGAACCTCTCCTGTCCTTCACCTCCCCACCCCCAGGGGCACAGGTCCCATCCTGCTTCCTCCTTTCTTTTTTTTCCTTTCTTTCATCCTACCCAGTTACGTGGCGATCTTTCTTGTCCTTTTAGGTGTCTGAGGTACTATGCTATTGTTCAGCAGGTGCTCTGTGAGAATTGTTCCATTTGTAGATGTATTCTTTTTTAAAAATTTTTAATTATTTATTTGTGGCTGCATTGGATCTTCGTTGCTGCGCACAGGCTTTCTCTAGTTGCGGCGAGCAGGGACTACTCTTAGTTGCAATGCGTGGGCTTCTCATCGTGGTGGCTTCTCTTGTTGTGGAGCATGGGCTCTAGGCTTGCAGGCTTCGTAGTTGTGGCAAACAGGCTCAGTAGTTGTGGCTCGTGGGCTCTAGAGTGCAGGCTTAGTAGTTGTGGCGCACGAGCTTAGTTGCTTCATGGCATGTGGGATCTTCCTGGACCAGGGCTTGAACCCGTGTCCCCTGCATTTTCAGGTGGATTCTTAACCACTGCACCACCAGGGAAATCCCTGTAGATGTATTCTTGATGTATTTGTGGGTAGAGGTGAACTCCACGTCCTCCTACTCTGCCATCTTGACTCCTCCCCCTCCATTATATGTTCTTGACTCCTTTGTTGTAAATTAATTGATCACACATGCATGAGTCTATTTCTGGGTTCCTTATTCTGTTCCATTGATCTATATGTCTATTTTTATGCCAATACCATACTCTTTTGATTACTATAGCTTTGTAGTATATGGTTGACCCTTGATCAAACTGGGGTTAGGGGCAGTGACCCTCTGTGCAGTCAAAAATTCACATATAACTTACAGTTGGCCGTATGTATCCAGGGTCCCTCATATCCACAGTTCTGCACCTGTGGATTCAACCAACTGCAGATCATTTAGTAGCACAGTTTTTACTACTGAAAAAAATCCGTGTATAAGTGGACCCATGAATTTCAAGTTCGTGTTGTTCAAGAGTTAAGTGTAGTTTGAAATCAGAGATTGTGATGGCCTCCAGCTTTGTTCTTGTTTCTCAAGAGTGCCTTGGCTATCTGGTGCCTTTTGTGGTTCCATACAAATTATAGGATTGTTTGTTCCATTTCTGTGAAAAATGCCATTGGAATTTTGATTGGAATTGAAATGACTCTTATCGATTTCTTTGGGTAGTACGTACATTTTAACATTAATTTTTCTAATTCATGAGCATGAAACTTCTTTCCATTTATTTGTATCTTCAACTTCTTTCATAAGTGTCTTATAGTTTCCAGTATACAAGTCTTTCACCTCCTTGGTTAAGTTTACTTCTAGGTATTTTATTCTTTTCGATGCAACTGTAAATGGGATTGTTTTCTTAAGTTCTCTTTCTGATAGTATATAATTAGTATATAGAAATGCAACAGATTTTTGTATACTGGTTTTGTATCCTGCAACTTTACTGAGTTCATTTATTCTAACAATTTTTTTGTGGAGTCTTCAGGGTCTTCTATATATAATATCATGCTATCTGCAAATAGTGACAGATTACTTTTTCCTTTCCAATTTGGAGGCCTTTTATTTCTTTTTCTGGCCTAATTGCTCTGGCTAGGACTTCCAATACTATATTGAATAAAAGTGGCAAGAGTGGGCATCATTGTTTTGTTCCTAATCTTAAAGGAAAAGCTTTCAGCTTTTCACCACTGAATATGATGTTAGCTGTGGGCTTATCATATATTACCTTTATTATGTTGAGGTATGTTCCTTCTATACCCACCTTTGTTGACAGTTTTAATTATAAATGGATGTCGAATTTTGTTAAATGTTTTTTTCTGCAGCTATTGAGATAATCATATGATTTTTATCCATCATTTTGTTAATGTGGCATAATATATTTATTGATTTGCAGATGTTGAACCATCCATCCCTGGAATAAGTCTCACTTGATCAAGATATATGATCCTTTTAATGTATTGATGAATTCAGTTTGCTAGTATTTTGTTGAGGATTTTTGCAGCTGTGCTCATCAGGGATATTGGGCTGTAATTTTTTTTTTTTTTCTTGTGGCGTTCTTGTCTGGTTTTGGTATCAGGGTAATGTTGGCCTTGTAAAATGAGTTTGGAAGTAGTCCCTCCTCCTCTATTTTTTGGAAGAGTTTGAGAAAGATTGGTATTAATTCTTCTTTAAATACTTGGTTGAATCTACCAGTGAAGCCATCTGGTCGTAAATTTTTGTTTGTTAGGAGGTTTTAGATTACTGATTCAATCTCCTTACTAGTAAACAGTCTCTTCAGATTTTAAGTTTCTTCATGATTCAGTCTTGGTAGGTTGTATGTTTCTAGGAACGTATCCATTCCTTACAGATTGTGAAATTTTTTGGCATATAATTGTTCATATAGTCTCTTATAATCCTTTGTATTACTGTGGTATCAGTATTAACATATCCTCTTTCATTTCTGATTTTGGGTCCTCTCTTTTTCCTTGGTGAGTCTAGTTAAAGCTTTTTCAATTTTGTTTATCTTTTCAGAGAGCCAGCTCTTTCTTTCACTGATTTATTTTATTTTTAGTATGTATTTTGCTCTGATCTTTGTTATTTCCTTTCTTCTACTAATGTTGGGCTTCTTTTGTTCTTGTTTTTCTAGTTCCTTGAGGTATAAAGTTAGGTTGAGATTTTTCTTGTTTCTTGATGTAGGCATTTATCACTGTGATCTTCCTTCTTAGAACTGCTTTTGCTGTATCTCATAAATTTTGGTATGCTGCATTTCCATTTTGTCTCAAGGTTTTTTGTGTTGTTGTTTGTTCATTTCCTTTAGATTTCTTCTTTGACCTGCTATTTTTTCTGTAGCGTGTTGTTTAATTTCCACATATTTGTGTATTTCGATGTTAATTCTCTAAAAATTCTTTTTATCAAGTTTTAAGTTAGTACTGTGAAGTTGGTATTCTACTATGTCTTATGTCTCTGTTGAATTTAATCCCCCTTCCTGTTTATTTGTGCTTTTTTGGTTATAATTTTAAAACTTTATTGAAATATTATATACAGAAAATCATGCTGACCATATCCCTTCTTTTTAATTTTTAAATCATTTGTCCCTCAGGAGCTTGTCTTTTCCTCTCTCCCTCTCTTCCTCCCTCCCTTCCTTCCTCAAAGCCAAATTTGGGGTGTTATTGCTCCTCTCTCCTGTCCTTTTTAAATATTAATTTCTACGTGTATTTTCCTTTTTCTAATCTTCTATTATCTTGGTTTTTTGTTATTGTTTTTATAACTTTTTGAGTTACTTAGCTCATTTTCAGCCTTTCTTCCTTTCCTATTTAAGTTTATGAAATTCCCTCTGTACATGTTTTGACATGTCAGGTTTTTATTTTATTTTTTAAAGTTTATTTATTATTTATTCATTTAAAAAATTTTTGGCTGCACCGGGTCTTAGTTGCAGCACATTGGATCTTTTGTTGTGGCACACAGGCTTTGCTCTAGTTGTGGCGTGCGGGTTTTCTCTAGCTGTGGTGTGCAGGCTCCAGGGCACATGGGCTCTGTAGTTGTGGCATGCAGGTTCCAGAGCGCGTGGGCTCTGCAGTTTGCGGCATGCAGGCTCTCTAGTTGAGATGCACGAGCTCAGTAGTTGTGGCACTTGGGCTTAGTTGCCCTGCGGCATGTGGGATCTTAGTTCCCTGACCAGGGATTGAACCCGCGTCCCCTGCATTGTAAGGCGTATTCTTTACCACTGGACCACCTGGGAAGTCCCGTGACATGTCAGGTTTTTAATCTCTTGTCTTTGTCTCACTGTTAAACAACAGTTAAATAACAGAATTCTGGATTGACTGTCAGTTTTCCCTGAGTGATTTTAAAGGTTTTTAATATACACTCTTTCGGGGGAAATTTTCAAAAAACACTAGGTAGAGAAAATAATGCAGGGTTAACAATTATCAATATTTCTTTAGCATTGTTTGGTTTTTTTTTGGGAGGGTGGGGGATGGAGGGTTCTTAGTCCTTTGTGTATTAGTATCTTTTCTCTGCTTTTGAGATTTTCTCTGTCTTTGAAGTTCTACAGTATTCACATGATGTGTTCAGGTAGAGATTTAGTTTTATGTAAACTGTTTCTTGAATCTGAGAATTCATGTTTTTCATTTATTTTAGATAATTTTCAATCATTATTTTTTAATACAATCTCTCCCATTTTAAAAAGTCCTTCCTTCTGGAATTCCTGTTAAACACACGTAGGAGCTTCTTATTCTACTGTCTCTTAATTTTTCTCTTATATTTCCTTCTTTGTCTCTCCTTCCTACATTCTGTGTAATTTCTTCAGGTCTAATTTGAGTTTACTATTCTCTATGGTTCTAGTCTACAATTAACATATTAATTGACCTTTCAATTTCAATGTGTGTATTTTTCACTTGTAAGTTCTGTTGATTATTTTTCAAATCTCCCTGTTCATATTTCATAGTACAGTCATCCCTTGGAGTCCAGTCCACAGTATTGGTTCTAGGGCCCCTCTTGAATACCAAAATCCATGGATGCTCAAGTCCCTTAAATAAAATGCCATAGCATAGTCAGGCCTCTGTATCCACAAATGCAGAACCTGCAAATATGGAGGGCCAACTGTATCTTATTCTTTCCTTAGGGTTTTGATTTCTTCTTTCATTTGTTAATCATTTCAACATACTTATATATATTTTCTGATTGTTTTATTAGCTCAAGTTCCTGGTGCTCTAATCCTGTTTGTTGTTTGTTAATCCTGGTTTATGATAGTTTTTTTTTTAAAACATATACTCATTTTTAGTGGGATAAACATTTTTCCTGTGACATTTAAGTATGACCTGGATTGTGGGAATGTTTGCTTGTAGAGACTTTGCATTTGTGCCCCAAAGCTATCCCATTCATTTTTCAGCTTGGATTCCTAGATCATGTGGATAATGCACATTAAAACATTGCAACCAGGGACTTCTCTGGTGGCACAGTGGCTAAGAATCCTCCTGCCAATGCAAGGGACATGGGTTTGAGCCCTGGTCTGGGAAGATCCCACATGCTGCGGAGCGACTAAGCCCGTGCACCACAACTACTGAGCCTGTGCTCTAGAGCCCGTGAGCCACAACTACTGAGCCCACGTGCCACAACTAATGAAGCCTGCGTGCCTAGAGGCCATGCTCAGCAACAAGAGAAGCCACCAGCCCCTGCTTGCTGCAACTAGAGAAAGCTCGTGTGCAGTAACGAAGACCCAACACAGCCAAATATAAAAAGATAAATTATTTAAAAAACCCAACACATTGCAACTGAACTGCACAGGGCAGAAGGGTTCCATTTTTTCATATATATATGTGTATATATATATATGTGTGTGTGCGTGTATATTTACATATTTTTATTTATTTATTCATTCATTCATTCAGGCTGCACCAGGTCTTAGTTGTGACACACGGGCTCTTTGTTGTGGCATGTGGGATCTTTTAGTTGCGGCATACGGGATCTTTTTTTTTAGTTGCGTCATGAGGACTTCTTAGTTGCAGCATGCATGCAGGATCTAGTTTCCCTGACCAGGGATCGAACCTAGGCACCCCCTGCATTGGGAGTGTGAAGTCTTACCCACTGGACCACCATGGAAGTCCCAGGAGGGTTCTATTTTTCAGGGGAGATTTTTTTTTAACTCAGAACTTAGGCAGAAACAAACAAGCTTCCTTTTGTATTTCTTTGTGGGTACAATCCCACTTTAATGTAGGGGTCTAGCTCCAGAAATCAGAGAGCCCAAGACTTTCCTCCTATCCCCAGATGAGAAATAAAATCCAAGTGCCTATACAGGTTATTGTCACTTACCTCAATCATTGTACTGAAAATGTTCCCAAAGGTCATGAAAGACCTTTATATTGCCAGATTAAGTGGCATTTTAAATCTTTACACCCCTTGACATTTTTGTTGCATGTAAACCACTTCTCTTTTAAATTTTGCTTTTCTTGTTTGTGGTGTACACAACACATTCATTTGGGGTTAGGAGATGGGTGTGCATGTTGCTGCCACTTACTGGTTGTGTGACTTTGGTCAAATAACTTTTGAGTTTGATTTCTTATCTAAAATAGGGATGCCGCCATCTTCATAGCATTCAGAGGTTCTAATAACTTAATATCTATAAAAGTACTTAATATAGACCACTATAGAAATTATCATACTATGTTGGTTCTCTTCTGACCATTATGCCTTTTTTATTATAGTCATTTGGTATGATTCAAGACGTGATTTTCTGCCTGTCTCCCATTACATCTCCTTTCAAATAATTCAGTCTCATGACTTTAATGACCAACTTCTAAATCTTTCATCATTTCTTTCTTCTTACTAAAACAATGCTACTATCATAGGTTGTGATGATGATTAAATAAATGCAGGCAACTTAGTAAATAATACATACTCAATAGAGGCTGTTATTACATTTTTATGTGCTTCTTGGACATTTGCATTTATCTTCGAAATATGGATCATCTTTCCTTCCCAAACCGGCTTCCTTTCCCAGCTTCCTTGTTCTTACAAGTGATAACCACTATTCCCCAGTCTGTCAAGCCTGAAAAATGGAGTCTTCTGACCTTTTTGCTTTTCATCATCTTCCTTACTAGTCTATAAATTCTACAGATATTTCTTAAAAGACATTCCTTCCACCTATTCCTTTTGCTCCTAATTGGCTCTCCTTCCTTAGTGCTGGTTACAACTCATGCTTGGATTAGTGCAATTTGTAGGCTGGTTTCCATGTGGGCCAGCCTTCCTATTGTTGCACATTCTTTTTTTTTTTTTTTTTTGCACAGTACGCGGGCCTCTCACTGTTGTGGCCTCTCCCGTTGCAGAGCACAGGCTCCGGACGCCCAGGCTTAGCAGCCATGGCTCACGGGCCCAGCCACTCCGCGGCATGTGGGATCTTCCTGGACCAGGACACGAACCCGTGTCCCCTGCATCGGCAGGCGGACTCTCAACCACTGCGCCACCAGGGAAGCCCTGCTGCACATTTTTAAAGCCACTCTCATGTCCCTCTTGTGAAAGTCAATAGTTTCCCGTTTCCTAGTCTAAATCAACTTTTAGGACCCTGTATAATCTAGCCCTATTCTAGCTATGCAATTTTTCTCATTCCTAACCCTCTTCTTCCCATCTTTCCACTGTCTTATGAACGTAATATATTTGTTTACTAATCTTTTGTCTTTACCTTTGTTTCCTTTCTATCCCAATCTCATTCATAATTTAAGGTGAAGTTCAAATATGTGGTTTGTCTCCTTTGGTGAACTTATAAAACCTGTTTCAGAAGTTGTAGATTGTGATTATTTCCTGTCACAGGTGTAACAAGTATTTTGTCTTTCCAAATGAATCCTACTTGAGGGTAAGATCCTGGTCTTTTTATTTTTACTGTGGTCCCTACAGTCCAACACCTCAGCACAAAGTAGGTGCTTACTATGTACTTACTAACCAAATTCTCATCCATGGCCTGTCATTTTAGTGGGCCAATACTCCTAAGTACTTTCACCAGCAAGAGACACCTAAATTAATTCTTTTATGTTAGGAATTCTGATAAAAAATTGGGGGAAAACTTTAAGCATGAGATTAAAGTATTTTTAAATTATAAATAATTTAAAATTATACATAATTTTATGTACTACTAGTTACAGCAACAATTACCTTTTATGCAAGTTCTTAAATTATAGATCAATAATATTTTCAATAGCTCACTACTTTTGAGGCACTTATAACAGCTTCTACAGATAAATAGGACACATTAATGAAAATGACAGTGGAAGCAAATCTTATTTTCAAAATTGTTATCTAGTGTTACCTTGTCACAAACTCTAGTCCATAGAAAAGAACTGCAATCAGTTTTATTTGAATTGGTCTTCAGTGTCATGAAAAAGATCTGAAGATCTTTGCTTGCAATATGTTAACGTAGGCTATATTAACATGATTGTTCATAATTTAGCAGATTGCCTCACAGTGCTGGAAGTCAGTTACCTCAGAAAACATTAGCTGAGTCAAATAAATTAAGATGTAATGTTGCAAGTATTTTTCTAAAAATTTAATAACTGGGGAAAGTCAATAATTATTTGTTGAATAATTTTTAAATGTTCAAATTAATTATGCTAGGATAGTTGTATTACCTAACTCATTTTATTTTTCACTGATGTTATTAGACCCTATAACAAAGAATTTTAACAAGCACACCTCCCCAAAATAGAGGAACTTAGCTACATGTTTAATTACACAGAGATAAAAAAAAGTTATTGTTGAGAAAAAAATAAACAAAATTGATTATCCATTTAATACTGTATTGTGCAAAAGGGTTTATTTTTGAGGATAATGGTATTCACAGATTTTCTCATTTCCTCAAACATCACATAATGCATTTCTTCCCAGTTATGAGAAGCTCATTATAGACAACTCTTTCATCTTAAATTCTGCTAAGTAAATGCTATTAAATATTTTTTGTGTCAAGTTATAGAAAATAGCATTTAATTTACATGCTTTTAAAAAATTATTAAAGCAAAAATAATTTTAAAAGAGCTCTTTTGAGGGAACATTCTCTCCTGTCTACTTTCATAGAAAGCAAAATCTACTGTAAAACTAAGTGAATAAAGTAAACCTACCTTTATTTGACTTAACTGATAGTTAAAAATGAAATTCATAATGAGAAATACTTTCTCAAATAATTGAGGTAACACATGATAAAACCATGGTTCAAAAAATTCTAGCTCAATTATTTAAATGTAAAATCTAATGCAAAATGAGGCAAGGAAGGCACTGTGACCATGACAAGAGTGTACTAATGACATTCTCTTCTCATAAAGCCACTGGAAAAATTTGCATGTGCATTTGAGGAAAAAGATACAACTCACTGGCCCATTGTTGAGTAACAGAATCCTCCTAGTTTGAGTACTGTGACATATTTGATAATTTTACAATTAACATTTGGTGCTTCGGATTGCTACAGTAGAATGGAACTATGCATAGTTTTTCTTGTAAGTTCCAATGTCACATGGCCTTGGTTATTTCAGAACTAATAAATCCTTTAGTTTTAGAAACATTTTCACTGATTGTACTTTTTCTATGGCAATGTATAATTGGCAACTCACCATTTACTTAAATGGTAGGGCTATTTATTTCTCCAGAAAAATCTTTATTCTACATTTTATGATTTTTTTTTTCCACACAGAAGGATCTTAATACTTTGCTTCAGTGAAAACCCATCTCAATCTACAGTTACACATAGCCAGAAAGACCTGCACTTAAAAAAAAAGTATATGAGAATTACAGAAAAAATTTATTTGTATTTATTGATAGTTTAAAGAAATGATTTTTCATAATTATATCAGACATAAAATGGTAATAAAATTTTAATTGCTTCAAAAGTATTATCTTGTGGTCAAGGTAATCTATTTAGAAATGTCAGATTAAAATTTTCTTCTAAATGTCTTTATTTTAGAATTGCTTTGATAACTCTGTGTTCTTTAGGTATTTTGTGTGTGTCTGTCTGTGTGATTGTACATGTGTATATTTTTATAAGATGAAGTCCCAGCAGTTAATAGGATTCTCCCATAATTAGTCTCACAAATAAATTATTAATGTCAAGCATCAAACTCTATAGTTTCAGAGATGGAGAATTAGCAAAACTACACTTAACGGTAAGTACATGCCATAGACAAGAGTTTATCTTTCTTGTCCTCTGCAATAAGTCAAAGCAGATGTGGTCTTTCAGTGTATCATTAGTCAAACTTTGTTACAGAAACACATCAGTTTGTCTTCGTGAAATCTTTTATCTAATATCATGTAAGTTAGATTAAGCACATTTGTTGAAATGTATACCTTAAAATAAAAAATAACCATGTGATTCTTTACATCTTTTCAGTTTGGTTCTATCTATCTGAGAGAGAAGACTGAAACATCACTCCAGTGCTCTCCACAACTGGTATGTCTGTTTCTTTACTTAGCACTTCTTATCGTTTCTAACATAGTAAGATGTACTTATTTACTGTGTTAATTGTGTTTCCCAGCACCCCCCCTTCCCCACTTAGAATGTAAGATTCACAAAGGCAGGGGTTTTTGTCTTTTGGCTATTGGTGTATTCCAAGTGCCTAGAACAAAAACTGACACTTAGTAGTGCTCAAATATTCACTGAATAAAACAACGTGATTGATAGAAGATGAGGTCAGAGATGTGGATGGGGGAACAGATCATCTTGTAGGCCACTGTAATGACTCCAGCTCTGAATGCAATGAGGAGCCACTCTAGAATTTGGAGCAGAGGAGTGCCATAACCTGATACGTGTTTGAAAAGCTTCACTCTAGCTGCTGTGTTGAGGATGGGCTGTAGTAGGCAGGGTGGAAGAAAGGAGACGGATCTGGGTGAG
Source organism: Aethalodelphis obliquidens (assembly GCF_003676395.1). Taxonomy (NCBI): domain Eukaryota; kingdom Metazoa; phylum Chordata; class Mammalia; order Artiodactyla; family Delphinidae; genus Aethalodelphis; species Aethalodelphis obliquidens. The sequence goes on along the minus strand of NW_020837946.1, from coordinate 57,490,961 downwards.
GAACGATGAGGGCACAGATCAGGGTGACAGCCCTGGAAATGGTGAGGAGTGGCTGAATTCTGTATTACTCTGAAGGTAAAGCAAACAGTATTTCCCGATGTCTTGGACGCGGGTTGTGAGAAAAGAGAGGAATCAAGGTGGTTCTGATTTAAGCAACTGGAAGGACAGAGTTGTAATCAACTGATTTATGAAACATTATGGGAGCAGTGTGTTTGAAGGTAGGGTGAGGGAAGATTAGAGTTCAGTATTGAAGATACTCTATGTTTTGTCAGGCAGTCACTAAGATAAACCGAAGGCTGGTGCATCCGTGTGTGGCTCAGGCAATATTCTGGGCTGGAGACATAGATTAAAGGTTCATTTTGTATGAACGAGGCTTAAAGTGAATTCAGAGAAGAGGAAAGAGGCCTGAACACCCTTGCAGCTGAAAGGTCTTCTTTGAGAAGGAATGAATTTTATCACAGAAATAAAAAGAATATCAGGTTCTTCTCAGGTAATGAACACCCTGAAGGAGAAAAACATCATTATCAGGTGATGTTACCTTGTGAAGGATAGGTAAGAACAAGCAAATTATGAACATAATTTAAAGATAAAATTTATTCTCTGATGGTTTACTCATGCAAACTGCACATAAAAGAAAATAGTACAGTTTGGGTAACATTGCAAATATAAGGACTCAAAATGCTAGGTACAGAAGTAGTGTGACATCCTGAAAGTCAAAATGGAATTTGTGTTTATACAACTAATAATGACTTTTATTTGCTGAGTACAGACTGATTTACAATGAAAGTTTTGCTAACCTTGGTAATAAGCTCATTAACTGTTTACATGACTTCTTACATCTATGTAGTTTTATTTTACAGTTGCAAGAATTCCTGTTACCAAAGAACTTTTAACTTGCATAAATAATAAAATTTAAGGAAAATGCACTGAATGACCCAGGAGAGTGAAAAACAGAGGCTTTTCCTAATCCATCCAAACTACAATAAAAAACAGCCTTTGAGATATATTTTCATATTTTGTGCCTTTGAGATCAACTCCTTAGCATAACTATGGCAAAATCATGATTAGAAATTGATTACTGGAAAATTATAAAATCAGTTAAAAATAAAAAAATTTTAGAAGTAGGATTATCAACCCAAAATGGTATTTTTAATAAGCCAAACAATAAAATTCCTATTATCTTCATAATTAAAAGTCCTGAAATGTCATTTGTATAATCTGAACGTTTCCCAGTTTGGAACTTAGGCAAGTGGAATATTTCCTTGAATTACCAAGGATATTCCATACCGGTTTTTAAAATGTCAGTCTCATTAGGAGATGGCACTGAGACTTTAGCAAATAGTGTAGTATGGATGCAGAACAAACTACACAACTTATTATAAATGCATTACAGATATTTACATAATGGATCCTGCTCGAATGCCAGAAGTTGCTACTGGGGAGGACTCATAACTATTTTACAAAGTTTTCTTACACACGTCTACTACATTTTTATTTTTTAACAGTTTTGTCTATTTTAAAATATTGTACTGTATTTTGAACATAACTGCAGAATAAAAATAGATAATGGCACATTAGAAAACTCAGTATCCCACAGATGACTGGATAATGAGAAAAGTGTACCTACAATCATCTCATCAGAAACAAACTACATCATGGAATGTTAGTTATCCAAGCCTGCACAGTAATGACATCTTAAATTGCAATCATCTATTGGCCAGCATCACACTGAAGGCATCGTTAAACATTCCAGCAAAGATTGCTGGCATGAACTATTGAAAGACACACACACACACGCACACACACACGCCACACACACACACACACACACACACACACTCTCACTCACTCACTCGTTTCCCATATTATAATTACATTGTTCTAAAGATAGATACTGATTTTTTTCCCACGAGAAACGTTATCAAAATTTGCTACTAAAAGATGACAGTGCTTTCACAAGAATAAGTACAAGTTAACTTGCAAGTACAAGACAATGGGGGTAAACAGTCTTAAATTTTCTAAGTAGTAATTTTTAGGCTTTTCTGGCAACCATACCTTACTTGATTATGCATAAACTTCTCAGTTTGAAACCTGAAATCTGCAAAACAAAACAAAACAAAACAAAACAAAAAACTAATTTCAAAAAATTATTAGATATCTGATAACCCTGTATTGTACATTATATAATTTCATATTTTGTTAGTCTCAAAACATAGGGTTTAAAATACTGAATTTAAGCCTTAAAAAAGTCATTTTTGAAATGATAAAGGATTCCAAAATTCATGCCTACTTAAAATCTTAAAAAAAAAGGAAACGCACTGTTACTGATCTTCATTTAGTTTAAGTGTGCATAAAAGCACTGTATGTCTTTTACCATGTTTCACTCACTTAAAAAGTGTTCGATAATGTTCTTCCTTTTGCATAATGTGCAAAATAAAAGGCAAAAAGATTAAAAGCAAATTTCTATATTTTTCTTGCTAGTGCTTTATGACCTTGTTAACACTACAAAGTCAATAGGGACTATGCAGAACTTTGGTATAAATGATATAACAATACTACCATCACAGTTGAGGGTTAAGAGGTGGTCAAAAGAAATGGAAGTGGGAAGAGAGATTCAGTAACACCCCCATTTATTAAAACACCACAAAATTAAAAGTGAAATAAACCACAATGAATTATAATACAATTTACACATTGAGCACAGAAAAATGAATAAATCTAACAATATTTATAAAAAAAGCAAAATCAGTCTTTTTCCAGAGACTAAAAACTGTTGTTGTTCAGTCTGATCATCAACTGCTGCTACACCAACTTTAGAGCCAAATTTAATTTCAAGTAAAAAAAAAAATTTACAACCACAGACTTCGCATAAATGGAAATTGGTCTTTCCTTGATTTCCCTTTGAAGTCACTAATGAGTATCTAAAACTGCTGCACTGAGGTTTTTAATCAACTTCCTGAGGGCTGTGACTGGGAGGAAGGAGCCATGACAATCTGTGAAAGCGCAGGCTCTGAACTCTGGTCCGCCATCTGCGTGAGGACTGAAGTGGCTACAGCTTCTGCCTTGGAAGTTGAACTGACTCCATTGGATGTGCTGACAGAACTATGCTGTATAGCTTCAGTATGTGGACTACTCGGCACTGACAGGTCTTCTGAACTATCATCTTTATCAGCAGCTGAGTGGAAAAAAGGAAACTACTCAGTTTCTTAAAATAGTTGTAAGAATTTATCAGGTTGAGTCAATGCACAGAATAAAAAGTTAGATGGCATTTTACAGAATCAGTTTAGAGAAGTTGGCATGACTGGAATTGAGTAACTGAAAGGTGGCTAGAAGTCATGAAGTAGGCAATTTTGTCTGTACAGGCTAAACAAGGCACAAGCATGCACATGGAAACACCTCAATGCCCAGTGCCACATAAAAGAGAGCTGAAGAATTATTTGCTAAATAGTGTTAAGGAAGAAAATTGGGTGGGAATTTGGGAGCTAGGTCTCTTATAGATATAATCAAACACTTACCCCAGCAACACATTTAACAAAACCAGTCTGTTTGCCTACACGCCATTCTTATTAAAAGATTAAAAAATTTATAACCATATGCATAAACAAAATGAATGCTAACATACAAATTATATCTTCAAATAATTCCCTCTGCAGAACTATTTTTATTCTGGCTGACTTTCCATCTAAGGCAGCAATGGATGATTATAACACCTGATTCTAATGATGCATACACTTGAGAATAAGCAATATTTAGAATCTAAATGCCACCAGCTGTTATAGTTGCATGAATTAATTGAGATTCAAATAAAAATCCATATAAAACTCAAGATACTGTAATTGAAAAGATATTCAGGAAAGGGCATTCTAAATATTAATGAAAATATATCTACCATTGTTTAGGCTTTAATAACAAATCTTCAACTTTCTTATTAATCCAATAATTTCATTTAGTGAAAAATCTGATAAGTACAACACACACAAATAATTATAGTGTACGCAAGTTATGAGACACAATGATAGCATGAACACCTGTGAACCCAGCCCCCAACTTAAAGAGAAAATTGCTAGTAACACTCGTGCTTCTTGGAGGCTCCTCTCTTCACCAAAGGCAATCACCATTCTGATAAGTATTTCTTTTACCATTCCCTTGTTTTTTCTTTGAAGTTTTACCAAATAGGTATATATCCCTAAACAGTACTGTTTAGCTTTGTTTCTTTCTGAACACTCTAAAATAATTTTTATTTAGTGTTTAGAAGTATAATAAGCTGGCTTCCTATCAAATCTGACAATACATACTGGCCTGCTTACTGATGGCCAGGTGCTCATTCTGAAAGTCAACTATTAAAAAGACTGTGGACCCCATGAAGTAGGACTTACCCCATGATTTGTAATGTAGAAGATAGAGGGGGAGGAATCTGGCAAGTACAACTCTAGTTCAAATAAAATTCTTCATTTTGAGGGTTTTCTGAAATATAGTAGCTCTTACAGAATTTTAATGTGATAGAATCTCACCCTCTCTATAACTCCGCTTTAAATGCAAAACTACACCACTGGATAAAAATCTGACCTCAAGATGCAGTTAAAAAAAAAAAAAGCACAATCAGTAATCCTTTTTAAAATTATATAAAGCAGAAAGGATACTGTTCTGATCAAGCAATAATGAATGTTATAAAATATTTACAATTCAGTTATATAGCCAATACAATTGTTATACATTCACAGAAAACACTGGCAAATGACAGTTTAACTAGAGAGAACAGTAAAAAGCCCTCTATTTCACCACTATTCAACATGACAACAAAATGTCCTTTCAATGTTACGTTCTAGGGATATAACAGCTTTCAGAAATAAAGAGGCTGATCTGTGATGAGCGGTATAAGGAAATGTAAATATATTGTGGAGGCGATGACTCAAAATGAAACAGTTAAGTTGTAAGGGACAAGTGCTTATCTACCTCCAGGCTTTCAGAATTTGGTAAAACAAATCTTTAGGCTGTACAAAGAAGCAGGTACTCACTTATAAATTATGTAATTATAAATTTTATGTATAAAATACCTTTATAATGTGATACAGCTGCACCTATGTCCAGTTCTAGATGGTAAGGGGAGAAAAATTACTAATATAATCACAAGCTCTAGAAAGATACAAGAGATCTTACTGCACTCACAGAATCATTTTTGGCCCTACTTAAAAGAAATCAGCTGTTTGACAATTCACTCTCTCTGAAGTTCCACCAATGTTTATACATATTTTCATTAATGAAAATATAAGCTCACAATTTTGGGCCCAATAAGCTTTTCTTCCCATTTAGGATTACAGCAACAACTATAATACAATGTTAATTATGCCCAGAGATCTACAGAATATGAATTAATGGCAATAAGATTACTCTTATGTTTTACTCTTCAAGGAACCCAAACATTAAAAATGTTTTCATATTTTCATTCTCATTTTATATACTACTTGACCCTTAAGGTCAACAACTGTCACGGTTTTCCCATGACTGAGGGGTTTCCTAGGACGTGGGACTTCCCAGTGTTAAAAAAGAGACCCTATGACTGTGTGACTTTATACTGTCACCTTTACCTGCAAGATTTTGTAAGATTCCTTAGTTTCTACTAAACCTTAGTTTTCTATATACAATGTTTTGAGTTAACTAGTATTATAGCTCACCACTATTAGCAACTGCTATGTGCTACAATGTGATGAATAGTGTTAGGTATTTGTGAATTTCTCCACATTTTCTCCAAGATTTAAACATTTACTTAAACAATCTTTGTATTTACCTTGACTATTAAAAACAGAGAAGTCAGATTTTTCCCAAAGACTTCAAATTTGAAAATAAAAAATTTGAAATTTCTACAAAGTCCAATTATCTCCCAAGAGCTGAAGAGAACTAATTTTATGCAAGAACTATACTTACCTCAGTCAATATGATTATCTAGATAACCGGACAGGATAAAAGATAGGAACTGTTCCCAAACCCAAAAATGTCTTATTCATTTCTTACATTTTCACAACCTCGTATACCTTCACTAAAAACTTATTAATCTAGATTTTCAGTCAGTTTGAGGATATAGCATATAAAACCATACATATATACACTTAAAAATATCTTTATTGCTTAAAATAAAAAATTGGCTTGCATTTGCTGAGCATATACTGCCTGGATAACAGGGATAAAACTGTTGGGGTTATCCAATAAATTAACTAAGATTAAAAAACTGAAGATAATTTAAAACTGAATGCAATTTAAGAGTTAATTTTCCTTCTAATTTTATAGTATCACTTGTATATTTCTTTCTGAACTATCAAAATTCAAGAGAGCTCTCTTGTTAAGAAAATCATGTATGCATAATGCTGAACTCAGTAACTTCTAAAGGAAATTATGTTGTTAAGTCAGATGGGAGCCATAATGGCTTCATCCCTGCAGCAATCATTGTTAATACAAACCCCAAACATATTTCTATACGGTTTCAATTTACTCCACAATGTGTTTCACAATCCTGTCAAAATGACTAGATATCAAAGGACTGAGATTTATTTGCTCAAAACTGACAAAAATCAATGTTCTAAATATATATGGCAACAGAGAGCTGCTCAATCTACTGAATCTTTTAAATTAAAAAATATCGCCCATTCTGATGAAACTGCTTACAATGACTACAAGTAAAGATGGTGGCCATTAAGTTTTATCGTGAGCACCTGAGGAACTGTTTGCATCCAATACAAAATGTTTCTTTCTTTTGAATTACTGACACTGGCAAATTAAAACGAAGTGGATACATATGGTTGAAACAATTTTCACATTTACAAATATCCTGAAATATCACTAAATCATAAAAATGAAAGCTGTGGGTTATATATTATGAATGTTGCCTAATGCATTCCCAGCTCTGTTATTTGTTACAAATTTGTGTACGATGGACAGAATTGGCCATTTATTCAAGAGTAACAGCTGGTTCCAACATTGTGCACCTTATCAAAAAAGGACATTACAAGAAGGAAAAGCACAATTAACTTCTAAAATGCTGAAAACAGAAGAACCTCATTTTGAAGGTAAATATTTAAAAGGAAACTTACAAGCAAATAATTTAAATACTGTTCTATTTTAGCATTTTTATGACTAACTAGAAGACTCAATCTAAAGATTCAGAACAATAAAATTGCACAATGCTGATATCTAAGAAAGAACAATAGGATGTGCTACAGATTAAGTGAAGACAAAAAAAATTACTAAACGGAGGCTAGAAAAGTAGTGTTTCACTATGTCAGTCCAAGAAAAGTATTACTCTGAGAATATAAAGAAAGTATCATCAGTACTTACACTATACTTTAAATTATTAACCAACCCATTTTATTTATAGTAATCTCTAGAAAAAAGCTAGAAGTAGGAAAATTTTAAAACTCTAGGTTCTAAGTATATCCCCCATTCCATAATAAACTTGCAGAACTTCTGATATTTAACATTAAATATCAGAACTGCAGTCTCCACTTTTTTAATGGTAGCTTGGTTCACTCTGGCAGTATTTCACTGATGTAGCCTAAGGCTATAGGTAATGGAACATTACTCACTATGATAGCCAGATTTCTTCTGCATGGCGGTTACAGGGCAATCTTTATGAGCCAGAAGAAGCTGTTTCAGCTGTGCCACTTCATTTCTCAGCAGGGTGACTTCACTCTGGGGAAGAAACAACTTATGTACCTTTACCAGCCTCAGACTAACAATTTTTACTGTTTAACACAAGTGAAGATTAAGATATGAAAATTGGACATCTTTAAAAGAACACCAAGGAATAAACAAAATATGCTGTTTAATTGTTTAATCATTATACATTAGCTTTTATATTTTAGCATTTATATAGACCCTGAAACTTACATAAAAATTTAACACCACAACTGGATAGCATATTTCAAAGTTACTTTTTACATTATCATTTGCCTTGTGACTGCTTATATACTACAGGTTACCTATCAAAGGTATTTTTTACACGTTACATGCTCTTTTTTTTCTGTTTTTTTTTTTTTTTTTTTTGCAGTACGTGGGCCTCTCACTGTTTCGGCCTCTCCCGTTGCAGATCACAGGCTCCGGACACGCAGGCTCAGTGGCCATGGCTCACGGGCCCAGCCACTCTGCGGCATGTGGGATCTTCCCGGACCGGGGCATGAACCGGTGTCCCCTGCGTCAGGAGGCAGACTGTCAACCACTGTGCCACCAGGGAAGCCCACATGCTCTTTTTGATTATTTGAACAATTAGAAGTATAAGGGGAGTCAGAATAAAATTTCACTGACTCTATTCACTTGGAAGTAAAAATTTTGTCCTGGAAACTAAGTTAAGCAGTTTTCTAGAAACTAGGAAAAGCTCCATAGGGGAAAACACAAACAACCAAAGAATCATGGATACCTAAAATGCATCGCAAGGCATTGTGTTGGACACGGAACCAGTGAAAGCAGATGTAATGTTGAAATGGCTTAACTGCCTTTGACCTAGGCCATTTGTACACATCTAAATTTAAATCTGATAAATCAATGGTGATCTATCCTACTCCTTATCACAGAATGAGCAGTTCAGTCTTTGTTTTGGATGCATTAATCTGATAGATTCTATGTAAAAGTTCCAAATTGAGAGAGTCCAATTAATTCCTTTGGGTCACCCCCAAATATTAACACATAAATTAGTGATAATTACCAATACTCAAGAGTTAGAAATAATATGAATTTAATAAATTGGTAACATTAAAAGATCTTAACTTACAAACACCTCTACTTATTTGGACTTACGTTAACCATTCACATTTTATCCATGAACCCAAAACTAAATGAAATACAGCAAAAAAGGTGTACATAAAAGCTCAAGCACTTCTTTTTTCCATCCCTCAGTCTCTTAACCAGAAAGCTGAAGGTAAAATACTTTAGTAGATTAGACTCATTACGCCTCCTTAAGTGATCAATGACAGAAACATACAAATCAAAAGAATAAAAGTTAAGCAATCCAAAGGCAAGTCTGTCGGGTCAAATAGTTCCTCACACCCCAATAACAATAAACTGTAACACTGTATTAAAGCACAGAACAAATGCTTGTTCTTGATGCTTACAAGAACTCTGAACCATTCATAAAAAGGTTAAATTATGTTTAGAATATTGTATTTGAGACAAAAATGGGTGTATAGTGATTAAAGTACAAAAAGAAAAGGTTAAAAGTTTGCTTTAAAAAACAAGCTGTTATTTAGAAAACTAATTTCTATGGAATACTGAACTTGTCATTAGTGTCAATACCGCTAATTATAGCTCTTTATTAATGACACTATTTATGGGAACCCATATTATGAATAATCCAACGTATATTATCCAAAAAAAAGTTTCTCTCTCTGCTGTGTCAGCTTGATTTTGAGACTCACATCTACAAGTTTCGCTCATTAATTTTTATAATATGAAATAGGGCTGGATATGTATTTTTAGTCAAGAATACACAATCTTTTATAATCTGGTACCTGTGACCACCCTTCTCACTAGTTTGAACCTAATAATCAATATTTAATCATTTTGACCTATAAAAATAGAAATTTCATATGGCTAACTAAATATATACTGTTGCTTCCATCTAGAAAACCTTTTTGCCTTGCTAATTATTTCACTCATCTTTAAGCGTCAACTCAGTACAAATATGCATAGGAAAAGTTAGGTGTCAATTTCTGTGCTCCCACAGCCGTATATACATGTATGTATTGTATGTGTGTTTGTATGTGTGTATTTACATAGTACTTATCACACTGGATTGTAATTTTTAGTTTACTTATTTGCCACCTCTGCCAGACTGAGGTTTCTCAAGGGCAGGGATTATCTTGCTTTTTGTATCCCCAGAGCATAGCCCACAGCCTGGCACAGACTGAGTACACAGAATTACCATGGTCTTCTCTAAAATCTATTTTCAGGGAGTAAAAAACACCAAAGAAGGTGAAATGAAATAGCTTGAATAATATAAAACTGGTCAGGGGTCCTAATTTCATTATTTATTGCCAACAACCTCACCAACATAGTCACACTGTTAATTTTCTCAGTCAGAAAATGAAAATTGGCGTGTTTAATAGCATCACCTCAATTACAGAATTTTAAAAATCACAAATGCCTTCTCAACTAAATACTCTATATGGACATTCATTATAAACCATATTATGAAACAAAATGCTGTATTAGATAAAATTGCTGAGCAGTTACAAGTTGATAATCTAACTGATACAAAATAGTTGATTTAAATAATTCTGGGGATTAACCAATAAAACAATATTCCTATGCACTCAAAATTAAATGTATACATTCAAAATCTCTCTTTAAATGACAGGTTTGAAACTGATGGAATGGAATATCAGTTTCTATATTCAAACAACAGTTGGTGGTGTTTTGGTTGTTCATCTAATTAGACTTCCTGGTCCATTGACAAGTGAAGAAACTAAAGATGCCACTAGCTAACAATGGGTAATGAACATTAAGGACTTCAGAGGTAAGGTATTTGATTCCTGTTACAACAACTTACTTATATTTGTGTTAACTGAATTTAATTGGAGTCACACTTAACAGAGCAAACAACTTGGGGAAGGAAAAAAACTGGAAGAGAGGAGGAAATTGAAAATAAAACCGTTTTAACATTATAATTTATATAATACCTAAGTGATAACAGTACACAAATATGCTAGTCTTCATCCAAAATTCAAAAACCCAATTTTCCCCCTACACCTTTTAAATGACAGAAATTGTAAGAAAAAAAACCCCAACAAACTCAAGCTATGCTCAATACAAATTTAGTCTAATTTTTTACATCATCCTGATCTAAAATGTTGTACAATGGTAAGAGATTTTCCTAATGGTAATCCTGAAGCTCAAGTGATTTTTGATTGAAAGGTTAAATTAAATCAATAGTTTGTATTATTATTGTATCCTAATATTCAATTTCTTTAAAAACTGGTATCAAGCACTAGACTGAAAGCAGCAAATGGGACATGGTTGCTAGCAAAGAATTGGGACTGTTAGAAATACTGCAAAGCACACAGGTAGAGTGCTGATTAGGAATAAGAGAAGGCCAAACCTTGAAGGAAGTGGATTTAGTTGAGCTGTAGAGCCCTAAGTGTGAGCATAAGCTTGTGGTCAAGATCAGGTCAAGCAGAGGTTGAAAACAGGAGGCTCATTATGGTATATAACCTTTACATTAGGCAGAATTGTAGGAGTTTGCCAAAGCCCGGCCAGCATTTTTAAAATCGTTTGATAAAATGTAGCAAAATTCAACAAATTAATCCAAACATTCAAGAATTATAGTCTCATACCCGTATGTATAAAGGAAAGGACTTAAACATAAATATAGACAATATTTAGATAAGGTAGTTACATAAATCATGACTTTAACTCTGAAATGTTTTGACAAAGAAAGATCGGAAGACAGGTAGAATCAGAGACAAAAGCCTCCATACATATAATAAGAGTCCTGAAGATTCTATGGAGAGACCTCAGAATGAAAAAAAAAAAAAAAGCCGTAACAGACCATATCTATCTATCTATCTATCTATATTTGTATTTATATAAATATATAAAACCAGTTTGCTTAAGCCAAAGTGAATCTGGAGGGGATACATGTTAAGCCATAAACAGAATTAATATTAAATGAAAAAAGAAATATTTATACCTCTACTATCTGAGGATTATTTTAGATTGGATTATAATTGGATTTAGCCTCCAAAGCCTTTCTGGTTAGTTTGTTATTTAGTATATTTGCAGAATATGTTAACTGTCTTCCCGGATCATTCTGAAGATAAAGTGAAATAAGAGACACGGAAACATTTGGAAAACATTAAAGTCCCATTCAGATGTGAGCAATTACTGATATTTTTGTCAAAGAAAAGTGTATTTGGTAAGATAAAGTAGATGCTGAAGAAAATTATTATTATGGTCTAAAAGAAAATGTAATTATTTTGGCACTGTCTATACCATTGCTCTACTCTATTTGTATCTAGTCAAAGGTTAATTACATACTGATGAACAAATAATATATTTTTTTAACAGTCTGTCTGAAGCACATCAGCCTGATGAAATAATGACAGGATAGCTAATTGATTAATCAGTCAAAATTTTTCACTGATATTTGGCCACAGATTGATGACCAGGTACTCCATAAATTCATGATCTTTGACTTTCTAGTTCAGCTACTACCCCCCAAATTAAAGAAATAATATTGGATAGTTTCTTCTTTGGGGAATTTCTCATTGCTAAAGATAAGCCAGTCTTCACAAAAATCAATGATTAAATATCTTAACTTCCCACCACAAGTTTTAAGGGTTGTCATGGATGCAAAACCTTATACTTGAAAACAGAATAGTTCTTTAATTTTTATTTTCAACAACAGAAAAAAAGATGACAGGGTTCATAATATTTTGCAAATATTCTGCAAAATTAATGGGAATGACTCTTTTCCTATTCTCATACTTTAATTACTTGTTTCACATCTGTCTTCTCTGCCAGACCACAAATTCTGCAAGTGTTAAGGACAATGTCTTTTTTCACTGTTCTATCCTGTGTCTAATAACATGCCCTGCACACAATAGATGCTTAATGACAGAATGAATAATAAATAATTAGCATTTGCATAGTGTAATTACAACATACTTTTCTATTACCTCTCTCGTTTGATCTTCAAAAATAGTACTTATTCTATGAGTTTGACAGATGGGGAAGTAAAGGCTTGGGAAGATTTTAGTAAAGGCTAGTAAAAAGAAGTACTCAGAATAAAATGCATGAGGTAGAGGTGGCATCACTATTACCTTTCCCCCTCTAGAATATAGTGAAAAACTCAGGGGGGAAAAGGAAAACAGTTCTATTTTTTTTCAGGAATTAAACAGATATTGTATACCATCTCCCAACTTCTGCCATTCCTTTCTATTTCGGGTGATAAATACTAAAGTTAAATATCGTTTAGGTACCAGGAATAAAATATTTGATCCCATTCCCCTTAAGTCAATGGACCAATAAGCAAAACCTTTTCCATATTATCTTATGAATGAAAACTCCTCACATATCCTGCTATCAAAGAATGCTTCCATTAATTTACTGAGCTTCCACTCCACACACATTTTGCAATACCTAAGTTTTAAAAGCAAAATCCACAACAAACTCTCCAAGTTTTATCCACAGATTGTTAAGGAGCTCCTATTAGTAAAGAGAAGAGTCAGCCTTTTGTTCATAAAGGAAACGCTGAAATTCTAAACTGAAAACTAACCCCCAAGATGAGTATAGCTGAAAGACAAAGACATAACGAGGTTAAAACCATTTCAAGTAAAAGACAAAAATCATATATTACCTTTAAAAATATAATAGTTTATAACCAACAGTATCCAATTCTTCGTCTAGATGACCACAAATGTATCTAATACAATTTGATAAAATTGCTCTTTTAAAGCAATGACTCTAGAAAGCTAAAATATAACTAAATTCAGTGAGTGGGGCAATAAGGTTGAATAATTAGTATTTTCTTTGAAACCTAATATATATTTGGTAAAAATATGAAGAGTCACACCTCAACACTCATTAAACCTTTTATTATATATAATATGTAAGCAACCATGGGTCATTACTGCCCACTACACTGATCAGCTAAGCCTGTATGTCACGTGAAGGATTATTAAGGAAATGTAGAATTGATGAATGTTTTCACATAGAGTTTAATTATTTCTTTGACATTCAATTTTCTTTACAAGTCATTCTGTTCTTCACAGTTAACCGTTTTGCTGTTGGCGAACCGAATGAAATTTTTCTCCAGAATCTATTATAAGCACATTAACTCTTCATACTCTGAAAACTAGAATGTGTCACTTACTCTTTAAGAACTGTTTTTATTTTATTTGACAAATAACTAACAACCAAAAAAATCATATATCCACTTGAAACAATAAAGTCATAATTGAGGTACCCTTTCTTCCCAAACCACCCATGCTTTCCAACCCCCTCTTCCTCACTGTTACAAGCTGGTACATGTCATTCTTAAAATTTTACTTCTATTTAAAGAATCATTTCTATACTGACTTCCATACCTACACATTTATCCATCTAACTATAAACCTTTCATTAATGAAAAAGAATTATGTTACACATTTTAGTATGCAACTTTAATTTATTGAGGTGAAATTTCCATAATATAGAATTAACCATTTTAAAGTGAACGGTTCAGTACACTGAACCAGTACGGTTTAGTACATCTGCAATGTTGGGTTACCACCACCCTCTATCTGTCCATTCAAAGTAAAACCCCTTATCCATTAACCAGTTTCTGCCTATTTCCTCCTCCCCACCAGTCTCTGGAAACTACATTTGCATTTTGTCTCTATGGATTCATTTGTTCTAGATATTTCATATAAATGGAGTCATATAATTCATGACTTTGTGTGTGGCTTCTTTCACTTAAGCATAACATTTTGAGGTTCATCCACATTGTACTTTCACTCCTTTTTATGGCTGAAAAATATTCCATTGGATGTATATGCCACAATTTATCTATTGATGGACATTGGACGGTTTCCAGCAACTTTCTTTTTGCCCATAATAATATATTACAGACATTTTTCCAGGTTAATACATGCAGAAGGACCTTATTCTCTTTCTTTTTTGCACAAGTATTTTTTTTAAAAAAACCCCTGATAACACATCATTTCACCTATCTTCATATTTTGGTATGCATTTCTAAAACTAAGAACACTTTCTTATCTAACCATGATGCCATCATCACTCAATTATTAATGATTAAAAATACTGATTTTTATGCTTAGTGACATAAATTAGAGAAAGACAAATACTGTAGGATATCATCTATATCTGGAATCTAAAAAACAAAACTAGTAACTATAACAAAAAAGAAACAGATATTGAGAAAAACAGAGCTTACCAGTGGGGAGAGAGAAGAGGGGAGGGGCGAGATAGGGGTAGGGGATTGAGAGGTAAAAACTACTATATATAAAATAAATAAGCTACAAGGATATATTGTACAGCACAAGGAATATAGTCAATATTTTATATAGGTGTAAATGAAGTATAACCTTTAACAATTGTGAATCACGATGTGTACACCAAAACTTATATAAGTGTATATTATACATCAACTATACCTCAATTTAAAACATATACTGACTTTACTGGTTCTGTTTGTAATTTGAGGTATTAACTAAAGTTATGTTCAACTGTAGAGTTTAACTTAGTGATTTCTTGAATTTGACTTCCATTTAAAAATTTTGGGACTTCCCTGGTGGTCCAGTGGTTAAGAATCCGCCTTCCAATGCAGGGGACGCAAGTTCAATTCCTGTTCAGGTAACTAAAATCCCACATGCCACGGGGCAACTAAGCTCTAGAGACTGCGCGCCACAACTAGAGAGCCTGTGTGCTGCAACTACTGAGCCTGCATGCTCTGGAGCCCACATGCCACGACTAGAAAAGCCCGTGTGCTGCAAGGAAAGATCCCGCGTACCGCAACGAATATCCCACATGCCACAACTAAGACTCGACACAGCCAAATAAATAAATAAATAACGTCTTAAAAAAAAAAAAAGTAAAAGTTTCACACTTGCTTCAAAACTAAAGTGTTAGGTAACTTTTACCTAGGTGATAAATCTTGCCTTTATTCCTCTAATCAAGAAATTTCTACCCAAATTAGGAAATATAAAAATATAAAAATGTAAATTGTAACACAATTTACAATAATGATATTTTAATCAGTTTGGATGGTAGAAAAAGCAAGAGATCAATGAAGTAAATTTTACATTTATTTTGAATGCTGAATTTTCCAAGGTTTTCTGAAATAATAAAGCACTGCTGCTATTCATAATGGTGACCAGTGCTGCAGTATAATTAAAGAAATAGCAATGTCTAATTAAAAGCTGTTAACACTGCTATGCCTTGGGTCAAAACAGAAACTGGCCCAACCTAAATAAAGTCCAATACCATGAAAATAATACCATATACTTATATACCGCTTTATAGTTTTCAAACATTTTTACTTCTTAAAAAGGCATAATAAGCCAAATTACTAAAATACTGATACATTTATCCTATTAAAATCAATATATTTAAAAATATCTGCAAACATTCTAATTCCACTGATGTATGTAACAACCCACAGCAGTAGGACCAGCAAGTATTATTATCTCTATTCTATGGATAAGATAACTGAGGCTAACAAAAATATCTTTAACATCACGTAACTGTAAAATAGCCGAGTCATTCAGAAGAATGATTTTGTTAGTTAAGAACAGAAAAGAAAAAAATACGTCCTCCTAAATCACTTTGTTAATGTAATATGAACATTTAAAAATTTAAATGATGATAGTTAATATTCTAACAGAGAAATCTGGTAAATAATAGACATATTTATAGTATATAAATAAATTGGTATCTATAATCTGTTTCACTTTAAGAAGAAAAATTCAAGTTTTTTTCTTAAACATTATGAAAACAGTTCTTGAATAAGAATTCGTCAGATAATATATTATTTCTTAACATATCCTAGTATACAAGTACATATCTGAAGTTTCTGTGATATGGTAAATCATGTTTAATTTTGTTCTAAATGGTTAAAAGTAAATTTTGTGAAATAATTATATTTGTCCTAAAGCTAACATGTCAATATTCAAAGCACAGCAGTTTTTTTTTAAATTTATTTTTGGCTGCATTAGGTCTTTGTTGCTGCACGTGGGCTTACTTTAGTTGCCTTGAGCGGGGGCTGCTCTTTGTTGCGGTGCACGGGCTTCTCATTGCAGTGGCTTCTCTGGTTGCAGAGCACGGCTCTAGGCACTCAGGCTTCAGTAGTTGTGGCTCTTGGGCTCTAGAGCGCAGGCTTGGGTAGTTGTGGCACACGGGCTTAGCTGCTCCGCGGTATGTGGGATCTTCCCAGACCAGGGCTTGAACCCATGTCCCCTGCATTGGCAGGCGGATTCTTAACCACTGAGCCACCACGGAAGCCCCCAACATAGAGTTTAAAAGATGTCAGCCTCACGTATGAAAAAATTTTGTTATAAAATTTACATTAGATTAAATGCTACACCTGGTGCTAAAAAGCTTCTTCCTAAGCATTTAACAAGACACTTATATTGGTGACATCTTTAAAGATATAAGAAGAGAGCAGGTCTCATCATCAATTCTGATTACACAGAAGATTCATTTTTAACTAGGAATGGATAGCTCAGAAGGTTGACCAATAACAACTACAGTTCATTAACATCAATTTTCTAGTTGATGCTCATCAGTTGGTATTTTAGAAGATTTTACTTGAAAATATTCACAACATTAACAACAACAATAAAAAAGGAAGAAAAAACAGAAGGAAGGAAACAGACTTAGTGCTGCCCAATACCATCATTGCAAATCTTACCAAAGACTGAACAGGAAGGAGCCTTAAACCTTTATACCCCATAAGGTTCCTAAGAAATGTATCTGAGGCACACTGGCAGGGCAGTTATGAAATGATTTTTATTGCCACTGGCCATATTGTACCTGTTCTGTGGATAATTAGAGTCCTTCAGTTTCCAAAGCTGTCAATCTGGCACCTTTCACGAGCACTATATTCACTTTAAATAAAACAAACAAAACAAAATTTATAATTCAAAGAACTAAAAACAGAAACTACAAATTGCAGCAACTTTATAGTTGTGATATAAACCAACAAATAAGAGAAGTAAAATACCAGTAATATCTTACATTTTGAGATTCTTTGTTTGAACGCTATATCACAACTTTATAAAGTTTAAGCCAGACAGTTTAGGTACTTTTGTACTATACAAGTAAACACTTATATTTAAAAATTTCTTCACTGTATCAGTGTTGAAAATTTTATATTACTTCATCTCGGTATTCAAATAGGTTTATAAATCTGCGCTTTACTATAGATTCCATACACACCCAATATTGTGTCCTAAAATGCCTGGATGGCTAACTAGGAAAAAATAGGGAAAATGTGTGTTCATAATTATTAAAAATAAATAAATAAATAAAACAATTTACATATATGCACCATACCTGCAGTTGACCATTTAATGAACTCAAGTCTTCTGCTTTCTTTTCTAAAGATTGAACCCAGACTTTTCTTTTTTGTCTGCATCTTGAAGCTGCTGCTCTATTTCTTTCCAGAAACTTCCTTCTTTTTTCATCCGGATCTTCGTTAGCTGCTCTTCTTCGACGACCAGTTGTATTTTGGGTCTGTGGAGTTGTGTGAGCTGGAGAAGCCTATAATAGACACAAATGAAAGTTTTTTATATTTGTACCTAGTGGTTAAATTAACACAGGCAGTAAAGGGTGGCAAAGGTGAGAGCCACTAATTTTATTTTCTAAGTCTCATTGTATACATCAATATTGTAGAGCAATGTGAAAATCACCCTGTGGTTTAACAAATTCCTTGAAATAAATGAGCATTGCTAAAACACGATTCTCACTAATTAACTATCACAGTGAATGTATTCTTTAAAGTTTGTATAGTATTTTCATTTTTATAGAAATAATACAAAGAAATTTAAAATGCAATACAAATGATCATGTACAGATCTTGTAGTTTTCCATCTTGTATTTTTCCAAGTGTACTTTTAAGCAAACATTGTGGTATTATTCAATCCTTTGATAATTATTAAGGTACTAAAATAAAAATAACTTCCTATTTAAATTCATTATGAGAAACCATGTTTTCTATGATATTTTTGAAATAAAAAATAGCATTAAATCTCTAAATTTTCTTTAAAAATTGGTTTCTCTAAAATTAAGGAGTTGAGAGTACATACATATTTTAGTGTATTCAGCTCTTCTTCAGTTTTTGAAATTTGGGATCAGTCTTTTTCTAAGGGTCAGGTTCATATAATTATTAATGCTCATTTTCCTGGTGGGTAGAATCCCAGAGTCTAGATTTTCATTTTAATTGGTCCCCCTGCCCTGCCAGATCAGCCAGAGACAGGAATCTTCAGTCACTAGTGATACAGTCCAGTGTGTAGGACTACAGAATAACATCTTCAAGCTTCTCACAAATCCCAAAATTGTGCCACACAACACTTGAATACAGGAGACAGTATATGAACCCTTAGAAATAGTGCAAAAGAAACAGCACTTTGTGGCCACAGACACATGATCCAAAGAAGCAGCCTGAAAAACCTCTACTTAATGGTATTTTAAAACGATGTGAACAAAAACTTCTATCTTCTCTTAATCTATACAATAAACAAAAATCTTAAAAACTTAAGATAAGTTCTGCAGGGAAATAACCTGAATTAGTTCTCACTCTACAAACTCCAAAAATCAAAGTTATCATTCCTTTTCCAAGTAACTAGCATTAAATATTGTGAGGGTTATTTCATTTATACTGTATTTTAATTGTAATTAAGATCAAGAATTAAATCAGATTCTTTTACCTATATAATTGCAATTAATCTTTTAGAAAAATCTTTCTATGGCTGGCTTCAAGAATGGTAACTTTGAAATATATTCTTTTATCCTCTTAACTTACTAATAGCAGGTTTTAAAATTTTACTGAATAGGGGAGAACAGTTTTTGTTTTTAATTGACAACTTGGTTACTACAGCAAAGGCTAATCACAGGTATTGTAAGCAGAAACTATTACAGAGTTATATTTGTATATCATTACCCCTAACAAGGATTTGAGGCTACTTAGAAGCATATATTTCTCCTTCTCTCCCTCATTCCAGTGATTCATTCATTCCACTTCATTGAAAAAAATACAGGAGCTATGCTAGTGATACAGCAGTGAACAAACAGATAAAAGTCCTGCCCTCATGGAGCTTCATTCCAATACAATAAAATATAAAGCTATAGATGAAAACTAGATCCAGGGAAACTACAGTTAGTATAAGAAAATAAATTATATTCATTTATTTTCTTTTAAATAAACATTTAAAGATGTAAAAGCCATACTAAGCTTACAGGCCGTACAAAGAAATAGCCATAAGCTGCATTCGGCTCACGAGCTAGTTTGCTAACCCCTGAATTATGACATGAGAACATACTCACTTTTCCCCTCTCTTGGCCCCTAAGTAAAGTTGCTTAGTGGATGACAACCACAACTACACTCCACTTTATCTTAAGTTTCACAAAGATAAAATACAGTAATCTAAATACCTATGCTTAGTAGGCAGTCTAAAACTTGCTGTGTAACTGTGTTTCTTTAATTGGAAAGTTTTACTTTTAAATGTGAATATTCTTTAAGTAGAGAAGATAAAAGGTATAAATAGAGCTCTGAAACATTTAACAGAAATATAGTAATGCTTACTGTAGAAATATACTGCAGACATATAGAAATATCAATCATCTAATGGGCGGTAACAAATTAAAGATAAGTGAAAAGGGCCTCTGGTATAAATAGCTGCCATTAAGCCTATCTGCTCCTTTGGTGTATTTCACAAATGTTAATTCAAGAATCGTTTGACTTATATTAGTAATATAATACCTATATACATTTCTTGTTGAATACAATCAACAGAAAAAAGTTTTCTTTAAAAAGTATTGATGGACATTACGCCATGTCAAACCAACATACAGACACTCACAGAAACATTTACAGGGTGCCATGAGCAGTAACAATTGCTTGATTATTTTTACTTATTTATTTTTTGTATCAATACTTTTACATTGAACTACCTTTTCCTAAGGCTTTTTATACACTTTTGGAATAAAATTTTACCAGAAAATTTTTTTCAAAGCATATAGTCATTTAAGTTACACTGTGTTTGTTTGTTTGTTTTTAAGGATAACTGAACACTGAATGATAAAAACAACACACATACCGGAGTTTCTGTAGTGGATGTGGCTGGCTGTTGTAATGACTGTGGTCGAGATTCCTCTGATTGAGTCCTAACCAGTCCGCTACCATGACCTTTGACAGTATCGCCATTGGTAACTGGAGGATGTTGCTGGGTCAAAGCAGCTTTTAATCTCTGAAATGCAAACACCAATTTAAAAAAAACGTTTCCTGCTTTCCACCCAAATCCAACTCCCAGCATACTCTTTGGTTAACCAAAAGAAATTATTTGTTAAGGAATACATAAATACATTCGGCTTTAATATTAGTTTTGATTTATCATATTCCACTGCATTCCTAAATATCAGTAAGACGAACAGGACCTTTGGAAAGTTTGCCTGAGTCTTTTTTGTCTAGTACTACTAGAGGGTTCTATACTTTGCTATTCCTAATTAATCAATTTTGAGAAAAGAGTGGAAACTAAAAACACTGTTGACTGAAAATAACTAGATTTGTTCAACTAAAATAAGCAAAACAAGTTAATTATGCATGTTTCACCTATTTTCTCCTACCCCATTCCTATATCCCATATCCCAGTCTTTTCAGGCTCTGCCTAGATTCTTAGACCTAAATATCTTCTTTTTCAGATTTGAGTCCATTTGATCTCTGCTTGCAGGTTTGATGTCACTGCTTACTTGGACAATGACCTGATGTTGCATTTTTTAGGCCATTGTACTGACTGTCAGACTGAACCTCCTGCTAGAACCCACAGCTGGGTTTGCCTCCCTTAGGTCTTCCCTGTCACCAGTAAGCAGACCTAGCTCCAAGTCTATCCCTTCTACTATGTTCCATTTTGCCAGTGAACTGCACCCAACTCACTGTCAGAGTATGGCAGATCTAGCGTTACAATGAAGCTCTAGACATTTATGGCTACTTCTTTAAAACAAAACAAAAAAAACACCATTTGAGTAAGGCTTATTATTCTATCAGCAAAAATATATGAGTATCCTATCTCCCCAACCAAACAGTAAGCTCTTTAAGAGCAGAGATTGCCTTTTATTTCCTTGCATTCCTTTTAGCAACTGGTACATTGATTTGCTACATAGATGGACAACAAATATATTTGCTAATGGACAGAAATTGGTTTCTTTGAAAATGGCACATGGGATCTTTGGGGTGTTTTATTGTTATGCTCTATAAATATGAAATAATTAGCACAAAATAGTCATATTATAGTATCTTAGCAATGAAAGGGATCTCAGGGATCTGAGAGACCTGGGACTATTATTGATGATATTGTTCTTAATAACTCAGAAGTAGCCCTTGAGCTCAAAATATAGTTTTATAACAAAATCTGGTGAAGAGATATGTCATTACATTTTCCTAAGATCCACACTCAGGTGCACATGTGGCAGGGAGGGAGGTTACAAATACTGATATAAGAACTATGCTGCAGTCTACCCAGTGCTTCCCACACTTCCTAGAAGTCAATTAACTGCCTTGGTATCACATGCTAAAAACAGATTCTTGGCAACCTTTCCTCTCTTCTTTCCCTGGAAATAGCATAAAGGGGTAGATAGTAGAGAAGAGCTTTAGAAAAAGTCTCCCAAATGATTCTACTACAATTGTTTTCATTTATTCCAACTAAGAACAATTTAGAAAATTTGTAATTTCTTTATTTTCACCTATACATATCTTCTTACCATCTATAATTGATCCAGATCCCTTAAAAACTGAAGCACAGGACTTCCCTGGTGACACAGTGATTAAGAATCCACCTGCCAATACAGGGGACACGGGTTCAATCCCTGGTCCGGGAAGATCCCACATGCTGCAGAGCAACTAAGCCTGTGCACCACAACTACTGAGCCTGTGCTCTAGAACCCACAAGCCACAACTACTGAGCTCACAAGCGACAACTATCGAAGCCCACGTGCCCTAGAGCCCTTACACCGCAACTACTGAGCCCACATGCTGCAACCACTGAAGCCCGCGTGTCTAGAGCCTGTACTCCGCAACAAGCGAAGCCCCGCTTGCTGCAAACAGAGAAAGTGACGCGTGGCAATTAAGACCCAACACAGCCAAAAAATAATAATTAAAAAAAAAAACAAGCATATATGAAAAGATCAAAATTTCCAATGAAGCAGTAATTCTAACTAGACAAGTGTTAATGGACATTTTCTACTGCTAATCATTGTAGATTCTGGGTATGATTTTAAAAACAAAGTCAGTAGTATAAAAAATATTTTGTTGAGGTATAAGTTACATACAGTAAAATGAACTCTTTTTAGTGTACAGTTCTGTGAGTTTCAACAAGCACATACAGTCGTGCAACCACCCTCTACAATCAGGATACAGAACAGTTCTATTACCCCCCCCAAACTTTCCTCATGCTTCTTTCCTGTCACTCTCCTCCCACCCACAGCCCCTGGAAACCACTAGTCTGGTTTTTGATCCCCAAAGTTTTGCCTTTTCCAGAGTATCATATAAATGGAATCATACAGTGTATATAGCCTTTTGAATCTGGCTTTTTTCCTTTAGCATAATGCACTTGAGATCCATCCCTGTTGTTGCATTATCAGTAGTTTTTCAATGAGTTTCTAATAAACAGTATTCCAATTTTACAGATTAGGACACTAGAGATCATTTGCCCAAGGTCACACAGCCATTAAGCTAGTTAAAATCCTACATTTGAACATGGATCTCCTTAATTTCAAAGTGCACAGTTTTTCCATGGCACCATGTTACATATGTTATCCTACCAAAAAAAAAAAAAAAAAGGGAAAAGGAAAAATCAAGAAAGAAAAAGGAAAAAATTAAGGAAGATTAAAAATTAAGGAAGATAAGGAAATTAAGGCTGGATGGCTTGATGATTCAGAAGACAACCACAAGGGAATTCCCTGGCAGTCCAGTGGCTAGGACTCCATGCTTTCACTGCCATGGGCCCAGGTTCAATCCCTGGTCCGGGAACTAAGATCTCGCAAGCCACGCGGCATGAAAGACAATCACAAAGGATTAGGAATGCCAAGTCTGATACTGCAACTGCTAAAGTCCTGTCACTCCAGGATCAGGTATGTTTTTTCCATCTTTTCTGACTGAATACTTCTTTATGAATTGCAAATAGCACCACAATAGGTTAGTATATGTAATGTATACTGTATACATATTAGCATACATAATGTATACAGCTGAGAAGACACTTTATTGTTTAGAATTTAACTCTGCCTCAAACAATCTGTGTGACTCTGAACAAATCATTTCAATCTCTGAGTCTGTGTTTCCTTGTCTGTAAAATTGGGAACAATGGTAATTTCCTTGCAGGGATAAGGTAAAGATTAAATATAATATGCAAAATTACCTGATTCATAAAAGGATTTCTTAAGTATCAACTTCCTTACTTTTTTCTTTTTTAAACAATTATTTATTTTTGGCTGAACTGGGTCTTTGTTGCGGCGCACAGGATCTTTTGTTGTTGTGTGTAGGCTTCTCTCTAGTTGTGGCATGTGGGTTTTCTCTTCTCCAGTTGTGGCACACAGGCTCCAGGGTGCGTAGGCTCTGTAGTGATGTGTGGGTTCCAGAGTGCGTGGGCTCTGTAGTTTGCGGCACGCGGGCTCTAATGGAGGCACGTGAGCTCAGTAGTTGTGGCGTGAGGGCTTAGTTGCCCTGAGGCATGATGTGGGATCTTAGTTCCCTGACCAGGGATCAAACCCGTGTCCCCTGCATTGTAAGACGGATTCTTTACCACTGGACCGCCAGGGAAGTCCCTTCCTTACTTTTTTCAAAAACAGCTATTGAGGCCTCTATTTTTTTAGCACAGGTGTCAGGGTGAGGACACCAAAGAATCAGGAAAGTTCCTATACTTTTGTATTTTCAAAATACACTTAGAGGGAAAAAAAGTACTTAGGGGTTCATCTTAAGGACTGGTTTAGCTTCAGACATATTTTATTATGGAAAATATACTCTCAAGACCATGTGACACACTGCATCTTTCAGAATCCAGGTCAGATTCCTGGTTGCTTTTTTTCTTCCTTCTTTTTTAAACAAGCAGAAATGACCACATTAGGAAATTGGGACACTCATAACTGATGGGCTAATGTGGAAGTGGATGGATTAAAAATTAGGTAGGTGACCAAAGCAGTAGTTGGCTGTAATCAGGTAGGAATACTGAGGCTAAATGGTCAAAGAACTTAAAGTAAAAAGACAGGAGTCTGAAGGTATGGGTCACATAAACAGAAGGAGGAGGATCTGAGTGTGCATACTTATATCTTTTAAAAACCAATCTATATGGGGCTTCCCTGGTGGTGCAGTGGTTGAGAGTCTGCCTGCCGATGCAGGGGACACGGGTTCGTGCCCCGGTCCGGGAAGATCCCACATGCCGCGGAGCGGCTGGGCCTGTGAGCCATGGCCGCTGAGCCTTCGCGTCCGGAGCCTGTGCTCCACAACGGGAGAGGCCACAACAGTGAGAGGCCCACGTACCGGAAAAAAAACAAAACAAAACAAAACAAAACCCACCAATCTATAGCGTTAGGTGGGCTTCCATTTCTGCATATAAAATGTACATAAATATACATATTGGTTGAGATGTGAAGCTTGGTAAATTATGTGTTGGTAAAACATTTTTAAGTCCTTAGGTAGAAAACAAAGAAGAGCATTTAAAGTTTTATAGTGAAGAGCTTAACTCTTAGAATTAATGAAATACAGTAACTGCACCTAGGGGAGTCTGAAGTACATAAACATCACTCTCTTGAATAATCTTTAGTAGGGCAAGTTACTACCTTATAGAGCACTTAAAAGCAGCATTCATTATCCTCTCTTGACTGCCCTAGGGTATACAGTACTCATCCAGGGAGGAAGCTCTAATGTTTACTCCATGCTGTTACATTGATTACGATGGGTCTTACTTGGAAAAGTGTGCCACTGGGTACAAAATGTAAGAAAAAGATTTTCAAGGGTTAATTAACACTGCTCTGAACTGCAGATTTTTTTTTTAAAACAGCAACAAAAACACACATACACTAAAAGAAATTACAGTGGGTTAGGTGAAGGAAGTTGTCATTATTCATATACATTTTACAATAAGGATATCTACAATCCACCCACATATATGTTAGAGATATTTTAAAGAAGGGCAACTATTTGGTCCTCCCCCAAATTAATGAAAACATATAAATATAATATTTATTTTACAGTAGAAATTTGGAGCTAATCAATTAGTCCAATTACCATCTTACAGATAAAGAAACTAAGGCCCAAAGAGTGAAGTTACTTCCCAGAAGCACAGAGGTAGTTATAAAAGAAACAGAGCTAGGACCAGAAATTCTGTCTGTTGACTCTTACTTCACTGAACAAACATATTTTAAATAAAAGTTTTTCCAAACTAGAGCTTTTGTCTAATATTAAGTATTCTAAGTATATTTTAATAATCATTAAGAAGAGTATTAGACATTGGTCAGTCCATTACTAAGATCAAAATTTCTATCAATAGAGAAATCTAGTTAAGTAAATAAAGATTGAATACTCAGAGAAAGTAAGTAAGATTTAACAAGTCTATATTCTCTAACATGTACAGTAAAAGCTAGGCATAATTTTAATTTTAAACTAAAGGTATACAGTGAAAGAAAACTAAAATCTTTATTACTACATTTCTAAGCAGACTTAGTGCTTTAATGTTTAGAGTTAAAATTTTAGTGTTGTAAAATTCAACTACTATGTTGAAAACTTTTTTCTTAGAGATTGTGTCAATTAAAGAGTAAATAGTCTGTTGTGCTGACCAATCTGACACTCATCTTAAGAGGTAATCTGCTAAAAATAATTTGTTATTCAAATTCTATGTTATATGTTGTACCCCTGAAAACAAATTTTATCACATCTGTCAGAACTTGGTAGGAAGAAACTACTCTATCATAGTTCAAAGAAAAAACACAATGTTCTCTAGAAACAATGTATGAAAAAGTCAGATCCATATTTCATATGTGCCACAAAAGCTCATCAGAGTAATAACCCTCCTTCTCTGGGGTGTTATCCTACCATCTGCTGCTCTATTACTTATCTTTATTTTGCAACTAATTAACAGCATAATCTTCTAAATTCAGCAAGTTAATTATCATTATTGTAGTCTTTGCAGCATCATCAGTCCTCGTGAAATCTTGTCTCCCCACCCCCAGAGAACATATGAAAATGAACTACGTTGGGAGAGAGTCTGTTTCTTTGGAGTGGGCTCGTTAGGTGTTTGCTGATTAGCTTGGCGTGCAGAGGCAGGTCAGAAGAATTCTGCTGAACATGAGGTTCCATGCAGGGCCCAACTAAGTTAATGTAGGTTTCTGAACATTTGCCAAGATGCCCTCTGTCAGCGCTCAGTAGAAACCCCCTGCAGAAACCCTACTGGCTACCCACTGTGTGCAAAGATCTCTCTCAGTTTGTCACACAAGTCTTAAAGGAATGATTCTGGGGAATACTACTCAAATACTTTACTAAATCTTCTTAAACAAAACTCCTGGATGGTTAACATTTTCTTATTTAGAAGTTACTTTTTTTTTTTTTTTTTTTTTTTGCAGTACGCGGGCTTCTCACCGTGTGGCCTCTCCCGCTGCAGAGCACAGGCTCCGGACACACAGGCTCAGAGGCCATGGCTCACGGGCCCAGCCGTTCCACGGCATGTGGGATCTTCCCGGACTGGGGCACGAACTCGTATCCCCTGCACCGGCAGGCAGACTCTCAACTACTGCGCCACCAGGGAAGCCCCAGAAGTTACTTTTTGATTACAAATATTACATAGGAAATTTGTTTTATTAGAAGAGTAACACAGATAGCAAATATCTGTGGTTTAATGTGCTTAATGACCAACAAAACCCCTAAACCTAAATCTGGTGAGATCCAGTGAAATTTTGTGAAAATAGTAGATAATAGGAATTTTCCTAGAGTATTAAAAAATACTAGGTAATCTTGTATTTGTGGACCACCATATATATATATTTTTAAAAACTACGTGCTTACTTTTCCAAAGACTTAACGTTTTTAAAAAACAAAACATAACAAACACAACTTGTCCTGAAGAAATTTCTTTAGCAAAAAAGAAGGATCTTATTTAAATATTTATAGTAGACACAAACACAATGCATATAAATCTTCCTGTGAGCACTGGGCATCTGAAAATCAGGGCACCACAAAAGCATCCTTGGCTATCTTAGGATACAAATAAGTTTCTCTTCAGCTGTAGTGCGCTACTCATTCTTATGTGTTCCAATGCTGCCATTTCTCAAACATTATTTTTTAACCACATTTTAGCACAATCACCATTGCTGCACTATTTAGCATGTCGTTAACAGACTGTGACCACAAAAGTCAAACAAATCCTTAACAGAAATGCAGAATCAAGCAGGGAGGATATTTAAAATATCTTCAAAGAGTTGAAAACAACAAAGCAAAATCCACTTGAAGCAGTGAAAGAAGAAATTATAAGTTTTGCTGGGGTGCTACAGACTGGTAAACAGTCAGAAAAATTATTTAATGTGTAATGTGAATCTAGGGGATGTGAGCTGGGAACCATTCATTTGGAGAGCATGGAACTGGAATTCTATCACTGATAGAGAAAGAATTAAGTCCCATGATCGTTTATCTGATCATTAAGAAACCTCTGTGCAATGGGATATGAACCTAGTCTCAACTTTCTCCAGTTAGAATTATACAATTATTTATTTAGTAAATCTTTTTTTTAGCCCTTTGATGTTTAATTAAGTAATCAATGACACTGACATTTTAATCTAAATTTAGAAACAATCTGTAACTATTTTGTATTTTATGTTACAAATGTATCTAAAATAACTTGCCACATAGAGTAAGAGACTGCCCTTGGATTTTAGTTTTAAATGTTTGAGATTGATTTAGTCCTGTGATTTTAGTTGGAAGAACTAAGATAATCTTACTAAGCCTCTTAATAATACAGGAATATTGAAGAGAACCAAACCCTCATTATATCTATAATTTAATTATTTCAGTTATTGAAGTACTTGGGGAAGTTTGTTAGACAATGAGGTACCTATAGAGAAAACAGGATATATTAAGTTTAAAATGAAGTTTAGTATGTTTAATTTTATTTTAAGCCCTTTAAAAGTGATCGCTGTACAACTCAATTTATAAATTGGCCTTGAGAACTTAGGGAAGAAATAAGTTTTTGAATTTGTAACTTTATTTTTAAAAAGGAGACTCTCAATAATGGTTTTTGTGCACAAAAGTCACCATCAAGGGTATCAAAAAACTGAAAACAAGAGCCAAACACCTCATTGATACAATATAATCCTAACTGCCATACCTGTTGGGGAAAAAAAATCAATAATGGCATATTAAAAAGATAAGAAGACTTTTTTTTTACTCTCTTGATGATCATTGGAAACATTTGCAAGAAAAATCTCAAAACTTAAGATCACGTCTGAGGAATTTCTTAGTACCCAAGAAATGTTTGTTAAATAAACAGCAATCATTAGAAATAACTGTTAAATGAGGCTGATGCAAAATAAATGAACATGAATTAAACTACAAAACCCAAACTATTTCCGGGTTATTCCCAAAGGTTGGTAGATTTGTTTTGTACTTATACCAATATATAAGTATACTTGATAATGATGATAATGAAATTCAAGCACTGAAAATTCTTCAATCAAACTGATTCACTGGACAATCAAATATACTAAAGGTGGTACATTACCAAACCACAATGTAATTTAATTAATATAGAAATCAATATGAAACAGATAAAAAGCCCTGAAATATTTGGAAATTATATACTACACTTTTAAATAACCCACAGTTCAAGGAAGAAATCACAAGGGAAATTAGAAAATAAATAATAAAAGTACAGCATATCAAAATTTGTGCACAGTTATAGCGTTAAATGCCTATATGAGAAAGGTAAAAAGATTTAAATCAATAATCTAAGCTTCTACTTTAAGAAGCTAAAAAAAGATAAGCAAATTAAACCCAATTAAGTAGACAAAGAAAATATTAAAGATAAAAGTAGCAATCAACGGTAATACAGTATACCATTAAGAAAAATAAAGGCAAGCTACAGACTGAGAAAATATTCATGATATATATATATACATATCTATATACAAATTTGTATCTAGAATATATATAAAGAATTCCTATAACACAATAGTAAAAGACAAGTAACCAAATTTAAAGAATGAGCAAAAAATATCACAAATAATGTCTGGCTGATTGGAAATGTAAATTGAAACCAAGAGATGCTGCCACAATCTCCTAGAATGTCTACAATGAAAACAATAGATAAAACCAAATGTCCGCAAAAATGTGGGAACAACTGGAATTCCCATACACTGCTGGTAGGAATGTAAACCTTTGGCAAAAGGTCTGGCAATTTATTATAAAGTTATATGTATACCTACTCTCTGACTCAGCAATTCCACTCTTAGGTAGATAAACTTAATGAAAATATACATCTACAAAGGGAGTTATACAAGAATGTGCATATGAGCTTTATTCACAACAGCTAAATACTAAAAACCATTCAAGTGTCCACCAATAGGAGAATGGATAAAGAAATTGTGGTATACTCACACAATGGAAAACTACTCAGCAATAAAAAGAAACAAACTTTGATACACGCAACAACATGGATAAATCACATAGACATATGCTTAGCTGAACACAAGAGTATATATTGATTCCATTTACATTGCTGGTGACAAATACAAGAACAGTTGGGGGAGGTGGACTGATTGGGAAGGGAAATAAAGAAACTTGATGGGTAGATGTTAATGTTCTATACCATAATAAGGGTGTGAGTTACATGAATGCACTTAAACTGTACAGATAAAATCGGTCCATTTCAATCTATGTAAATTTTACATTAAGAAAGCCTTATGGGCTTCCCTGGTGGCGCAGTGGTTGAGAGTCCGCCTGCCGATGCAGGGGACACGGGTTCGTGCCCCGGTCTGGGAAGATCCCACATGCAGCGGAGCGACTAGGCCCGTGAGCCATGGCCGCTGAGCCTGCGCGTCTGGAGCCTGCGCTCCGCAACGGGAGAGGCCACAACAGTGAGAGGCCCGCGTACCGCAAAAAAAAAAAAAAAAAAAATTGAGTGAGGGTAGGGAGTGGTCTGAGGTACAGATAAAACAAGAATGGCAGTTATATCGCTAATAATTGAAGCTGGATGATGGGTACATGGGGGTTCATTATAGAAACCTATTTATTTTGTATGTGTTTGAATTCTTCCATAACAAAAAGCTTAAAAAAAAAAAGGAAATGGACTAATTTCTGAGTCTTTTTAAATTAAAAACAGGACAATCTTATTTACTATCCCAATTAAAATAGGCAATCACCTAAATATGGCTATTTTATATGTTAACAATATTCTAATAAGAAATTTAATTGGACTGTTAAATTTAAGTGGGGCAATCTGTGACTCCCCATGCTATTTTGGGGCTTTCAACCAATAACTTTTTCATATATAAATTTATGAAATATAGCTTTGGTATTTTTTTTAATATACAAGCATACAAAACACTTTTATTCTTATTAAATTTCTTAGTGATTAAAAGAAAAAGTTATTCAGGGAAGTTTACTAGTTTCTACAAATATGGCCTAATCTCTTATAGCCAAAAGTATTTCTTTAAATCTGATTTTTTCCATTGGAATTAATTTGTGGGAAAAAAAAGTCCACTGAATATGTAAAAATATTTTTAGATACAGTGTACAACAACAGGATCTCTTTAACTTCTATTTCTACTCTACTCAGTTTCACTAATTGAACTTTTCATTGTAACAGTTATGTTTAAAGTAGGAAGTGTAAAACACATTCCCAGTGAAGCTCTTCTGCTATTAAGTGGAAAAGATTCATCTTAGTTATTATTTCCATGCCTTTGACCTAAACATGCTGTTATGTGAAAAATTCCCCTCCTGGGTTTTCAAGTTCCCTCACCACAATCAATAACCAGCTAATTTTAATACTCTTCAACCAACTATTATTCATTCAGATGGTATATAAGTTTTGCTGTTAAAAAAAAAAAGTTATCCCATGCCAATTTCAGATTGATTATTTGCATTAATGGAGAATAGCAGTAAAAAATTTAAAGCCTTGCGATAATATTGATACATAATGGCTTTCATGTGTACAGATTTATATTATTAGTATAGTGCCTAGCATAGAACTGAAACAAATAATAGGTGTCTAAAAACTATCTATTGATTCATTGGTTGTAGTTAAGAAGAATTAGCTTTAAAGTGTGTTAGACTATAGAAGGGAGAATTACACTTATTTGAATAAAACCAACCCCCCACACTCCCCATCCCACAGCAGCAGCTTCAGATCTTCTACCAAGAAAATTAGCAAGTTAGTAGGATTTGGGGCTAAGAGAGACCCCAGAAATCAAAGTTTAACCCCTTTATTTCACAGATGAGGAAAATGAGTCTCAGAAAAGTTAAAGTGGGTTGATTAGGGGTACTGAATAGCAGAATCAGGATTAAAATGAAAATACGTTTCTTGATTCCTACTCTATAGTTCATCCCTTACCACCAATTTCTTAGTGTCTGAAACATAACTCAAAAATATGGTTTTCGTTTATATATTATGTGTAATGTTTACTAACATATACTATTTCAGAATTCTAGTTAATTCTGTTCTACTCATTTGTATGACTGTATACAACCACTCATTATATCAGCACTGCCTTCAGATGATTACTTCTAGTTTCAGCTGCAATATCTCTAGCCTCCAGCAGGGGGAGGATTTATCTAAAAAGCCACACCAAAAATCAGACAAACCAATGACAAGAACTAGAACTTTACTCCCAATCCATTCATTTGCTTTAAAGTATCAGTAGCTTGTCACTATGCTAATGAAAGCTTTCCTTTTCCAAATTTTCTGGTTCTTCTGTAATGTAATACAGTCCACGATTTTATAAAATTTGATCTAAATTGTGCATTTGAAGTGGGCTTTAATGGAAAAAACTAATTCGAAACAGGCTCAAGAAATGTATAGAACAAATAAAATCTTGCTTACCATTTTTGCTTCTGACTGTACTGGTTGAGGAGAAGAAGGACCTGGAATTCCCGGAACACTAGGCACCATGGTGACTGGTCGAACAAGCTATGCAGAAGATATTGAAAAATAATTGCTAGAGAATATATTCAAAATGAGATTTGTACTTTTATTTGCACAATGGCTGCTATAATAATTTACATATTATAATCAATATAATGCATTAACATTTACATGACAATATATTATACATTAATAGAAAATGTATATTAATATTAATATAAATATAATTGGTATAATTATTTGAGACTTCAGAATTAGAAAACTGTATCTCTGTCTGAACCCTTATTGATCTTAATCCTGATTTATCCTTCAAAAGTTGTCAATTGAGGCTTCCCTGGTGGTGCAGTGGTTGAGAGTCCGCCTGCCGATGCAGGGGACACGGGTTCACGCCCCGGTCCGGGAAGATCCCACATGCCGTGGAGCGGCTGGGCCCGTGAGCCATGGCCGCTGAGCCTGCACGTCCGGAGCCTGTGCTCCGCAACGGGAGAGGCCACAACAGTGAGATGCCCGCGTACCGCAAAAAAAAAAAAGAAAAAAAGTTGTCAGTTGTTCTGAGACACTCACTTTCCTAATCTTCAATTTTCATAATTCCTTTTTTTAAATGACTTCTTCTTATAGAAAATAATATTTAAAGTGATGGATTTCTCACAGATCTGTCACCCTTCCATTTTGAATGTGAAAGGAAAGAATGTTAAAACTTGTATAACTAGGCATAGAAAGTAATTTCAACAATGAACTTTGCTTTTCTAAAATATATACATATAAAATTTCTAAAATATACAATGAAAGTTCTTTGATATATTAATATAAAGCATGACAAAGAAGAACCTGATTACCTCTAATAATTCCTCTAATAATAATAATATGTAACAGATTTTTCTGGTTTTTGCCTTTTTTAAAAAACCTAATATCAACACTGAATGATTAATTATTATGTACCTAAAGTATACCTCTTTTTCATTTCAGTTTCTCTCATCACAGTTACATTTAACGGGATAACCATACAATCCCAGATACAGGACAAGGATGTTTCCCCCTTGAAAATATCCTGAGAAAAGAGGAAGTAATCACCTTATATTCGAGTCCTTATAAAATATCTCATTCTGAACAACAAAGTTCTGTTTGAAGACAACATATTATCTTGAAATTATTTCAATCAATGTTAATTTTGGATACTTAGAAAGGTCACTTTGGAAGAACTAGTTAATAAAAAAGTAAATATTTAACATTAATTTTAGTATTATTTCTGAGGATATAATCTCACCAAAGTGTTAGATGTTACTGTAAAGAGGCTTTTAAAACTAATTTTTAAAAGCTATACAATAAGTGATTATATTGTACTGATCAGAAACAACTATCTACAAGGTAAAAGAAGAAACTGTCTTTTTATTACATGAATGAATATTAGGACTTGGTGTAAGATTCCCAGGATTACAATAATAGATTAAACACAAGTGTTAATAGATTGTGTTAATAGATTGTGTTAATAGATTAACACAAAAGTGTTATACTGAAACTACTTGGGTGAGGATGAAAACAATGTGTTTTGGAAAATTGTGTGAGATTTCTTAAAAAGTGGTTCTAATGATGAAAACTTGAATGTTGAAGACACATTTGAAGAGTCTGAATAAACTTACGAAATGTGAGAACAGGAAAAAAGGATTATTTCTAACATATTATTCCAAAGAATGTGCTTCTAAATATTCACTATGTTATTAAATATTGTAAGTAGATATTTAACTACTGTCTATGTCTTTCAAAATTTATATATTTAACATGCCCTCAAAAAACTTTTCTTATGCATCTTCTCTTTAGGAAAGTGGGGACTATCTATTGCCCATTCTACTAGAC
This sequence comes from Aethalodelphis obliquidens, assembly GCF_003676395.1. Classification (NCBI taxonomy): domain Eukaryota; kingdom Metazoa; phylum Chordata; class Mammalia; order Artiodactyla; family Delphinidae; genus Aethalodelphis; species Aethalodelphis obliquidens. The sequence goes on along the minus strand of NW_020837946.1, from coordinate 57,456,297 downwards.
CATTTAGATTTTCACACGCTTGGGACAGCAAAGGAATTTTGTAAACCCAACCTGACCATAATATTTCACAGAGTGCTTTTATAAACAATTTCTATAGTAATCAAAATAACATGGAGTTACCTGATAAGTGTTCCAGTATAAATGTCTTCTTAAAGAATAGAAATCTATGTTAATATTTGAATTCTACAAATCTAGCAAATTGAAATGGGTTGAATATGGAATAAAGTTCTTAATACTAAAAATAAAAGGAAAACAAGATTTTTAGGATGGAAAAATGTTTTCTATCCAATTGTGTTTGCCTTGAAAGGTAAATGCTATCACAATAAATATCAGTGAGTAAATATTGCTCACCACTAAGTATTTTGTTGAATTCAGTTTCATAAACTAATCAAGCAGCCCCCCCTTGGGCTGTATTTTCTGATTACAAAGATCGGTTTTACTATAAAGAAAAAATTTTAATAGTCTAAATTTCAAACTTACTGGGACTGCAGCTGGAACATGCACATTCGAACTTGTAATTGATGCAGGAATAGCAACAGGCATGGTTTGTCCATTAGGAAGATGTAACAGAAGAGGAAATGGGCCTGGTACAGGACTAAGGAAAACAAAAGAAGGGCAATTAGAGAAAAGAAATCCCTATCAATAATCTCTAAAAATACAAGAGTATTTTTACTCCTATTATTATATCATTTAAAAGTAAATTTTCCAGAGAAAGGTAAACACTGTATGATTTCACTTATATGTGGAATCTAAAAAACAAAACAGATGAACAAACATAACAAAACAGAAACGGAGAACAGACAGGTGGTTTCCAGAGGGAAGGGTGTTTGAGAGATGAGAGAAATTAAGAGGTACAAACTTCCAGTTACAAAATAAAGGAGTCACAGGGATGAAATTCAGTGTGAGGAATACAGTCATTAATAATGTTATATCTTTGTACAGTAACAAAGGTGGTCAAAAGGTACAAACTTACAGTTATAAGATAAATAAGTACTAGGGATGTAATGTACAACATGATTAATATAGTTAACACTGTTGTATGTTACATATGAAAGCTGTTACCAGAGTAGATCCTAAGAGTTCTCATCACAAGGAAAAAATATTTTTTTCTCTTATTTTATATCTGTACAAGATGATGGATGTTCACTAAACTTACTGTGGTAATCATTTCATGATGTATGTAAGTCAGATCATTATGCTATACAACTTAAATATATACAGTGCTGTATGTCAATTGCAGTTAACCCTTGAACAAGAGGGTTAGATGCACTGACACTATGCAGAGTCGAAAATCCCAGTGTAGCTTATGGTCAGCCTCTGTATCTGCAGATTCAACCAACTGTGGATTGTGTAGTGTGGTAGTATGTACTTGTTGAAAAATATCTGTGTGTAACTGGACTCACGCAGTTCAAACTGGTATTGTTCAAGGGTCCACTGTATATCTCAATAAAACTGGAAAAAAAAGAAAAAAGAACTGCAGCTCCAGCCCAAGAAAATGCCTATGTGACAGATGGAAACTTGATACCATCTTTCTCATAACATGAATAAAATACCCACAGAAAATTATTCATGGTATATATACACCACTCAAGTAATTAAAAACAAAACAAAAATCTTCCAATCACTGCAAAGCACATCGTAAAATTTAATTGTTTTTAATTGCATCTTAAATGCACAATGTACGTAAGCAGTGTAGAGAAAAAGAGGAAAAAAATGGAAAAAGTTATGAATTTACTTAGGACAATCTCCAACATGTTAGTTGAGAAAAATTCTTATCAACTACCTGTAAGAAATGAAAGAAATGTTACCTGGTGATAAGAATAATCTTATGTGTTTTGTGTGAAATAGCATGAAAATAAGAGACCATCTTAAAATCACATTCTATGTTGATTTGTTCTTCAAATTAAGTTTTAGATATTTATTTTCTAATTTATTAGATACTATTTATATTTATTAAAAAGACTACCCAAGCATTTTTTCCGAAAATCAAAGCATGCAAAATACTATTAACACACACACACACACAAAGGCCACAATTAGAATAATTAAATATCTTAGGACAAATCATAACAAGAAAAACTTAACAATTCATATAATTCAATGATTGGCCCAAATCACTTACACGATTGGCCTGTTGGAGGACGGTGCCTGTGTGATTACAGTACTTGAGGTTGGTGAAGGTACTGCCTGCTGAATAATTACACTTGAGTCAGAACTTGTAAGCAGCACATTGGGAACCTGTAATGATGCTGGACGAACGATAGCTGATGTGGGCTGTGCAGTTTGTGTCAATGGTACTTCCTATTTAATAATGAGATAGAGAAAGAATGTAATTTAAAAATGCAAGTCAACAGAATATAACACATTTTTAAAAACAAACATAATACTTAATATACCCCAAAGTATATTAATATTTAAAGTTAATTAAAAGAAAATTGTAGAAGCCACTGTAAAGTTTCAGATGCAATGTTCATATTTTAATTTAAAAACATCTTGAGTGGTTTTTTCAGTACAATTTATTTTACCATCAATCTAGAAATAAGTTAGGCTGGGCAACTTGGCTATATAACTCCATGAGAATTTAAGTTAAAAAACAGAAATACAACTCCATTCTCATGGAAGCATAGAACTTAAAATCCAGAAGGGATTGCCTAGTCCTACTCCATCATTATACTGTATAAAGAAGAAATAGGTCCAGGAGACTGTTTTATAGTTGATACAAATTCAATAATAGAATACTTATAAAATGGTACTATAGTAAGGGCCCAAAAATGTTAAAAATTTTTTAATACAAATATTTGCTAATTTCAGGTAACTATCTCTACATTATCAATAATTTCTCAGTATCAAAAGGCCGAGTAATATTGATACCTTGAATGTAAAAATAAATAACTATTGGAGTAACATCTTTCCAAAGTAAAGGAAAACACAGAACCTCATAGATGGTCTTTTCCCCAGTTTTACAGATTAGAAAACAGAGATTATCCAGGACTCTGTAACTAGTTACTGTAAAAATTGGGTCTACTATGTTCTTTGAATTGGCCTTTATACTGCCATTTATTATCAAAATCTTATTAAGCTATACAGGAAGAAAGATAAACTAGTAGTACTGGGACTTCATTTATTTGACAAGTTTGAGAATTTACAACACACCCTCAAGGCCTAGTGGGAAGAGAGACAATAAACAAGTAAAACAAACAAGAAAATTTCAGACTGTAATGTGTTACAGACTAACAGCAAAACATAAGAAATCATGAAAGATCAACTGAGGGAAGGTTGGAGTTGGCTCCTTTGATAGCATAGTGAGGTAAGGTGAGCTTCTTTGCAAAACAGCATTTGAACAGGTACTGAAAAGATAAGGAGGAGAGCATTCTAGGGAAAAGGAAGCAATACCAAGAGCAATGTCTTTGAGGTAGGAAAAAGCTTAGAATACCTGATGAACATCCCAGAGAATGGCATGAGGTGAGGCTGGATGGGTAGGTAAGTCCAGATCAATGAGGACTTATAGAAGGAGTGTGTTACCTTAAATGCAATGGCAAACCATTGAAGGATTTTAAGCAGGGAAGTGACATAATGTATTAAAAATAAAATAGCCTATGGAAAATAGGTTGGAGATGGAAGTAGAAAGTCCAGGTAATTGTTAAAAATTATATTAACATTATTAATATATTAATTATATTAAAATTATTATATTAATATTATTTGTATTTTAACAAATAATAATTGTTAACAATTATTAGAAGGTAATCGTTAACAATCCAAGTAAAAGATGATGATGGACTGGACTAAAGTGGTGACACTGAAGATAAAAGAGATAAATTAAGGATATATTCAGGAAGTAGGTCTAGTAAGATTTGTTACTGGTTTCAGTGTGAAGGAAAAGAGGGAATTAAGTATTCTTTATTCTTGGCCTGAGCAACTAGATGGATGGAAAGAAGTTTTCCCTGTTTTACCGAGACAGGGAAAACTGTGGGAAAAAAAATCAAGGGCTCTAATTTAGACATACTATGTTTAAGATGTCCATTAGACACAGAAAAGGAAACGTCAAGATGGAGCTGGATATGAATATGGAAATCTGGGAAATATCCGGGTTGATATAAATTTGAAAACCACGAAGATGGTTTTTAAAGTTATGAGTCTGGATGAGAGCACTTAAGAAAAAAATTGAGAAAGAAAAGAGAAGGGGGCCCAGAACTTGCTTTTTACAACTTGGAATGACTATGCCATGCCCAGGGGGAACTAATGACTGAGGAATGCAGGAAGAAGAAATACCCCTAAAAGAGGCTAAAGCAGCAATCAACAGGAAAAAACTGCTGAGTGTGAAGGGACTGAAATACTTTCTAGGAAAAAGATATTTATATCAAAGATTTAACAGCGTTTCTTATAATTGTGATAATGTGGAAACAACCTTTATGCCCAACAAGAACAAGATAAGTAAATACATTAAGGTAATGATAAAATAAAGTGCAAACATTAAAAATTATGACTTTGGAAAATTTTCTAATGCCATGGGAAAATGTACATTAATGCTGAATGTCTAAAGCATGATATAGAAAAGTAAACTGGGACTTCCCTGGTGGCACAGTGGTTAGGAATCCACCTGCCAATGCAGGGGACACAGGTTCAATCCCTGATCCGGGAAGATCCCTCATGCTGCGGAGCATCTAAGCCCGTGCACAACTACTGAGCCTGCGCTCTAGAGTCTGAGAGCCACAACTATTGAAGCCCGCGCACCACAACTACTGAGCCCACGCACTGTAACTACTGAAGCATGCGCGCCTAGAGCCTGTGCAATGAGAAGCCTGTGCACTGCAATGAAGAGTAGCCTCCGCTCACCACAACTAGAGAAAGCCCGCACACAGCAAGGAAGACCCAAAGCAGCCAAAAAAAAAAAAAAAAAAAAACCCAAGATTCCTCTTTGTATCCTATAACTATTCACTTATATATGTATATTTTTATGTATAAATGCATGCATATATCTAGGAAAAACGTTTCAAAATACTAGTAATTCTTATCAGTCAATTATGGGCTAAAAGGTAGTTTTTTTTTTCTTTCTTGTATTTTTCTATATTCTTAAACTTTTTATAATGAGAATGTACCTTTATAACAAGGAAATGAAAAAAACACAAAACACCTAAGGTCAAAGCATTTATTCCTAGGTAAATAGTTACTTTTTCTGCCTTACTTCTAGCTCCTCTGCCATGGCTCTTCTATTCTCCCCAATAATTTTTCTGTGTGTAACAAAAAACGAATTATCTATAAAGGTACAGTCTTCTTTCCCTGAAATTTCTGAGTATTCACAGGCTTTCACATATAATAAGACTATTACAACCTGACACTGATTTATGTATAATTTATTACATTAACATTTTATGTAGATCAAATATTAGACTTAGCTGATTTTTTTTCCACTTAGTTTGTGTTTCTACCATAAATACAAATTTCTAACCTTCTCATCACTGGTAGTAGACTCTGGGTGAGGTAAAGGACTATCCTGGTGAGTTGTTTCTACAACAGAGGGCTCCTCAATTTTGCTTCTTACGATGGGTGTTGCAAGAGGAGATAAATCTAGAGGCATCTAAAACACAAACGTTAAAGAAAATGTTAGGAGTTTAAAAATAGCCAATCAGTATATCTAAAATAAGAGAGCAGGGAGTGAAAACTATGATTACTGTTCTGTCAGAAGCACTGTTTTAATTTCATAGTTAACAACATACTTTTTTAATGTCGTCTTCTGAGGCTTTCTTGAATTCATTCTCAAATGGACTTGCCAACTCATTAAACAAACCCACTTCTTCACAGTTTTTCAAGAACCTTGTTGGTGTTGGGGTCTGATCTGAAATAAATGTCAAGAAGTAAACACATATATTTAAATATCATACAGGACCCTAAAATATAGCTAGTAAATTAACAAATTAGCAGGACTGGTTCAGTCAGCTGTTAATTCTCTTTGGAAAGACCTCTTCCTTTAAAGCAAACAAAATCTGGTTAAGTCTTTGTTGCAGTTTAAGGTATTTCCTCCAACTTTATGAACCATAAAAGTATGAAAAGAAGTACTTCTTGTTCCTTAGTCCACACGTTCTCTCTGAGTGACATAAACACCCGCTACTCAGAGATCAACTACTGTCGTTATCTAACACAAAATTTAAAAAAAATTTACACTATTAAAACTTACAAATGCATAAAATACATGCAATTTGGGGAAAACTAGGACAACAGCATGTATATTTGCTTTAACTTTGCCCTTCCACTAGTGTTCATAATCTATTATGAAAGCAAGCTTAAGATAAAACAGCCTTTAGTAGGTAGATCAAAATACTAGAAGAAAAAGAAGGTTAAAACAAGAGCCCCCCGCAAACGAAAACTAAAACAAAACCCTCCTTTTTAAAGCTAATTTTCTATTTTAAAGCATTTTTCAAGCTTGGTATGAGGGGCTATGTAAGAGTTATATGTCTAACGTTCTAGCTTAATTCCTAGGCAGGAGAGAATTAGTCAAACTCTGCTTTCTGGAAACTTGAAACATTTTAACTACATTTGAATATGTACTCACACTAGGTGCATTAAAACATGTACTGAATGTACATGTGAGCATGTATTAGTTACAGAACAAGTGCCACTTAAGGTCCACGTTGAATTGAAAGAGCAAATTTATGAATTTTGCCTGTTTAGTCTTATTATTTTCAAGGCTATTTACTCAGATTGATTAGAGTTCGTAGCACATTCAAATTCTATTCACATTTTATATATTTTAGGGCATCAATTTTATAGGTTATATCAGGGATCAAGCTTTAACTAAATAAAAGTATAAGGATGACTCCTGGTTTAAGATAAAATACTCATAAAACCTTCTGTGAAATTAAAATTCACATATTTCTGTTAACTACTGGGTCCCCAGAGTGGGCATTACTTACTGTTTTATCTTCACCCTCACCTCAACATATTCCCAGAGTATTAATATGTTTACTACATATAAATATATTTAACACTAAAATGACCTACTTGTCATACACATTAGATATAATGTAGGCCTACCTCAGACACTATTAGTATTATCAAAATTACTGAAGGACTTCTATTTTGTCTTCATTTTACCTAATAGTTAGTCTGCAACATATATAACCTCTACCCCAAAAAAGACTTCAAAATGGTATTATAGTAAGGGCCCAGCATACTTGTATCAACCTAGGTCCATCATGACTGAATTAGTAAACTGAACATAAATTTGACTCTTCTGTTCATGCCCAAAGGGTTTGTCTATCTAAGCCCAAGAGAAGGCTATTTTGTATTAAAGGGAGAGAAGTCTTAAAAATAAAATACGTATGGAAAAATCACTTTTATCAGTGATTACTATAATGATCAGGCTTGAAAAGAGAAAAGTCAACACAGGCACAATTGTTTAAACATGCACATGGCTTATGGCTATTAATCATCAAATATATACCATACACATCATGCACTATATTTATACATTAATGCTAAACTACTCATCTCAATATATATTAGTAAAAAAATGGTCAAGTGCTATGTTTGAGTGTGTTCTACTTTTCTATTGCATTAAATGTAAACAGATAGGAAAGTAAGTTCTAGAAACCAATCTCAAAATATTTTTGAGTTAAATGTTACAGAGAGAGCTATGGCTCTAAGGCAAGAAATTCTAGAGAAGCAAAGGCCTTCGTGCCTAGGAGAGTGAAACTTCAGGCTGTTGTTATTTTGTTTGTGTTTTTGGTTCTCTCTCCTAGTATCTGATGTATAGTGTTTTAAAGAAATGCATACCTCACTCTTGTCTACTTCCTTCTACTTACAGAAATGAAGATATGTTGAATGCTACCCTACATTTTTCCTAAACAAACTGTTTTTTGGTAAATTATCAACATTTTTACCTCCAGTTTTTTCAATGCAAAAATCTTGATACCGAATGACAAGAACCGTCTTTTTTCCTCATTATCTCTCCAAACCATTGCATATGACAATTTGATCTCTATGCTGGGTAATAATTTAAAAGTATTAATAATATTCAGTATACAGGTATATAATTCTAGACTTACAAATAGTATAACCTAAGCTTTACAAGAGAAAAAAATTAAGTTAATTTGAATATTTATGTGAATCTGTGGTTATGACACAAGAAGGACTGAAATGTATATAAGTATATTAAATTTTATATAAAACTGTTTTCTTACCACACTACTTATAAAATATACAAAATGCAATGAAATTAAATGTTGTGTGTGTACATATACAGAGATATGTACATATATATATTTAAATACCAAAAAAGGGGTAGCTGATATAGCATGGAAGGACAATAAACCAATGCATGAATTGGGTTTCTCTTTTTGCATACTGTAAGATAATCATCTGCTTAGGTGATACTGCATGTTCATAGGAGCAACATACAAAAATAAAAGCACTGACTGAATTTTAGCCCCCTTTATTGAGAGTATTTTACTAACACAGATGTTTAGTCCAAAAAGAAACAAACAAAATCCTAATGAACAAGTCTGCTAATTGCTCTTTCTCCAACAGGAAGAGCTTGATCATCATCTAGCTTCGCATAGCATTGTAAAGCAGGTGTAAACAGCTAAAAGAAACATTGACTAAACATCACATTAGTTCAACTATCAGTTAAATGTAAATTTTGGAAATGGTATGAATGTTCCCAGGTTTCTAATTAACTTCCACAAAAAATGACATTAAAATCTACATTTGAAAACCACACAAAAAGAGTGAAATGAATGGTCAGAAGGAAACATAAAAATGTAATGGGTAAAATACATGTTGCCAACATTTATTGTAAATGAAGTCATTGGAATATCACCAGACTATATTATTTACAGAGAATACACAAAAATTGTGCACATTCCAGGTGAAATATGTATATAAGCTATTAATAAAAGCATATACTAACCAGCCACAATGACACTGTCATTACGTGCTGGACCAAATTTCAGTGTCATCTCATGTTTATGTTTATGGACAGCCAAATGATCCTCGTTGGTAAAACGCTGTGGCAAAAAGTTTTAAAATATAGTTAAGATTTTCAATTTGATCAAATAAGTTAAATGATAAGGAAATTCATTTCCACAACATGTAAAACCACCATTAAAAAAGAAATAGCAGTTTGTTAACTATAAAGAACCTACTGTTAGTATAGATAAACATACTAGATCTCAAACAATCATAGAGAAACACATTACCCAAGAACAAGCAATTCTGATATAATACTAGGTCACATAACTCATTTTAGAGCATTTAAAAACAAAACCTGAGGCAAAGAAACTTTATATAAATTTCATTTGGACACTAAAAATAGACCACTATTAATTTTTGCCATATCATAGTAGAAATATATACTCCATGGTATAATGACTTTTGAAGAAAGCACTGTATTTTACTTAGATTTCAGGTTACTTACCACTTTTAAAACGAAAACTTTCTTATAAAAATATTGCTCCTGGACAAATTAAGAGGTGAATCAGGTTCTTTATGTTATCACATAAAAAAAAGAATGCCTCGATTATAATCCAGCAAAGAAATAGTGGCCAGTACAATAATAAAGCAATTAATTACTTTAAAATAAAATTAAGGACTTCCCTGGTGGCACAGTGGTTAAGATTCCGCCTGCCAATGCAGGGGAAACGGGTTCTAGCCCTGGTCCGGGAAGATCCCACATGCCGCAGAGCAACTACGCCTAAGCCCGTGCGCCACAACTACTGAGCCTGCGCTCTAGAGCCCAAGAGCCACAACTACTGAAGCCCGCGCACTGCAACTACTGAGCCCACACGCTGCAACTACTGAAGCCCATGCGCCTAGAGCTCATGCTCTGCAATGAGAAGCCCGTGCACCGCAATGAAGAGTAGCCCCTGCTGGCCACAACTAGAGAAAGCCTGCACGCAGCAAGGAAGACCCAACGCAGCCAAAAGTAAATAAATAAATAATTTTTTAAAAGTAAAATAAAATTAAATTAAAATTTTAACTTAGAATAAAGTGATTTTTCATTTTATTATCGCATTCTTATATAAAAAAATGAAGCAAATTTATTTTTAAAACTACACTTAGCGTGGATACATCCTGCCTGCCAAAGGTGACATTTATGATTACAATATAATAAATGCATTGTTTAAATACCTCCTGACTGTGTCTGGACATCAATCTTTATGAAGATGCTTCCTTATCTTTAGTAACATTTATAACTGAAAATAGAGAGCACTTACTTTTTGTTATTTCAGAGCAATAATTATAAAATGCCAAATTAAGAGATCTAAACTCACTCTCTAGTCTATATCCTTACAAATGGGATGTTAAAATTATATATATTTGAACTTGGTTCCTCTGAACCACCAAAAATGGATGGATTCTTTCTCTTTGGTCTCACCACCCCACTATCCAACTCACTACATCCTTTCATGCAACAAATGATAATAGCTTTAGGGTAACCTTAAAACTACGTAAAAGAATGAAATATTTCTTTCCATTATGTTTTTTATTCTAAATATTAAAAGTATGACCTATATCATACTTAGGCCAGCCCACAAGCCCACTGTAAAAGTTAATCCCTCTCATATATACCCCATCTTGCTCTGCTCAGTGCCTGGTTATAGCACCTATCAATATGATACTGATATTTTTGTATTTCCTTTTAAGTAGGCTGAGCTCCTACTATTTGAGCTCTCCCAAATTTAGCATATAGTAAGTAGTCAATAAATGCCAATTGAAAGAAAGAACTCCTTACAATTAAAGAATTGAATCTTCAAGCTCAGTCTAAAGGAAAAACAAAAAACCCACCAAACCACAGACTGCTCCTTAAGATGAATTAAGCCTTTAATTTAATTTGGCTGTATAGTGCTCTCATGTAAGTATGCTTACCATTAAGTCTTTAAGTTACTGTACACCAGTGGAAAATTATTATTATATGACCCCTCTTCAAAACCTGCTTGTATTCCCATTGTAGGTGAGTGTCCAGATGCAAACAGTACCTCTACCCCTTGACTTATTCATTTACTCTTCAAACATTTATTGAGTACCAACTATAGGCAATGGGATCATAATCCAGCTCCTCCCCACTCAAGTGCTATTTTCCTATTGCTTCATCATTGTAAGAATCCTTTCCAAATTGGAGAAATAAGGGCTTCCCTGGTGGCGCAGTGGTTAAGAATCCACCTGCCAATGCAGGGGACACAGATTTGAGCCCTGGTCCAGGAAGATTCCCACATGCTGCGGAGCAACTAAACCCGTGCGTCACAACTACTGAGCCTGCGCTCTAGAGCCCGCGAGTCACAACTACTCAGTCCGCGAGCCACAACTACTGAAGCCCAAGTGCCTAGAGGCCGTGCTCTGCATCAGGAGAAGCCCACACGCAGCAATGAAGACCCAACACAGCCAAAAATAAAAAAACAAATTTATTAAAAAAAAAGCAAATTGGAGAAATAAGAAATAGTCATCCTTTGATAGACCGAATAACAAAGCTCTTGGAGAATGAACATAGCTATAGCGTTTACTTGTGTTACTTCATTGCTTTTTACTTTACAGTTCTGAATGTCTTACAAGTATCTTTTTTTTTTTTTTTTTTTTTTTTTGCTTGAATGTCTTACAGGTATCTTAAAGCAAGGTTCACTTTATGTTCCAAAGAACCTAACAACGTGGCTTTCTCCATTGAGGGCAATCATTAAACATTTGCAAATGAATGCGTTTTGGTAGAGGTCTTAGATTTTAAAACAGCAGTCAGCATAATTAACAGATAGTTATGTGCTAAGAATTTTTTATCCTAACAGTATCCTCTGCTTAGATTCTGGTTTGAACACAAATATCCAAATCAAACAGCAACTACATATAGAATAAATAACATTATGCTTTATACAAAACATGTGAAAACGGCACCGAGACTGATTCTAAGTGAAAAGAAACAGCTAAAAGGATCCTAAAAAACATTTAGGATCATATGAATAGTAAGAGGAGAAATGCGGCGAATATGAATTTACAAAGTCTCATGGAGAATGTACAGATCAAATTTACCTGAATGCTATTTATAAAGGAATTGTTGATCATATAATGATATTATTTATATACACGGGTAAAATACACTGAAATTGACACTTGATACAGGTGAGTTTAACCTTGGCTATCATCTGAGAAAACTTATTTATCTCTAACAAGAAACTTAAAAAGACAGTGTCAAAAGGCAGTCACCAGGAACATATATATTGTAAAACGCATTCTTTCTTCAACAAACACATAAAGTAGCTATTACAAGCTAACATTTTTGCAGAATCTCTTTGAACTGCTTTCCCAGACAAATTAAGAATTTTATTCTAAAAATAAGCTTCGTAGAAAAATTATAATGATACTGCTAGTGATAACACATTGAATTCATACAATTTCTTTCTTCCAGGCAATTGAGAGCACAACTCCAATGCAAAATGTTATTGATGTGTAGTGTTTTGTTAAACAAGAAGACTTTGAGCATACAGCTGAATAAACAATGGGAAAGGCAGTCAAGAAAGGTAGGATAGGCCAACCATCTCTCTTAAAAGGTTAAAAAGGATGGGTAACCTGACAGGTAGGAGGGAGGTGAAATAGTTGCTTCCATAATAAATTAATTTAAGCTCTGGTATCTGAGAAATCTGTGTTTCCAAGGCTTGAACACTCTTACCAGAATTAACTTCCTAAGAAATCAGTCATTCTACATTTAATACATGCATTCATATCTATGATATAGATTATTATTCCTATTTAAAATAGATTAAATAGGCACTAAGTTATAAAGCCATCAGGCCAATAGCCCATTTTACTACTTCTTTAACTAGCTGAATTATTTTATTCAACATCAGGAAGTTACTAATTAAACACACACACACACACTCCCACTCTCACACCTTCACTGAAACTTTAGGTTAAATAAAATGATTATCTCCTTTGTAGAACAGCTTATAATGTATTAACATTCTACCAAAGAAAGAATTTTCAATAAGAGTATCACCAAAAGCAAAGATACTATCAATAAAATATGAGTTTCAATGTTAAATGAATCTTTCACTAAATTATCTCAACTTTGTCTCTTTTACTGAATTCAATGGAACACCATGTTAAAACAAATGAAATGAACAGGACTCTTTGTGAAATACCTAATAGTGACTGAGCGAGCATATGAAAAAAATTGTAATATAAAGAGTCAAAAGTTAAAATCCTCTGCATTGAATTCTATAAGTCTCTATCTCTGAAATGACATTATCAACAAAATGTATTAAAAATTTTAAAAACCTATTTGAAAATTTAAGTCCATTAAGTTTTTTAAAGGTGAAATTCAAATTTGGAATAATGTTATCACCTACTAGTGACAAAAAATAATTTGTAATACCACCAATAAATTGGTGTTTCTAAAATCAATTCTTATTAGAACTTCTGATTTCCTAGGAAATGCTATTTGAATCTAGAGAGAGATTATACCATTTCTGTTCTAAGCAAGATTTAACAAATGGATGATGCTGACCTTAGCCGGATTATCATTTTGGCCAGTAACAGTTACAAGGTATTATTATAACATAGAGATTAGACTATTTTAAGTATCTTAGGGAACAAATATAAGCCAAAAAATAGTTAATAATACCTAGGATTGGAGTGTTCATGATGAGAACGGTGCTTAGATAAATTACTAGTGAAAATAAATTGTTTTAGCTTTTAAAAACAATATGCAAAATGTATGAAGAACCTTAAAAATGTGTATATATTTTCACCCAATAATTTGATTTCTAAAAATGTATTTTGAGGAATTAATTAGAGATGCATATAAAGGGTAATACAGAAGAATACTCATCACAATATTGTGATTTTTTAAGGCCATAATAATTAATTTTTAGGTCATAAAAGAGGAATGGGTAAATAGATTATGGGACACATTCTGGCAACAGAATACTACACAGGAACTCAAACCCATGTTTTCAATTAACACACAAAATGCCCATAATACATATAGTGTCATCTGCATACAAATAGAATACAAAACTATATGTGCAGTATGATCCCAATTTTGTTTGAATAAATAAAAGGGGGGAAGGATATAGGAAATACACCAAATGTTAACAGAAGTCCTCTCTGGATTTTATTTTTTCCTTTTGTCAACATTTTCAGTGATGCTTTTGTAATTATGAGAAAATAAAAACCTTTAATGTTAATTGAAAAAAAAACATATACAAAGACCTGTATTCAAATATACCTTGAAGCCTGAACATTCTATTTAGGGATGTTTCGCTATAAATGTTAACACAAGAGCAGGCTTGGGTTCAAACTTATCTTCAATATTTTCAGGCTCTGTGACTGAGAGACATTCAGTAGTATATTTAAGTTCAACTGCTCACTTATAAAATGAGGCCAGTAGCACCTATTTTATAGGGCTTTTGCAGGATTAAGTGACATATCCCACATAAGCTTCTTAGCACAGTGACTGGCTAAGTTAAAAAATGTTACTACTGTTATAACTGTTTTTATTACTATGACAACTATTATATGAAACTTTAATTCCTCAAATCCTTTTTGAAACAAGCTGGAGCACAAATAAATAGACATGGTATATATACACTTGATAAATATCTGAAAGCTCTATTCTGTGGTTCATAAGCAACTTTTTTGTGTTTCTCAGGTAGAGCTTTTTGTTGTTATTGTTTTGAATAAACTTTTTATTTTGGAAAACCTTTAAGTTTACAGAAAAGTTGTAATAATAGTACAGAGAGTTCTCACACACTCATTACTCAGTTTGTTTCCCCAATGTTCTCATCTTACATTACTGTGGTACGTTTACCAAAACTAAGAAACCAACATTGATATATTACTATTAACTAAACTCAAGACTTTGGTAATTTCAGTATTACCCAGCTTAACCAGACTCAGACTCCAAATGACTTTTTGTTAGGTTACCAAATTCAAAATCATCTCTGAAAACTATGACAAGGACCGCCAGCTGTCCCTCAATATGTATTACCCTTTTTCCTTCAATAAAAGAACTTCTGAATTTTAGGTGAGCACTTGGCTGCCCAGGACAAAGACCACATTTTCTAGCTTTCTTTGCAGTTAGGTGGGCATATGATTGGGCTGGGACCAAAAGAATGAGTGAAAATTATATGCATTACTTCCAGTTAATGCTCCTAAAATGATGGGTGTATACATGCTGTGTTTTGCTTCCCCTTCTCCCTCTCTTATTGCTGGAATATGGACTTGAGTGAGGAGCTGGAACAGCCATCATGGAGCTAAAAATGGAAGTAGCATGTTGAGGGTTATAGAATCAGCCAGCCCTGGGACTCCTACTTCCCAGTCATTACATAAAGAACAAACTGCTCAATCTATTAAGGTTGAGTCTTTGTTTCAGCCAGCATCCTAAGTAATACAAGTCTCTTTAAAACAATGTGCCATACCTTCTAAAGGTGATTTCTTTTGTGTAATGGAATGAAAAGAAATGTAGTTTTTTATGGTGACCATATCGAAGAAATGTTTGTATGTCTAAGTTTTGATATGCTTCCTTTTCTCTATTCAAACCTTCCACACCTCTTCCCGCCTTTTCACTTTCAGTTACTATGGATAAATTGTCTATGGTCCTTTCTAAGGCCAGTTCCTTCACTTGAACACCGGATCCCATCCTCTCTTAAGGACCCCATTCCTGCAATAGTCCCTCTCTCTGGAGTGTCAAATATGCTGTGATAGTCCCACCTTAAAATTCAAAACAAACAAAAAAACTCCATCTTCAATTCTCCTCCAGCAGTTATTTTACTGTTCCCTTTAAGCTAAATTCCAAGAAAAAGTTATCTTATGATGTCTCCACTTCTGGTTCTCCACATTTACTTGTCAGGCTAACTCCAATCTCACTGTTGTCACTGCTGCTTCACTGAAGCTACTCTTAGCAAGGTGTCTAATAATCCCCATTTTTCTAAATCCGATAATAAATACTGAATTCTCACCTTACCCTACCAACTATATGACTACATTGTTCCCCCACACTTTGAAATACTTTTTCTACTTGACTTCCAGAACACAATTTTCTTCATTGTCTGCTTGCTTCTCAGTCTCCTCTGCTACATCCTCCCCCTCTTTCTGACTTCTGAACACTGGAGTGCCTTAAAGCTTAGCTCTCACCCTTCCTCTCTATCTATACTATTTAAATACAGAAGTAAAACTAAAGAAATATGGGGATTATAGATTATCAGACAAAATGTATTACAAACCCTGACAATGGAAAAATTATTATCAGACATCAAGGGAGAGGAAAGAAGTAGGAGGAAAAATGAATGTTAACTCCTTTCATAACAGGGAGTCTAAAAAACAATTCTAACTTCTTAATGTTTTTCATATTTTTAAAAAATATTAGGTCTTTTAAACAATCTCTGATGCACATACATACATATGTTCTTACATTCAGCAATAGGTTTCTTTTTCTTCTGTTGCATTTTAGTAAATTAAAAAGAAATAGTGTAATAAACCCCTTTGCACATTCACCCAGCTTTAGCAATTATCAACCTATGATCCATCTCATTTCATCTCTACTCACCATTCACCCAATGGATTTTTTTGAGGCCATCCCCAGAAATTATTTTACCTGTTAAGTATTTCAGTATTTGTCTGTGCTAGATTGTAAAATATGGCCACAAATTCCTTCCATTATGATATGTACCCTCCTTCCTTTGCAATGTGGTAAGGCTGGTTCTCCCATCCGGAGGAGGGTATCTATTTCCCCACCCCTTGAGTCTGGGCTGGTCTGGTGACTTGCACTGATCAACAGAATGCTGCAGAAGTGATGACCTGTCACTTCTAAACTGAAGCTTCAAGAAGCTTTATAGCTTTTGCTTCTATTCTCCTGGAATACTACTGTCCAGAGACTGACAAGTAACAAAATATATTGAACATATATCTAATAACCTTGGGCATATGTCTTTTCATAGTTTTGACAGTGCACCTTTGGGATAGAGTCCCAGAAGTAGGATTGTTGGGTCAAAGGGTAAATGCATGTGTAATTTTGCTAGATATTGTCAAACTCCCTCTAGGGGGTGTGCCATCTTGCACTTTTACCAGCAATGAATAAGAGTGCAAGAGTACTTTTAATATCACTGAAGTAAAATGGTTGCTGCTTTGCCAAAAGTATAAACATTCTTATGGTAGAAAATGTCAAAATAAGCATAGATTGATTTATAGGCAGGATCATTAGATGGAAATGTTGCTGATATATATTATGAGGAAGAACAATGGGTGACTTTGGGGCCTGATAAAGTGCTGGAACACCCTTGTTATGTTCATAGAAGACCTTAGCCCTACGAAGGGTCTCTTCTTGGCTGGCTAAGAGGTAGTCTACCTCTCAGTCTCTTGGCCATTTGTGCCATGGACACGGACTGGGCATGTGCAAGGCAGTCTGCTGCGAGAACTTAAACAATGAATATTAAAAAGTTCCCAGACTTTCTGGATCTGGTGTTGAGGTGAATAAACTCTTACTTTACCCCAGGGATGTACTGTGTAATGTTCCATTTGCCTCACCCCATCAGCTAAGGAAGCAAACCATTAATAGTGTCTAGAAACAGTCTGGATATGCTTGAACAGATTGTGTAATTTTTCTCAGCAATTTTAAAATATCTTCTTGACCTAAAGACTATCTCATTTCCATTTGCCTTTTTCTCCTAATTTTACTGAGTCATTCTTTCACTGGTTCTATCTCCCAGATAGGGAGAAACGACAGCCTGGCCTTGGGAGTTGGG
The DNA here is from genome assembly GCF_003676395.1 of Aethalodelphis obliquidens. Taxonomy (NCBI): domain Eukaryota; kingdom Metazoa; phylum Chordata; class Mammalia; order Artiodactyla; family Delphinidae; genus Aethalodelphis; species Aethalodelphis obliquidens. The sequence continues at coordinate 57,438,574 of NW_020837946.1, read as the reverse complement.
GTGGAGGCAGAAGATGGAAGGGATAGTTTTGGCGCAGAGGCACCAAAAACGGGGAAGGTTGGATGGTACTAATTCGACTTCTTGGATTCATCCTGAAGTCAAATCCCCCCTGATCTTTTGTTGGCTTCATTTGGAAGCTCTCTTAAGTGAATTTAAATGTAATTCTTTTTATTTAAAATGGCATGTATGTTACTAAAGACTCAATCACAAAATAACAATTCCAACTATTTTAAGCAGAAAAGGATAGGACAAGGAATTAGGGACTAGTTTGAGACTGAGTTTCCACAAATGATTCCTAGAACAACACAGCAAAACTGGTCATGGTCCAAAGGCTGGCTCTAGAAACATATTGTATTAGCTGTAATCCAGGGATTAAAGATTCATACTGTGTCTGTCCAATCCATTCCAGCAAAATGGAGGACTTGAGTAATACCACCTTTCCATTCAACTTGGTCCCAAATCCAAGGAGTAAATGTAATTTACCAGAATGAGTAAATCTGGTTGGTGGAACCTAAAATCATACCCAGAATTCTAGCTGAAAAGGATTTTAGAAATTGCAATTTTTAGCTTTCCTGAATTTATAGAAAAATGTATACAAAATATGTCTCCAAAATATATGTCAAATCAGTCTATTTCTCTATTTGTCCATTATTCACCTAGTCAAAGCCACCACTATCTCTCTGACTGCTGCCAGTCTCTACTTTCACTATTAGCTCAGCAATGGCTTTTCCTTGCTCTCTGAATAAAATCCAAATACCTTATCACAGTCAACAAAAGCCCTACAGGTTATGGACTCTTTTTATTCCCCTACCTTTCTGACATCATCTCCTACCCTTATCCTCATTAATCACTATATGCTCCAGCTGCAACAGTCATCTTTCTGTTTTTAAACACACCAAATCCATTTCTTCCCTACAAGACTTTATATTTGCTGTTCCTTCAGTCTGGAAAACTCTTCCCCCAGGTATGTGCAGGGTTTGCTCCCACATCTTTATTCAAATGTCACCTTATTACAGAGGCATTCCCTGACCAACCTATCTAAAATATCACCAACCCTGGTCACTCCTACCTTTACCCTGCTCAACATCATGGACACCATGTAAATTAAAATCTTTAGATACCACTATACCCTCACCAGAATGATTAAAATTAAAAGACTATCCAAAACAATCCTGAAAAAAAACTAAATTGGAGAACTTACTCTACCTGACTGGAAGGCTTACTGTAAAGCTAAAGCAATCAAGACAGTATGGTACTGGCATAAAAGCTGACAGACTGATGAAAGGAACAGAATAGAAAGCTAAGAAATAGATCCACACTTACACAAATCATTTGATTTTCAATAAAGGGGATGAAGCAATTTAATGGAGAAAGGGAAATCTTTTCAACAAACGACACTGGAATATCTGAGAAACCATATGGAAAAAAAAGCGAGCTTCAATTCCTACCTCACGCTATACACAAAAATTAATTCAAGATACAAAAGAGACCGAAATGAAAAACCAAGCTTTCAGAGGAAAGCAATGGAGAATATCTTTGTGACTTAAGGTTAAACAAAAGTTTCTTAGATAAGTCACAAAAACCAACAACCAAAGAAGAGAAAAAATTAATACATTAGACTTCATTAAAATTAGAAACATCTGTTCATCAAAAGATACTATTATGAAAATCAAGTTGGAAACCACAGACCTGGAGAAATATTTGATGACAGACTGGTACCTAGGATATTTAAAGAGCTCATACAACTCAATAATTAAAAGACAGGCAACCTAATTTTTAAAAACAAGTAGAAGATTTGAAAAGATATTTCACAAAAAATAAAGTATACGAATAGCCAATAAGCACATGAAAAAGTGCTCATTTTTTCATCAGTCAACAAAGAAATGCAAAGTAACACTTTATATATCAGTATACACACAATGAAAATGGCTAAAATTAAAAGATTGACACCAAATGTTGGCAAAGATATGATACAACAGGACCTCTCATAGACTGTTGGTGGAAATGCAAAGTGACACCTCTGTTTTAGAAAGCAGTTTGGCAATTTCCTATTATATATTACATATGATCCCACCACTACTCTCCTAGGTACTCACCCAAGAGAAAAGAAAGCATGCATTCATTCAAAGACTTATGCATAAATATTCACAACAGCTTTATCTGTAACAACTAAAAACTGGAAATAAGACAAATGTCCATAAACAAGTGAATAAATAAACTAATGGTGAAATAAGGAAATACTGCTCCTCAATGAAAAGGAATTAACTACTAATCACATAGCATGCAGAAATTGTAAATTAATTATGTGGAAGGAAAGAATCCAGTCAAAAGTACATACTGTATGATTCCACTTATATAAAATTCTGGAAAATACAAACTAACCTATAGTGACAGAAGGCAGATCAATGGTTGACAGGGATGGGAGGGAGGTATAACAAATAAGCATGAGGAAACTTTTGGGGATGATGAATATGTTCACTATCTTAATTGTGGTGATGGTTTTATGGATACATACATATGTTAAAATGTATCAAACTGTACACTATGAGTATGTGCAGTTTATTGTATATAAATTATACCTCCATTTAAAATATCAGCTAAAGAAAACAATGAGAACCAAAGAAACACTTTAATACTTATTTATGATTTAGAGTTTGTATATTTAAGTACTCTGTAATTTTACTACACATTAAATTTATTCTTTCATTCCTTAGTGTCTATAGCTATTTTAAGATTATTATAACAGTAACAGATTAATAATTTAACGGCCTATTAAAAAACACTGAAATATTATTTTCTGTAACAACGCTAAAATATTATTTTCTAAAAATGCTTCCACACATGCTCTATATTAAAGATGTTATACTTAAGAACATTAATATATTATTAGTGATATGCTCAGAGGTAAACATTAGTTTTTTTCATAAGAGTTCAGCAAGTAAACTAATTTTCATAAAAGATAATGTATATCTGATTTCCAATTAGGCAGTTCACAATGATTTTCAACCAATAATGATCAAATGAATATACTTTTAAATCTTGGATTTTCTCCAGGTTTTCCATCTTTCCCTTACAAGACTTAATTTTTTTTTTCCATATTAGATTGTATTCTTTAAAACTCAGATGTGCTATTGAGGAAAATTAATTTCTTCCCCAAATTTTTCTGGGTTATTTTCATTCTAACTCCAAAATTGTACAAAACATTGTAAAAGAATCCTTTTAATGACAACATATATTGTCACAAGTGTTTTACTAAATATGAATATACAAAACAATTTATATATTACCTGGCCACATCCAGGGGCAGTACATAGAAAGGGTTTGTCATCACTCATATTCCACAGGTCCTTGTATTGCCTATAATAAAACATTAAGAAATGGCTAAATGTTTCACAGTATAGATTTTTAAATAAAGAACAACTTAAAATGTAATATTATTTGATTTTCACTAAGCTTATCACCTTCTATCTGAATGTGAAGTAAAACACTTTTACTGACATTTTAACCCCACCTTCCATTTTCTTATTACGAACAGAAACATGTAACATGCAGATTTTACACTACAGAAAAAAATATTAGGAACCCTGATCTATCAGTCTAAATCTTTCCTGTTCAGTAGCATAAGTGCAGAGAAATGAAATAATGAGAAGATAACCACTTTAAACCCCAATGAAATAATGGACTAGGTAACTATCATCAGTGTCTGATAAAACAATCAGGAACAAAGGTGATGGGAACTTTATAATGGCTGGGTCAGGGTGACAGCATCTGAACTCACAGGTCAGTCTTAAATTAACATCACTAAAAGTGAGACAAACATTATGTGCCCCCGATATGATGCTAGAAAGCACACAAAGGATTCTTGGGGGGAAAAAGTCAAGCCTGAATCTAATCAAGCCTCTCTAGATCCAACTACAGGAAATACAGGAGATAGAAAAACATGTCGAAAGGGGAGACAGCAGAAGCAAGAAGAACTACAATTCTGCAGCCTGTGGATCGAAAACCACATTCACAGAGACAGACAAAATGAAAAGGCAGAGGACTATGTACCAGATGAAGGAACAAGATAAAAACCCAGAAAAACAATTAAATGAAGTGGAGATAGGCAACCTCCCAGAAAAAGAAATCAGAATAATGATAGTGAAGATGATCCAGGACCTCGGAAAAAGAATGGAGGCAAAGATGAAGAAGGTGTAAGAAATATTGAAGAAAGACCTAGAAGAATTAAAGAACAAACACCTAGAAGAATTAAAGAACAAACAAACAGAGATGAACAATACAATAACTGAAATAAAAACTACACTAGGAATGAGAGGAAGATGGCGGAAGAGTAAGACGCGGAGATCACCTTCCTCCCCACAGATACACCAGAAATACATCTACACGTGGAACAACTCCTACAGAACACCTACTGAAGGCTGGCAGAAGACCTCGGACCTCCCAAAAGGCAAGAAACTCCCCACGTACCTGGGTAGGGCAAAAGAAAAAACAGAGACAAAAGAATAGGGACGGCACCTGCACCAGTGGGAGGGAGCTGTGAAGGAGAAAAAGTTTCCACACACTAGGAAGCCCCTTCGCGGGCGGAGACTGCGGGAGGCGGAGGGGGGAGCTTCGAAGCCGCGGAGGACTGCACAGCAACGGGTGCGGAGGGCAAAGCGGGGAGATTCCCGCACAGAGAATCCGTGCCGACCGGCACTCAGCAGCCCGAGAGGGTTGTCTGCTCACCCGCCGGGGCGGGCGGGGCTTCGAGCTGAGGCTCTGAGGCTCGGGTTTCGGTTTCGGACGGAGCGCAGGGAGAGGACTGGGGTTGGCAGCTTGAACATAGCCTGAAGGGGTTAGTGCACCACGGCTAGCCGGGAGGGAGTCCGGGGAAAAGTCTGCACCTGACGAAGAGGCAAGAGACTTTTTCTTCCCTCTTCGTTTCCTGGTGCGTGAGGAGAGGGGTTTAAGAACGCTGCTTAAAGGAACTCCAGAAACAGGCGCGAGCCGCGGCTAAAAGCGCGGACCCCAGAGACGGGCGCGAGCCACGGCTAAAAGCGCGGACCCCAGAGACGGGCGGGAGACGCTAAGGCTGCTGCTGCCGCCACCAAGGGGCCTGTGTGCGAGCACAGGTCACTCTCCACACCCCTCTTCCACGGAGCCTTTGCAGCCCGCCACTGCCAGGTTCCCGGGATCCAGGGACAACTTCCCCGGGAGAACGCACGGCGGGCCTCAGGTTGGTGCAAAGTCACGCCGGCCTTTGCCGCCGCAGGCCCGCCCCGCACTCCGTGCCCCTCCCTCCCCCCGGCCTGAGTGAGCCAGAGCCCCCGAATCAGCGGCTCCTTTAACCCCGTCCTGTCTGAGCAAAAAACAGACGCCCTCCAGCGACCTACACGCAGAGGCAGGGCCAAATCCAAAGCTGAGCCCCGGTGAGCTGTGAGAACAAAGAAGAGAAAGGGAAATCTCTCCCAGCAGCCTCAGAAGCAGCGGATTAAAGCTCCACAATCAACTTGATACACCCTGCCTCTGTGGAATACCTGAATAGACAACCAATCATCCCAAATTAAGGAAGTAGACTCTAGGAGCAAGATCTATGATTTTTTTTCCCTTTTCCTCTTTTTGTGAATGTGTATGTGTATGCTTCTGTGTGAGATCTTGTCTGTATAGTCTTGCTTCCACCATTTGTCCTAGGGTTCTATCCGTCCATGGTTTTTTAAAAAATTTTTTTCTTATCAATTTTAATAACGTTATTATACTTTACCTTCGTTCTTTCTTTCTTTCTTTTCTTCCTTCCTTCCCTCCTTTAGACAACGAATCATCCCAAATTGAGGAGGTGGTCTCTGAGAGCAAGATTTATGATTTTTCCCCCTTTACCTCTTTTAGTGAGGGTGTATGTGTATGCTTCTGTGTAAGATTTTGTCTGTATAGCTTTGCTTCCAACATTTGTCCTAAGGTTCTATCTGTCCCTTTTTTTTTTCTAAATAAGAATTTTTTAATTCCATAACTTTATTATACTTTATTTTTACTGTATCTTCTTTCTGTCTTTTTTCCTTCTTTCCCTCCTTCCTTCCTTCCTCCCTCCCTCCTTTCTTTCCTTCTTGCCTTTCCTTCTTTGCTTCTTTCTTTCTTCCTTCCTCCCTTGCTTCCTTCCTTCCCTCCTTTCCTTCTTTCTTTCCTCATACTGCTACTAATTCTCTCTACTTTTTCTCCCTTTTATTCTGAGCCATGTGGATGAAAGGCTCTTGGTGCTCCAGCCAGGAGTCAGGGCTCTGCCTCTGAGATAGGAGAGCCAACTTCAGGACACTGGTCCACAAGAGACCTCCCAGCTCCACATAATATCAAACGGCGAAAATCTCCCAGAGACCTCCATCTTAACACCAGCACCCAGCTTCACTCAACGACCAGCAAGCCACAGTGCTGGACAACCTATGCCAAACAACTAGCAAAACAGGAACACAACCCCACCCATTAGCAGAGAGGCTGCCTAAAATCATAATAAGGCCACAGACACCCCAAAACACACCACCAGACGTGAACCTGCCCACTAGAGAGACAAGATCCAGCCTCATCCACCACAACACAGGCACCAGTCCCCTCCACCAGGAAGCCTACACAACCCACTGAACCAACCTTAGCCACTGGAGACAGACATCAAAAACAGCGGGAACTACGAACCTGCAGTCTGCAAAGAGACCCCAAACACAGTAAGATAAGCAAAATGAGAAGACAGAAAAACACACAGCAGATAAAGGAGCAAGATAAAAATGCACCAGACCTAACAAATGAAGAGGAAATAGGCAGTCTACCTGAAAAGGAAATCAGAACAATGATAGTAAGGATGATCCAAAATCTTGGAAACAGAATGGACAAAATGCAAGAAACAGTTAACAAGGACCTAGAAGAAATAAAGATGAAACAAGCAACGATGAACAACACAATAAATGAAATTAAAAGTACTCTAGATGGGATCAATAGCAGAATAACTGAGGCAGAAGTACGGATAAGTGACCTGGAAGATAAAATAGTGGAAATAACTACCACAGAGCAGAATAAAGAAAAAAGAATGAAAAGAATTAAGGACAGTCTAAGAGACCTCTGGACAACATTAAACACACCAACATTCAAATTATAGGGGTCCCAGAAGAAGAAGAGAAAAAGAAAGGGACAGAGAAAATATTTGAAGAGATTATAGTTGAAAACTTCCCTAATGTGGGAAAGGAAATAGTTAATCAAGTCCAGGAAGCACAGAGAGTCCCATACAGGATAAATCCAAGGAGAAATACGCCAAGACACATATTAATCAAACTGTCAAAAATTAAATACAAAGAAAGCATATTAAAAGCAGCAAGGGAAAAACAACAATAACACATAAGGGAATCCCCATAAGGTTAACAGCTGATCTCTCAGCAGAAACCCTACAAGCCAGAAGGGAGTGGCAGGACATACTGAGAGTGATGAAGGAGAAAAACCTGCAGCCAAGACTACTCTACCCAGCAAGGATCTCATTCAGATTTGATGGAGAAATTAAAACCTTTACAGACAAGCAAAAGCTGAGAGAGTTCAGCACCACCAAACCAGCTTTACAACAAATGCTAAAGGAACTTCTCTAGACAAGAAACACAAGAGAAGGAAAAGAACTACAATAACGAACACAAAACTATTTAGAAAATGGGAATAGGAACATACATATCGATAATTACCTTAAATGTAAATGGACTAAATGCTCACACCAAAAGACACAGATTGGCTGAATGGATACAAAAACAAGACCCTTATATATGCTGTCTACAAGAGACCCACTTCAGACCTAGAGACACATACAGACTGAAAGTAAGGGGATGGAAAAAGATATTCCATGCAAATGGAAACCAAAAGAAAGCTGGAGAAGCAATTCTCATATCAGACAAAATAGACTTTAAAATAAGGACTATTAAAAGAGACAAAGAAGGACACTACATAATGATCAAGGGATCGATCCAAGAAGAAGATATAACAATTGTAAATATTTATGCACCCAACATAGGAGCACCTCAATACATAAGGCAAATACTAACAGCCATAAAAGGGGAACTCGACAGTAACACATTCATAGTAGGGGACTTAAACACCCCACTTTCACCCATGGACAGATCATCCAAAATGAAAATAAATAAGGAAACACAAGCTTTAAATGATACATTAAACAACATGGACTTATTTATAGGACATTCCATCCAAAAACAACAGAATACACATTTTTCTCAAGTGCTCATGGAACATTCTCCAGGACAGATCGTATCTTGGGTCACAAATCAAGCCTTGGTAAATTTAAGAAAATTGAAATTGTATCAAGTATCTTTTCTGACCACAACGCCATGAGACTAGATATCAATTACAGGAAAAGATCTGTAAAAAATACAAACACATGGAGGCTAAACAATACACTACTTAATAATGAAGTGATCACTGAAGAAATCAAAGAGGAAATCAAAAAATACCTAGAAACAAATGACAATGGAGACACAATGACCCAAAACCTATGGGATGCAGCAAAAGCAGTTCTAAGGGGGAAGTTTATAGCAATACAAGCCCACCTTAAGAAGCAGGAAACATCTCGAATAAACAACCTAACCTTGCACCTCAAGCAATTAGAGAAAGAAGAAGAAAAAAACCCCAAAGCTAGCAGAAGGAAAGAAATCATAAAAATCAGATCAGAAATAAATGAAAAAGAAATGAAGGAAACAATAGCAAAGATCAATAAAACTAAAAGCTGGTTCTTTGAGAAGATAAACAAAATAGATAAACCACTAGCCAGACTCATCAAGAAAAAAGGGAGAAGACTCAAATCAATAGAATTAGAAAAGAAAAAGGAGAAGTAAAAACTGTCACGGCAGAAATACAAAAGTTCATGAGAGATTACTACAAGCAACTCTATGCCAATAAAATGGACAATCTGGATGAAATGGACAAATTCTTAGAAATGCACAACCTGCCAAGACTGAATCAGGAAGAAACAGAAAATATGAACAGACCAATCACAAGCACTGAAATTGAAACTGTGATTAAAAATCTTCCAACAAACAAAAGCCCAGGACCAGATGGCTTCACAGGCGAATTCTATGAAACATTTAGAGAAGAGCTAACACCTATCCTTCTCAAACTCTTCCAAAATATAGCAGAGGGAGGAACACTCCCAAATTCCTTTTATGAGGCGACCATCACCTTGATACCAAAACCAGACAAGGATGTCACAAAGAAAGAAAACTACAGGCCAATATCACTGATGAAATAGATGCAAAAATTCTCAACAAAATACTAGCAAACAGAATCCAACAGCACATTAAAAGGATCATACACCATGATCAAGTGGGGTTTATCCCAGGAATGCAAGGATTCTTCAGTATATGCAAATCAATCAACATGATACACCATATTAACAAATTGAAGGAGAAAAACCATATGATCATCTCAATAGATGCAGAGAGCGCTTTTGACAAAATTCAACACCCATTTATGATAAAAACCCTGCAGAAAGTAGGCATAGAGGGAACTTTCCTCAACATAATAAAGGCCATATATGACAAGCCCACAGCAAACATCATCCTCAATGGTGAAAAACTGAAAGCATTTCCACTAAGATCAGGAACAAGACAAGGTTGCCCACTCTCACCACTCTTATTCAACATAGTTTTGGAAGTTTTAGCCACAGCAATCAGAGAAGAAAAGGAAATAAAAGGAATCCAAATCGGAAAAGAAGAAGTAAAGCTGTCACTGTTTGCAGATGACATGATCCTATACATAGAGAATCCTAAAGATGCTACCAGAAAACTAATAGAGCTAATCAATGAATTTGGTAAAGTGGCAGGATACAAAATTAATGCACAGAAATCTCTGGCATTCCTATATACTAATGATGAAAAATCTGAAAGTGAAATCAAGAAAACACTCCCATTTACCATTGCAACAAAAAGAATAAAATATCTAGGAATAAACGTACCTAAGGAGACAAAAGACCTGTATGCAGAAAATTATAAGACACTGATGAAAGAAATTAAAGATGATACAAATAGATGGAGAGATATACCATGTTCTTGGATTGAAAGAATCAACATTGTGAAAATGACTCTACTACACAAAGCAATCTATAGATTCAATGCAATCCCTATCAAACTACCACTGGCATTTTTCACAGAACTAGAACAAAAAATTTTGCAATTTGTATGGAAACACAAAAGACCCCGAATAGCCAAAGCAATCTTGAGAACGAAAAAAGGAGCTGGAGGAATCAGGCTCCCTGACTTCAGACTATACTACAAAGCTACAGTAATCAAGACAGTATGGTACTGGCACAAAAACAGAAAGATAGATCAATGCAACAGGATAGAAAGCCCAGAGATAAACCCACGCACATATGGACACCTTATCTTTGATAAAGGTGGCAGGAATGTACAGTGGAGAAAGGACAGCCTCTTCAATAAGTGGTGCTGGGAAAACTGGACAGGTACATGTAAAAGTATGAGATTAGAACACTCCCTAACACCATACACAAAAATAAGCTCAAAATGGATTAAAGACCTAAATGTAAGGCCAGAAACTATCAAACTCTTAGAGGAAAACATAGGCAGAACACTCTATGACATAAATCACAGCAAGATCCTTTCTGACCCACCTCCTAGAGTAATGGAAATAAAAACAAAAATAAACAAATGGGACCTAATGAAACTTCAAAGCTTTTGCACAGCAAAGGAAACCATAAACAAGACCAAAAGACAACACTCAGAATGGGAGAAAATATTTGCAAATGAAGCAACCGACAAAGGATTAATCTCCAAAATTTACAAGCAGCTCATGCAGCTCAATAACAAAAAAACAAACAATCCAATCCACAAATGGGCAGAAGACCTAAACAGACATTTCTCCAAAGAAGATATACAGACTGCCAACAAACACATGAAAGAATGCTCAACATCATTAATCATTAGAGAAATGCAAATCAAAACTACAATGAGATATCATCTCACACCAGTCAGAATGGCCATCATGAAAAAAATCTAGAAACAGTAAATGCTGGAGAGGGTGTGGAGAAAAGGGAACACTCTTGCACTGCTGGTGGGAATGTGAATTGGTTCAGCCACTATGGAGAACAGTATGGAGGTTCCTTAAAAAACTACAAATAGAACTACCATATGACCCAGCAATCCCACTACTGAGCATATACCCTGAGAAAACCAAAATTCAAAAAGAGTCATGTACCAAAATGTTCATTGCAGCTCTATTTACAATAATCCGGAGATGGAAACAACCTAAGTGCCCGTCATCGGATGAATGGATAAAGATGTGGCACATATATACAATGGAATATTACTCAGCCATAAAAAGAAACGAAATTGAGTTATTTGTAGTGAGGTGGATAGACCTAGAGTATGTCATACAGAGTGAAGTAAGTCAGAAAGAAAAAGACAAATACCATATGCTAACACATTTATATGGAATTTAAGGAAAAAAAATGTCATGAAGAACCTAGAGGTAAGGCAGGAATAAAGACGCAGACCTACTAGAGAACGGACTTGAGGTTATGGGGAGGGGGAAGGGTGAGCTGTGACAGGGCGAGAGAGAGTCATGGACATATACACACTAACAAACGTAGTAAGGTAGATAGCTAGTGGGAAGCAGCCGCATGGCACAGGGATATTGGCTCGGTGCTTTGTGACAGCCTGGAGAGGTGGGATAGGGAGGGTGGGAGGGAGGGAGACGCAAGAGGGAAGAAATATGGGAACATATGTATATGTATAACTGATTCACTTTGTTATAAAGCAGAAACTAACACACCATTGTAAAGCAATTATACCCCAATAAAGATGTTTAAAAAAAAAAAAACTATACTAGAAGGAATCAATAGCAGAATAACTGAGGCAGAAGAACGGATAAGTGACCTGGAAGACAGAATGGTGGAATTCACTGCTGAGGAACAGAATAAATAAAAAAGAATGAAAAAAAATGAGGACAGCCTAAGAGATCTCTGGAACAACATTAAACACACCAACATTCACATTATAGGGGTTCCAGAAGGAGAAGAGAGAGAGAAAGGACCCGAGAAAATATCTGAAGAGATTATAGTCGAAAACTTCCCTAACGTGGGAAAGGAAACAGCCACCCAAGTCCAGGAAGCACAGAGAGTCCAGGCAGGATAAACCCAAGGAGAAACATGCTGAGACACATAGTAATCAAATTGACAAAAATTAAAGACAAAGAAAAATTATGGAAAGCAACAAGGGAAAAATGACAAATAACATACAAGGGAACTCCCATAAGCTTAACAGCTGATTTTTCAGCAGAAACTCTACAAGGCAAAAGGGAGTGGCAAGATATATTTGAAGTGATGAAAGGGAAGAACCTACAACCAAGATTACTCTACCCGGCAGGATCTCTTTCAGATTCAACGGAGAAATCAAAAGCTTTACAGACAAGCAAAAGCTAAGAGAATTCAGCACCACCAAACCAGCTCCACAACAAATGTTAAAGGAACTTCTCTAAGAGGGAAACACAAAAGAAAAGGGCCTAGGAAAAAACCCCATAACAATTAAGAAAATGGTAATAGGAACATACATACCGATAATTACCTTAAACGTGAATGTATTAAATGCCCCAAGCAGAAGACACAGGCTCACTGAATGGATACAAAATTAAGACCCATATACATGCTGTCTACAAGAGACCCACTTCAGACCTAGGGACACATACAGCCTGAAAGTGAGGGGATGGAAAAAGATATTCCATGCAAATGGAAATCAAAAGAAAGCTGGAATAGCAATACCCATGTCAGATAAAATAGACTTAAAAAAAAAGAATGTTATAAGAGACAAGGAAGGACACTACATAATGATAAAGGGATCAATCTAAGAAGAAGATACAACAATTATAAATAAATATGCACCCAACATAGGAGCACCTCAATACATAAGGCAACTGCTAACAGCTATAAAAGAGGAAATTGACAGTAACACAATAGGGTGGGCTTTAACACTTCACTTACACTAATAGACAGATCATCCAGACAGAAAACTGATAAGGAAACACAAGCTTTTTCTTTAGACCAGATAGATTTAAATGACATCTACAGGACATTCCATCCAAAAACAGCATATTACACTTTCTTCTCAAGTGCACACGGAACATTCTCCAGGATAGATCACACCTTGGGTCACAAATCAAGACTCAGTAAATTTAAGAAAACTGAAATCATATCAAGCATCTTTTCCGACCACAATGCTATGAAATTAGAAATCAGTTACAGGGAAAAAAAAAAACGCAAAAAACAGAAACACATGGAGGCTAAACAATACATTACTAAATAACCAAGAGATCACTGAAGGAATCAAAGAGGAAATCAAAAAATACCTAGAGACAAATGACAATGAAAACACGATGATCCAACACCTATGGGATGCAGCAAAAGCAGTTCTAAGAGGGAAGTTTATAGCTATACAAGCCTACCTCAAGAAACAAGAAAAATCTCAAATAAACACTCTAACCTTACACCTAAAGGAACTACAGAAAGAACAAAAAAACCCCAAAGTTAGCAGAAGGAAGGAAATCATAAAGATCAGATCAGAAATAAATGAAATAGAAACAAAGAAAAAATAGCAAAAATCAATTAAACTAAAAGCTGGTTCTTTGAGAAGATAAACAAAATTGATAAACCTTTAGCCAGACGCATGAAGAAAAAGAGGTAGAGGACTCAAATCAATAAAATTAGAAATGAAAGAGGAGAAGTTACAATGGACACTGCAGAAATACAAAGCATCATAAGAGACTACTACAAGCAACTCTATGCCAATAAAATGGACAACCTGGAAGAAATGGACAAATTCTTAGAAAGGTATAACCTCCCAAGACTGAACCAGGAAGAAACAAAATATGAACAGACTAATCACAAGTAATAAAATTGAAACTGTGATTAAAAATCTTCCAACAAACAAAAGTCCAGGACCAGATGGCTTCACAGGTGAATTCTATCAAATGTTTAGAGAAGAGCTAACACTCATCCTTCTCAAACTCTTCCAAAAACTTGCAGAGAAAGGAACACTCTCAACTCATTCTAAGAGGCCACCATCACCCTGATACCAAAACCAGACAGAGATACTACAAAAAAAGAAAATTACAGACCAATATCACCGATGAATATAGATGCAAAAATCCTCAATAAAATACTAGGAAACAGAATCCAACAACACATTAAAAGGATCATACACCAAGATCAAGTGGGATTTATCCCAGGGATGCAAGGATTCTTCAGTATAATGCAAATCAATTAATATGTGTGATATACCATATTAACAAATTGAAGAATAAAAACCATATGATCATCTCAATAGATGCAGAAAAAGCTTTTGACAAAATTCAACACCCATTTATGATAAAAACTCTCCAGAAAGTGGGCATAGAGGGAACCTACCTCAACATAATAAAGGCCATATACAACAAACCAAGCGCAAACATCATTCTCAATGGTGAAAAACTGAAAGCATTTCCTCTAAGGTCAGGAAGAAGACAACAATGTCCACTCTCGCCACTATTATTCAACATAAATTTGGAATTCCTAGCCACGGCAATCAGAGAAGAAAAAGAAATAAAAGGAATATAAATTGGAAAAGAAGAAGTAAAACTGTCACTGTTTGCAGATGACATGATACTATACATAGAGAATCCTAAAGATGCCACCAGAAAACTCCTAGAGCTAATGAATGAATCAGGTAAAGTAGCAAGATACAAAATTAATGCACAGAAATCTCTTGCATTCCTATACACTAATGATGAAAAATCTGAAAGAGAAATTAAGGAAACACTCCCATTTACCATTGCAACAAACAGAATAAAATATCTAGGAATAAACCTACCTAGGGAGACAAAAGACCTGTATGCAGAAAATTATAAGACACTGATGAAAGAAATTAAAGATGATAGCAACAGATGGAGAGATATACCATGTTCTTGGATTGGAAGAATCAACATTGTGAAAATGACTATACTACCCAAAGCAATCTACAGATTCAGTGCAATCCCTATCAAATTACCAGTGGCTTTTTTTTTTTTTTACAGAATTAGAACAAAAAATCTTAATATTTCTGTGCAGACAGAAAAGACCCCGAATAGCCAAAGCAGACTTGAGGGAAAAAAACAGAGCTGGAGGAATCAGACTCCCTGACTTCAGACTATACCACAAAGCTACAGTAATGAAGACAATATGGTACTGGCACAAAAACAGAAATATACATCAACGGAACAGGATAGAAAGCTCAGAGATAAACCCACGCACCTATGATCAACTAATCTACAACAAAGGAGGTAAGGATATACAATAGAGAAAAGACAGTCTCTTCAACAAGTGGTGCTGGGAAAACTGGACAGCTACATGTAAAAGAATGAAATTAGAACACTCCCTAACACCATACACCAAAATAAACTCAAAATGGATTCAAGACCTAAATGTAAGACCGGACACTATAAAACTCTTAGAGGAAAACATAGGAAGAATGCTCTTTGACATAAATGACAGCAAGATCTTTTATGACCCACCTCCTAGAGTAATGGAAATAAAAACAAAAATAAACAAATGGGACCTAATGAAACTTAAAAGCTTTTGCACAGCAAAGGAAACTATAAACGAAACAAAAAGACAATCCTCAGAATGGGAAAAATATTTGCAAATGAATCAATGGATAAAGGATTAATCTCCAAAATATATAAACAGCTCATGCAGCTCAATATTAAAAAAACAAACAGCCCAATCAAAAAATGGGCAGAAGACCTAAACAGACATCTCTCCAAAGAAGTCATACAGATAGCCAAGAGGCACATGAAAAGCTGCTCAACATTACTAATTATTAGAGAAATGCAAATCAAAACTACAATGAGGTATCACTTACACCAGTTAGAATAGGCATCATCAGGAAATCTACAAACAACAAATGCTGGAGAGGGTGTGGAGAAAAGGAACCCTCTTGCACTGCTGGTGGGAATGTAAATTGATATAGCCACTATGGAGAACAGTATGGAGATTCCTTAAAAAACTCAAAATAGAATTACCATATGACCCAGCAATCCCACTATTGGGCATATAACCAGAGAAAACTGCAATTTAGAAAGACACACGCGGGCTTCCCTGGTGGCGCAGTGGTTGAGAGTTCACCTGCCGATGCAGGGGACATGGGTTCGTGCCCTGGTCTGGGAGGATTCCACATGTCGCGGAGCGGCTGGGCCCGTGAGCCATGGCCACTGGGCCTGTGTGTCCGGAACCTGTGCTCCGCAATGGGAGAGGCCACAGCAGTGAGAGGCCCGCGTTCCGCCAAAAGAAAAAAAAAAAGACACATGCACCCCAATGTTCACTGCAGCACTATTTACAACAGCCAGGTCATGGAAGCAACCTAAATGCCCATCAACAGACGAATGGATAAAGAAGTTGTGGTACATATATACAATGGAGTATTACTTAGCCATAAAAATTAACAAAATTGGGTCATTTGTAGAGATGTGGACAGACCTAGAGACTGTCATACAGAGTGAAGTAAATCAGAAAGAGAAAAACAAATATCGTATATTAATGCATATTATATGTGGAATCCAGAAAAAATGGTACAGATGAACCGGTTTGCAAGGCAAAATAGAGACACAGATGTAGAGAACAAATGTATGGACACCAAGGGGGGAAAGTGGGGGTGGGGATGGGATGAATTGGGAGACTGGGATTGACATGTATACACTAATATGTATAAAACAGATAACTAATAAGAACCTGCTGTATAAAAAAATAAATTTTAAAAAGAATCCTCTAACGTAAAAAAAAAAAAAAGAAAAGAAAAACATGTCAAACAACATCACCAAGCTGGAATTAGCCAAATTCTACAGGACAAAAGACCTGGTTTCTTCAAGAAATAAATGTCATGGGAAACTAAAGAAAAGAGGAGGTAGAGGGGAACTGTTTAGATTAAAAGAGGTCTAATAAACATACTAAACAAAATGCAATATGGGGACTTTCTTGGATCCAGATTTGAACCAAACAACTACAAAAAGACATTTTTGAGTCAAGATTGTTTTCCTACTTTTTGATATAGACTTAAAGTTTCCAATTATTCCTTCCGTTAACTTGTAGGTTTTTGTTTTTGCTTTCTTCATAGAAATTACATATATGAACTATATTTGACAACTAAAAATACTGTAACATTGTTTCTTTTTCAACACTAGTGTGTTAACCTTTCGGAAATAAGTTTCTCTTCAGGAACAGAGATGACAATCACTATTATGGCCAAATTTGGGAAATGCTAGAATACTGTTTTTTAGGGGCAGGACTTTTCAGACTTTATATGTTCAAGAGAAATGACCAGAAGAGCACCTAGAATACAGCATTTTTGCCACATCCATTTTCTATTTGAACCTTTTTCACTAGAACAATACTAGAACATCTCATGGGACTAGTATTACTTGGAACTCATTTTAGGAGAAATCAAAACCCTAAAATATGTTTATGCTTGTCATAGTTAAGTGTATTCTGATGCTCTATTTGATAACTTTAAAATACTATAGAAGTAGTAGCTAAACTACATACTAGATAAGTATTTTCTTATTTATGAAAAACACTTGAAATATTTATTTAGAAATAACCTATGAGAATTTTTATAATCTAAAATATGAAAAAAGCACAAAATATCAAATATTGCATACACACCTGGCAGAATTCACATGTAACTTGAATTTCATAAGTTGTACAACTTATCACGTCCTCTTTTTCATGGCAAGGATACTGAAAAATGAAGTGGTTTCACACTGTTAAATATAGTTTTGAAACATTTCTTGAAACATAGTAAAACAATAAAAACACTCAAATAATTACACTGTTTGTAACACTACTATCATCCAAAAACCCACTCACTATTAAGAATCTTTATAATAGAGCACTGCTCCTAAAATATGAACACCCATATAAATGTCTTAAACATAGGTATTAATATATCCAACTCCACGATAAAGAGGGTAAAAGAGAAACATTTAACTTAGCCTTTAGGACTGTGGTTGAAGAGCAGTAATTAAAAAAGTGAAAATCCTGACTTTTGACGTCTGATAAAAAGATGAGATCTAGTATTTCAAAATATCTATTCAGAAAGCTTTAAGTTTTAAAAAATGTAGTCAGTGATGGTCTGGTTCTCAGCCTAATTCATCACTATTTGTCCCATAATGTAATGATAGTTGATCTTTATAAGAAGTTCCCTCTTCCCTAACTTTATAGTTTACTTATTTGACATTAGCTTAAGGACAAGTACAACATACTTAAACTATGTTTAAACTATGAGGGTCAGTGCCTCATCTTTAAACTCTGCTAATCCTCCATTACATTCACTGAAACCCCATGTAGTGGCAAACAGAGTTAACTATATGCTTATGCAAATAAACCAATGGTACACAGAGAAAATTTTTATTTTACATAATTTTGCTTATAAATGTGGTGTCAAGAATGTCCTGCTCAGGAAAATTGGGTAATTCCTGTGGGGAAATGTGTAAATAGCTACACTTCTGAGTCCTAGAGTCAGAGATGGTCTGATATAGGAGAAAGGAAGAAGAAAGTTCTTTTCCTGGTCCCAGGCAAAACTTCTATCTATCTGGTAAGGTTACATTTCATCATTCACATTCAACTTTATCATGTTGCCTGTGAGAAGAGGGGGAAAAAGCACTGGAATAATCCAAAGGAAACCTATAAAAGTTATGCTTCAGTCATTACCAGTAGAATGTGAACTCAATGAAGACAAGGAACTTATCTTTGGGTTAACTACCTGAAACAGTGCCTAGCTTATAGTAGCATTTACTCATTAAATATTAAGGAATGAATAAACAGTCATATGATATGAAAAAGTCAGATAAATTTAGTTTAAGTTATCTAACTCAAAAAATTTCTAAAACTAATAAATGCAGTTCATATTGCTTTGAAAAATCAAAGCAATATTTAAACTCAGTTAAGTTCAAGAAACATTTAAACACCAAACTCATGCCAAGACACAAAGGTGAAAAAACAAACAGTCCAAAAAAAACCAAAACAAAACAAACAGTCCCTCCACTTTGAGAAACTTTCAGTCAAGCAGAAGAAAGAATACAGAAATATAATTTCAATTCAATTTGGTAAGAATAACAGTTAAAATATTAAAAATATACAGGTAGGGGCTTCCCTGGTGGCGCAGTGGTTGAGAGTCCACCTGCCAATGCAGGGGACACGGGTTCGTGCCCCGGTCCGGGAGGATCCCACATGTCGTGCAGCGGCTGGGCCCGTGAGCCATAGCCACTGAGCCTGCGCGTCCGGAGCCTGTGCTCCACAACGGGAGAGGCCACAACAGTGAGAGGCCCGTGTACCGCAAAAAAATAAAAAATAAATAAATAAAAATATACAGGTAGTGCAGGGACCAATCCGATAGTTCTAGAAAAGCTTTGAGGGAATTAACTCTTCGTATCCTCCTCTCTGATCTTTTCCACACCCCCCTGACTACTATTGTCCCATTCTTCTACAAAAGGTGTTCCTTACCTGCAGGAGGCAACTTCTATAGTTCCTTTCCTACAGTCTAGGAACTAGACTATTTCCTAGCCAACCAATAAAAATTCCCATTCCTTATACTATTTCCTAATACCTAGCTGAGGTCTGTAAATATAAGTCAAAGCACCTTGGCACATAAATGATGAGAGTTCTTCTGGGAGGATTAACAAAGAGATAGCATTTTTAAGCTAACTAACTGAATCTCAAGCCTCTAAATCGAGGTTTATCTCCCTTTTACATCAAGGGTGGAAATACGCTCCTAGCAAAGCATGGGAAGGAGGCTTTGTTCAACTATAAACTCAGAGAAGACAATGACTGCAGATAGTGAACTGTTACTATACCACACCACTCTCTGGCAAGCATCCACAACCTATACTGGTAGGAAAATCACTGTCATGAAGAATACACAGGAGGGTTCTAGGCAAGATTTAAAAGAAGCCAGTTTCTTTGGTTTCTCTAATCTCTCTTAACTCTTCTTCTAACACTCCTTCATCTTCCCTACCCTAATGATTTAGTGCCAAAGTTCCCCCTTTTGTCTTTCAACCAACAAATATTTGAGTATCTACTCTGTGCTTTGCACTATGCTACATGCTAGGGATGCAGTGGTGAATTAAATAGATTCTGCCCTCAAGAAGCTTCCAGGATTGTGAAGGAGCTTATGCTAGCTAATCAAGCATCCAGCTCAGACTCCTCTTTCCAGTTTCTAAGACAATTCCACATATAAACACGTGTATGTTCCTCATATTTTCTCTATTTCATTGCTATAGGCATTTTATTTTAGAACTCCAAACTTGGTTAAAGGTATATTTTAAATTTTGTTTGTTATAACATAGCCATAGAACTATTCACCACTAGGTATCCCACATAAATGATCAATCTTACATAATTCTAAAAAACCTTTAAAGCTCAAGTTTAATTGGGGTTCAGAAAGAGGTCATTGTTATTTCTGGATAATATGAACTAGATTATGCTTACTGAATTAAGATGTTGTAAGGAACTTTCAATTTGCTCCCAGAAAAAATACAGAAGAAAAAAAAAAGCCACCCAAAATACTATCATTCAGAGATAACTACTGTCTAATATTCCAGAGTACATATTCAGTCTTATTAATGTATAAAGATAAATAAAAAATTTTTAATTGTAAAAAGACCATTATAACTTCCTTTAAAACACAATTATCTAAATTCTGCCACATCATCAAATATTAGATGTCATTTTTATGGCTATATAGTATTCCACAATACAGATATGACATATTTATAACTAATTCTTTACCACTGGATTTTTATCATCAGTGAATATCTTTGAGGACAAATCTTTGCATAACACCCACATGAGGTAAAGAATAGGGATGGCACCAGCCCAGGACAGGATATCAGGGCCCAAGCAGGAAGATGTCTACTTGATGAGGAGGAGGGGGTCTGGTGGCAACAGGCAATTCATTACATATACATGCAGGTATTAATTGAATAAGTGAATTTATCAAGGATATAGTAGATGAAGGTAAATTCACACTACAGGTGAAGGTAATTACACAGAATGAACTCTGGTACTGGATGAGATCTGGAGATATTCATGTGCACTCACGACTTTCAATGTAAATATACAGATATAGAAATACAGATGATAATATGTGTATATACATGCATATATATTCAAATACTTCCTTAGCTGTGTCACTGAGAAGGCCTGGGAGCACTGATACCCCAATAGCAATAAGCCCTCTAGACCTTGATGTCAAAATACTATTCTCCACCAAAAGGAACCTGGGATCCTTGAAGAATTGGCTGATTCCGAGGCTAAAGCAGGAATAATACAGGATGGGCCTTGAATACCTTCTGCAAGAAAGTAAAGAAGGACTTATGGATTTAGCCAGAAAGTGGCCAAATCTCAGACAACTTGAGATTCAAAATAAATGATAGTAATAGATCATACTGTGAATAAAATAGGATTCCATTAATCTGATATAAAGCATACCAATGTAGAAATGAAAATTTGATAAGACAAGATGTTTACATCCTCTCAAAGTATCTCCCTATAAAATACATTTTAATTACTAAAGGCAAAACAGTAATATACAGTACAAAAGCCTGGCAAATATCACTTTACTCAAGTGATCCAAGTTAACAACACTAAACATCAGGAAAATCAACATCAATATCATTGCAACCCTTCGGTTGCAATGAGGATGACACAGCATCACTTTCATAACAGTCATGCCAAAGATACATAACCTGAGTCTAATCATGAAGAAACATTACAGAACACCAAATTGAGGTAAACTCCTCAAATAACTGGGCCATAATCTTCAAAAGTGTCCAAGTCATCAAAGTCAAGGAAAGATCGAGGAACTGCTTCAGATTGAAAAAGACCAATGAGACATGATAACTAACTGCAACATGAGATTCTAGACTGAATCCTTTTGCTATAAAGGACAGACATTATTGGAATAACTGGCAAAACTTAAATGTAATCTGCAGATTAGATGGTAGCAATATTTCAAAGTTAATTTCTTGATTTTCATGGTTGTATTATGGTTTTGGAGGAGAGTGTCTTATTGTAGAAAGTAAAGTATTTGGGCGAATGGGACATCATGCTAGCAACTTACTCTTAAAAGGGTCTGGACTAAACAACTTAAAAATAAAAAAGGAAAAACTTACAGAGGGAAGGACTTCCCTGGTGGCGCAGTGGTTAAGAATCCGCCTGCCAATGCAGGGAACACGGGTTCGAGCCCTGGTCTGGGAAGATCCCACATGCCACGGAGCAACTAAGCCCGTGCGCCACAACTACTGAGCCTGCACTCTAGAGCCCGCGAGCCACAACTACTGAGCCCGTGTGCCACAACTACTGAGCCTGTGTGCCACAACTACTGAAGCCTGCGTGCATAGAGCCCATGCTCCGCAACAAGAGAAGCCACCGTACTGAGAAGCCCGTGCACTGCAACGAAGAGTAGCCCCCGCTCGCCACAACTAGAGAAAGCCTGCACGCAGCAACGAAGACCCAATGCAGCCAAAAAATAAATTAAAAAAAAAACTTACAGAATGAATTTAAATTATATATAAATAACATGCACTGTAATAATTCAATATATAACCACTATATAATTAGTATCATGTAGTTTTTAGCAGTAGTTTTGAGAAAAATACTAAAACACACAGATTCTCTAACAATTCTCTGCTTGCTTCCAGTTTATAACCTTCATGTTATGAGATGTCAAAGAACATGGACTTCCCTGGTGGTCCAGTGGTTAAGACTCTGTGCTCCCAATGCAGGGGGCACGGGTTCAATCCCTGGTCGGGGAACTAGGATCCCATATACCTCACCACGTGGCCAAAAAAAAAAAAAGAGAGAGAGAGAGATGTCAAAGAACAGAAAAACTGTTCTGTACTGAAAAGTTAAGAGCAAACTTAGTAGAACAATTTCTGTACCTGAATAAAGACTCAAAGGGTAGTGTTAGACAATTATTTGTCCTATAGGTAACTCCTTTGTTTAAAATCTGAAATGTGAGTTAAACCTATTAAACAAAATAAACAATCCTTTAGGCTGTAGTATCACTATTCCCATGCCATTTTGAATTATATCATTCAAATGATGCAGCTGATAAAAATGTGTGCTTTTCTTACATCTCACCAAAAACAAGTAGGCAGGAAACCAATTCACTTCACAGAAAACAGTGCGAGTCAAGTGGGAGCAGGACATTCCTAAGATACTGCTGGTCTCCCCCGAAGTGGACAGCCAAGCCCTGTCTGTCTTGGGTGTTGACAATGTGGACAAAAATGTCCAAAGGTATGATAGGATCTATCCTCTGCCTCTCTCCATGTTTCTGACCAAGAAACAAAGGACTTGTGACTCTCAAAAATATTTGGAAGAAAATTTCTACCCATCTCCACTATCCACTCATTCAGTCTCCCAAATAGGAGGAGAAATAACTTGGTGAACCTGAGAAAAGGGTTATTATGGATATGTAACTTAGGGCCCTCTTGGCTCCTGAGTTCATTTCTCACAGAAATATATGGGAAAGACTACAGTCCTTCACTACATGGCTGGGTAAACATCTAATCTGTAGACCTCCCTAACCCTCTGGGGTGGGGCATCCACTGTCTTTACACTTGGGGTAAAAGTTCATTTCAGGCTTAGGTCCAAAACATGTTCTCCAGTCCAGACCTATCAGCAATAAAGCTGGTATCTATTTTTATTCTTTTAAAATTTTTAACATATAAATCATTTTTGGACAAAAACACATGCCCCTGGTAAAAATCAAACAGTACAAAAGGATATACAGTATAAAGTAAGTCTTCTTACTTTTTTCCCATCCCTGACCTCAGTCCCAATTTCCAAAGATAACCACTCTTACCAGTTACTATGTATTTTTCCAGAGATAATCCATGTATTTACAAGTATATTATATATGTGTATATCACATTTTTATACAAATTGTGGCATACTATACATGCTGTTATGAATTTTGCTTTTTCATTTAACAATATATTACAGCTGGTATTTTAATCCCCCCATCCACCAAAAAAAAGAAAATAGTGTGAGTAAATGAATCTTTGGAAATAGGGGTGGGGGAAATGAAACAATTTCTGGTGACTAATTTCAGAAATCACTAGAGTCTAAAATATAAATTTGACTGATCTTCTAGTTAATTATAGAACTACAAATGCTGTAACCTCTTACATTTAAAGCATGTACTCAAGTTTCAAAGCAGATTTTTAAAATATGGATATTACTAAATGTTACACACAATGTACAGAATTCCCAAACATTTCTAATACAAATAATTTATTTTATGAAATTTATTTGGAAGACATTTGACTATTTTGTACCCAATACTACATTAAGAATAAGAAAGGTGGTCCCTGACCTCAAAATCAGATTAGTAAGGAAAACAAATAAGTGAAAATAGTAATACTAATTCAGTGATATACATATAATAATAGATATACACAAGTGCTATGGGAACATAGGGCAATAAAGGGTATACTGGAGCTGGTCATCTCTCCTCCGCAGCCATAATCCCCTCTTAGAGCCAGACTGTCAGTAAAGGGCAATCCTGTATCTCCATGGCCTGACATACCTGTTTCAGGTGAACCAGAGGAGACACCTGAACAGTCAAGCCAATCAGATTACCTCTTCAGGAAACGTGTAAAAAGAAAAAAAAAATAAATAAATCAGCCAAACAGAGGTATACACTAGACATTCAAAATCATACTCAGGACTGGCAGACATTTTCTGCCACGTTCATACTGATAAGAAATTAATGAGGGACTTCGCTGGTGGCACAGTGGTTAAAAATCTGCCTGCCAATGCAGGGGACGCGGGTTCAATCCCTGGTCCAGGAAGATCCCACTGCCGCGGAGCAACTAAGCCCATGAACCGCATCTACTGAGCCTGCACTCTAGAGCCCGTGAGCCACAACTACTGAAGCCTGCAAACCTAGAGCCCGTGCTCCGCAACAAGAGAAGCCACCGCAATGAGAAGCCTGCGCACCGCAACGATGAGTAGCCCCCGCTCAACACAACTAGAGAAAGCCCGCGCCCAGCAACGAAGACCCAATGCAGCCAAAAGTAAATACATTAATTAATTTTAAAAAATTAATGAAAGCCAGAATGGAGTAGGCACAGAAAAACAGGGACGAGAAACCATGTAGCCAAGATGAAGGAAAGAAGTTTCTGCAATGCCTGACTATGCTTTCTGTGATTGGGTCATGTGAGAATCTTCTGTATCCTGATTATGAGCTTTTTATTTAGGTTGAATTTATCTGATTTTCTACCCCCTAACTAAGACTAGTACCTAGCCAACCCTGAAGAGAGGGTCTGTGAAGGGTACTGAAGGAAGTAATGCCTCAGCTTAGTCTTCTCAAAGAAATAAGAGATGATGTTTTGGGCAGAGGAGACAGCATGTAGAAGCACAGTAAAGCAGAGTACACTGAAGGATCTCTAAGAACTTCTGATGGCTAAAGCATGGGATATATGATTGAAGGGAAGAGAGGTGAGGCCAGAGAAGGAAACATATCTCTAAGGGCCTTTAATACCCCAGTAAGGAGTCTGAACTCCAACCTCACTCCCCCATCCCACCCGCACCCTGAGGTTATAAACTATGGTCCTGCACCAAAATGTTGAGCTAAGAAAGTTTTTCCATTTTTTAAATGGTCAGTGGGTAGGGAAGAAGAAGCAACAGAGACTATATGTGACCCCCATAAAGCCTAAAAATCTTACTATATGCCTCTTTAAAGAAAAAGTTTGCTTAATCCTGCTGTAAAAAATGGGAAGATTTTAAATAGGTGAATTAGATAATCAAAGGGGCATTTTTGCAACATCTCTAATGGAAGTGTGGAGGATGGACTGGTGAGAGTAACACGATGCATAAGAAAACCAGTACACGTTACTACTAGATTCAGGAAAGAGAATGATGGTTTATACTCAAGCAGTGCCAGTCAAAATCAGAGGAAAGGACAAGTTACGGAAAAACATGTTCTTATGATAAGGCTTCTAATCCTTAACACTGTCTGCAGACCCTTGCGTGGACTGACCTCTGACACCCACCCCAGTCTTAATGATACCTTGATCTCTTGGCTGTAGTTAGGCAGCTCCCTCTCTCAGTCTAGAGTGCTCTTACTTCCCACTCATCTGTTCCTTTCTTAGTTAATACCACTCACCTCTGATCTTCCTCCATCCACTATCCCCCTACCCTGAAATTCGGATGTCTCATTTACTTATTCAGTCAATAAATATTTATCGAGCACATGCAAGAGGGTAGGAGTTAATCCTTACAAAATCCTAGGAGAGTTGGGACTTTCATATTGGAACTCTTTGCTACAGAGGGCTCCCTAGTCAGACAAGTTTAGGATCCTCTGAGTTAAACAAAATTACATACTTTTATGTAGTCTTCAGTGTGCTTTTACATGCTGATATGCACTGTAGCTCCAAAAGGATATTTCCAAATTTGCTGAACCTTAGGAATTTCTTTTACTAAACATTATCAATATGGTAGGACAACTAGCATTCTGAGGATTACCGTATGGAAACACCTCTTGAACTTAATAATATTTGAGAGACAATCACAAAATAAAAGATCACTTTTGCAGCAAAAGCTTAAAATTTCTTACCTTTCTAGCTGGTGGGCCATGAGCTTTATTTACTCTTCTGCCAGGAATCCCTCAACTCCAATCAAGTAAGCAGTGCTTCTCAAGTTTCCATCTAAGTATCCCTAGGGCAAAGGAGAAGCAGAAAAGAGCAAATTCATTACTCTGCAAAATCTAAATAACTCCAGGAACTTCCCTGATGGCGCAGTGGTTAAGAATCCGCCAGCCAATGCAGGGGACATGGGTTCGAGCCCTGGTCTGGGAAGATCCCACATGCGGTGGAGCAACTAAGCCCGGGTGCCACAACTACTGAGCCCGCCTGCTGCAACTACTGAAACCCACGCGCCTAGAGCCCGTGCTCTGCAACGAGAGAAGCCATGGCAATGAGAAGCCCACGCAGTGCAATGAACACAACCAGAGAAAGCCCACACGCAGCAACGAAGACCCAACACAGCCAAAAATAAATAAATAAATTTAAATAAATAACTCCACTACAAAAATTTGTAAATGTTTATTTTATATTTTAAAATGCATGTATATTTTGCCTTCTATTCCATTATTTTTTAGTATAAAAATTAAGGTTCCCTGCAAAATCTTTAATGCTCCAGGAAGATGTTTACCTTGTGGCCTCCCAAAACTCCTGGCACACTGCCACCTATCAGATGTGTAACAGTTTCAAAGATGGAAGCACGGCAATGGAATCTTGGTGAAAAGGGAAAAATAAAACTTTTTAATATAACAGAAGGAAGAGGTAGTCACAGCTGATCCGCGAAACGGCAGCGCTGAATCTTGAGCGTCAAAATTCTTAAGAGTGAAGGTTAATGGCTCTTCTTGTGCCAGTGTGCTTCACACAACTGTTTATGTGCTTCTTATTTGGAAATGACTTTTTTATGCCTGTATCAGTTAGGATTAGGTTCAGCTGTGAGAAAACTCAAAATAACAATGGCTTAAATGAGTCAGAAGTTTATTTCTCTCACAAGAACACAGGCAGTCCAGAACCATGATCATTGGGAACCCAGGCTCCTTCTGTCTTGTTGTTCTTCCATCCTCAACATGTGGCGTCCCCTTCACAGTCTAAAATAACTGCTCAAGGTCTAGCCATCACATCAATGGCAGGAAGGAAAATGGTGAGATGAGAGATAGCCTCCCTTTAAGGATACTTTTCAGAAATCTTACAGGAAACTTCTATTCTGGCCAGAACTTAAATCACATGGCCATAGCTAGCAAGGAAGCTGAGAAATACATTCTTTATTTCACCACATGCTTGGAAAAAAAAACTGGAGCATCTACAATAAGGAAAAAGAAGAGAATGAATATTGGTGGCCAATTAGTTGTTTCTGTCGTCATATGCAGCTCATTCTAAAATGTAAGATGGTTGGATATCTTGTAGAGATGTCTTATCAGTCCACTGAAGGGAGCTTTCAAAGGCAGAAATTCCTGCCAGTGGCCAAGGAGCAAGACCAATGTTAATAAGGACTTCTCTAAATATGCAAGACCAATCTGTAGGTGACAGAGGAAGAAGAAAAACTATCTGAAGACCAGAGTAACAATATAAGAGTAAAGCAACAACCTAGATAGTTGTAGTTTAGGAGGATAAACTCACTAGGCAGTCCACAAAACTTAGGAATGATTACATGGGACCGTTAGGTAAGTAATGGAGTGCCTAAGGTGAGATTGGGTAAGAACTTGGCAGAAAGTTCAGTTACCAATTGCATTAGGAAAAGGCAGCTATCCCAGGAGCAAGATGTTAAAGGGAAAGTTGACCTTCCCTTACCTGAGGGCTGAGCTCCCATGCATGAGGGCCAAGTAGGAACTTGGAGATTTCCTTATTGCACAGACTGTTGAAAAGAAGAGTTGCACTTTACCTTGAATAAGGTTGGCCAAAACAGTCTTAATATGTTTAAAACTTTTGATGCAAATACCAAAAGCTATAAGGACTCTCATTTCAAAATTGGCAACGAAATTGTTTTATATACAGACTGTTCCTTAAAGGAAAAGGGACCAGAACAGGGCATTTAGCTAGACAAATGTAAATTTGGGACTATGAATGGAGCAGCAATCCAAAGGACAAATGGCTCTGTGGGATAACTGTACTTCCTACTGAAAATAATCCACATATAAGTGGATCCATGCAGTTCAAACCCATGTTGTTTAAGGATCAACTGTACTTATAAAAGAATGGTGTATCTTGAAAAGCCAGAAATTACATTTTTTTCAACTATCTAAACTTATGAAGAAATATTTTAGGAATCAACTTAGAAATGTGCAAGAGTACATAGTTTATCAAATTTCTTTTCAGGAGTATATATATGAGTGTACTAGGCAGAATGGCCCCCCAAAAATGTCCACACCCCAATCCCTGGAACTTATGAATAGGTTATGTTACATAGCAAAATGGACTTTGCAGATGTAAAAATCATCACAGATTCTAAAATAGGAAGATTATCCTGGGTTATCCAGATGGCCAATCTAATCACATGAGCCAGTAAGAGTGAAGAACTTTCTCTGTCAGAGAGCTTTTGGCAGTAGCAGAAGTCAGAGATAAGCATGAGAGAGACTTTACCTGACATTACTGGAGGGGGCAGCACTGAAAGCATTTCAACTTCTATGAGTGAAGACTAGCCCTGGCTGACAGCAAGGAAAGAAGGACCTCAGTCTTAAAACTGTATGCAGTCAACAATCCAAATGAACTGGGAAATGGATTCTTCCTCAGAGACTCCAAAAAGAAAGAAAGAATGCAGCTCTGCTAACATACTGATTTTGGCTTAGTAAGACCTTATGTAGTGGGCCCAGCTGAGCCCACCTGGACTTCTGACAAACAAAAACTATGAGATAAATTTGGGTTGTTTTATGATGCAAAGTATGTAGTGATTTGTGAAACAGGAATAGAAAATAAAGTAAGCAAAAATGCTAATGTACTCAGGAGGACAGGCTTGTAGCCCAAGGAACCGCACAGATTCAGAGTTTTCTCTGTGCTCTAATTTCCTTCTCATATCTTGGTAAGTGCCACAAAATGCCAAGAAATGATCCTAGAGCTCACACTAGGAAGAGCAATATGGTCATAATGATGAACTTAAACCTAAGAAGTTGAAAACCTGTAGCTATAAGCCAGTAGGAATTCATTCCCCTTTGAGTTTCTAAATTAGGAAAAATTTAAATGGTATGATTTCACCTCCTATCCTCTCCAGGAAGAAAAAATATACTAGTTTCAGGATTGTCAAAAATAATAATTGAGGGCTTCCCTGGTGGTGCAGTGGTTGAGAGTCCGCCTGCTGATGCAGGGGACGCGGGTTCGTGCCCCGGTCCGGGAGGATCCCACATGCCGCGGAGCGGCTGGGCCCGTGAGCCATGGCCGCTGAGCCTGTGCGTCCGGAGCCTGTCCTCCGAAATGGGAGAGGCCACAATAGTGAGAGGCCGCGTACAGCAAAAAAAAAAAAAAGAATATGGGAGGATGTACTTAGGTTATATGCAAATACAGTGCCATTTTATATAAGGGACTTGAGCATCAACAGATTTTGGTATCTGCAGTGGATCCTGGAACCGAACCCCACAGATACCAAGGGATGACTGTATGTGAATAGTGAAATCAGCCCAATATATCAAAATATTATTTAATAATATCAGTAGTCCAATTTTTAAGTCAAACTTCATTTTTTCACGTGAGTCTTGATTATTCCCAGACCTTTAATTCCTAGGTGAATTAAGGTAAGCAAGTTCTTGTTTTATAGTTTAAAATTACAACAGAACATTAGAAATATATAAATACACAGAATTTACAGATTAATGGTTATGAATATGAACAGTGCTAATGAAAGTTTTTACTAATAACATCATTTTAGATTTGGTAATCATATCAGCTATACAAAACAGTGTCCATAGCATTAATTTTGCTCAAGGTAGATGTATAAAATGTACCTATTGATCATTGCTTTTCCTCACTAAAAACTTATCTTTGTAAAAGTAATATAGAAACTCACAGCTCACCAAGAATTACAATAATTCATAATCACCGCTTAGGAGTACATCAATAATTTCTCATCATGAAGAAGGCAATAAGATACAGATTATGTACAATTCCCATTACAACACTAGTAAGCTTACCTCCCCCCACACCATGCAAAGTCCATCAAAATTCAGGTAAATGAAAGAGATATTACCTCAGAAGTAACCCTCAATCCAACATCCACACTTCAACAATCATTAAAACCTATCTTACAATGATAAAAGATACTAGTGACTCTCAACACCATGACTGAGAAATGATGCTATACTTATATTAAATAATTAGTAAAGAAATCAAAAGAACAAACATTAGAAGTATGATGTTTTAATTTAATCATCTCTTCCACTATAGAGAGGAAGAAATGAAAGGTCTCACAGAAATGTTTATAGTGGGATTGGTGGAGCAGAAGAAAATGACAACTGGAATGCATGCAAATCACAGTATCATGACTTTACTATCTCAAAATGTGGATATGCTATACTGCACGAGTTTTATATAGAAAAAGTCTCACTTGGGAAGAAGGGATGTATATGGAACAAAAACTACAAGCTATTCTCTCACATGGATTTATGAAAATTCTGAGGTAGTATTATAAGTTCCACCACAAATTGTAAGTTCCTAGGGAAAACTCAACATTATTGCCAAAGCTACCAAATAGATGACTGCTGTACTGTCTTCAAGCCACACCACATGCATGCCTGTTGGGGTTGTGATGGATTATTATTATTTTTGAATGAACTTTAACAATTATAATTACCATACCATATACTGAGTACTCATTAAGTTCCTGACACTGTTTCAAGCATTGTATATACGTTAAATATTTGAATGTTCACAACAAGACTATGAGTTAAGTATTATCTTTAAAGATAAGGAAACTGAGGCACAGAGAAGTTATATGATTTGCCCAAGGTGACCCAGATAATAAGTGGTAGACTCATGACAACCTGATTAGTAACTACCCTATGACATTGATTATATACTTACAATGAGCCAGAAGATAATACTGAGGAAACAAAAACACAGTCAATTTGGCTGTAACATACACATTCCTTATTTGAAGGGTTACCTATATGGAATGTCATTATGAAGTTTAATAATTCACAAATGTATAGTTCAGAAAGAAGCTCTTATATTAAAACAAACTAGCATAAGACATCCAATGTGTAAACTATGTAAAACTGCAGAAAATTTAAGAATTATTGCTACTTGGATGTCAAAAGTTTCAGTAATCTTTAAGAGAAATAAAATCAGTGAAATGACAGAAAATATGAAATATACATATCTGTCCCAGCACACAGATCACTGGCAGACAAATAACTACAGACTGATATAGTCAACTAAATAAAACTTCTAAATAATGTCACTTACATTAATAATTCCTGGGCTTCCCTGGTGGCGCAGTGGTTGAGAGTCCGCCTGCTGATGCAGGGGGCGCGGGTTCGTGCCTGGGTCCAGGAGGATCCCACATGCCGCGGAGCGGCTGGGCCCGTGAGCCATGGCCGCTGAGCCTGCGCGTCCGGAGCCTGTGCTCCGCAACGGGAGAGGCCACAACAGTGAGAGGCCCGCATAGCGCGCAAAAAAAAATAATAATAATTCCTAGCTAAGTAATCCTACTTTTTTTAATAAGCACAACTCCAAAGTTGGTAAAATTATGACAAAGTTGATGCAGTAACATTCTGATGACAGTGTAAACTTGCTCAACTCTTTGGGGAGGCAAAAATTTGGCAACTGTAGAAACATTTATATCCTTTGACCTAGAATCTCAATAGAGATTGGTATCTACAGAAATAATTCAGAATAAAAGATCTATGCACGGAGATGCTTAATTCAATGTTAAAACAGGCAGAAACTGAAAGTTATTTTCCTGTTGGACCTTTAAAATCGAGGCAATTTTAGGAACTTCACTGGTGGCACAGTGGTTAAGAATCTGCCTGCCAATGCACGGGACACGGGTTCAAGCCCTGGTCTGAGAAGATCTCACATGCCGGGGAGCAACTAATTCCATGTGTCACAACTACTGAGCCCACGTGCCACAACTACTGAAGCCCGCGCACCTAGAGCCCGTGCTCCGCAACAAGTGAAGCCACCTCAATGAGAAGCCCGCACACCGCAAAGAAGAGTAGCACCCGCTCTCTCCAGCAACTAGAGAAAGCCCGCGTGCAGCAAGGAAGACCCAACGCAGCCAAAAATAAATAAATAAACAAACAAATCAATAAAAAACAAACACCTATGTTCTAAATTACCACAATATTATAGTTTAAATAATTAAAAACTTAATGGCAGTAGCATCCTCTCAGAACAAGATTAAACATGTCTTAGGAAAGCAGCATACACAGCACTGTAAATTTGGAATATTCTTACAAACTATTTTACAAAGATTAGGATTCAATTATCAATGACCTTAAAGACCCATGAACTTTTTTGTTTCTTGATCTGAAGAAGGGCATCTCTATTTTTGAACACACTTTACAACGATGTTCCTGCAGTTTTGAAAACAGTGTTTACAGTGGCTTTTCAAGTCACTGTAACAAATTTAAATTTAATTACAAAATATCATTGCTATTGCATTTGTCTTTCAGGGCACTTAACCCTACTGGGATGACTTTTTAACAAGCTTCTCACCTTCACAGTTTTGGTACAACAGACCAAGCATATAGGCTTTCCGATTATGCCTAGAAAAACTATTACTGACAGTGGTTATAAATTTCTTCAGATAGGACAAAAAACGTGCTCAGAGGAACAGTTTTTGATCTGATTTCAAATATAGACATTAAATTTATTTACTGTTACTATCTCCAAAATTTTAAATTCCTAAGAAATTGTAACTTTCACATAATAATTTACAGATTAGTCAACAGGCCTAAGGTCCATCAGGAGTAACCCCTTTTACTCCATCATATTCACAATAGTTTTGCTCTTGGCCTGACCAGTTTTAAAACTCTTCATTAAACAAAGACAATTTTATACCACTTAAAGGCACAAAAATAGTCCCCATCTCTTCCGTCCTCTGCCTCCTTCTAGCGTCAGTTCAACCAGCGAACACAGAAAACACACTCTCGGCTCTGGTCCCCAAGATATCAATTAAAAAAAAAAAAACACAGGTGATTTCCCTACAGAACGTTTGCAGTCCACCCAGGAAGGTTAAAAAAAAAAAAAAAAAAGGGGGTAAAATACCAGAATCAATCTGCACCCGCACCTCAGCCCCGCCCCATCTGAAAAAGTGGGGGGTGGCGGGAGTGTGAAGGGGCAGAAAGGACAGAAAAGGCCGAGACTTCCAGCTCCCAGGTTCTGCATACCATTTGTTCCATCAGCTCCCACCGCAGCCAGAGACCCTGACCCTGTTTTCTGCCGCGCCTCCTGATCCTCCCCCTCGCCACCATCACATACAGTTCCCAACCACTGAGTGGGGAGACCAGAGCCGGCCCTCTTCCTGTTCAACCCAAGGACTGAAGCGGGTTCTCCTTGCACCCTCGGCAAATCCGACGTGTGCCCCAGGGATCTCCAAACTGACCAGACAAGGGGACGATATAGCAGGGGGAGGGGTCTAAGAGGAGCCGTTATTCCTTTTTCCTCCTCGTCAGGAAAGCGCGCGAGCGGGGAGGGGCCGGAACAACAAATGCCAGTTACCTAACGGTCCGGCCTGTTCGGCCGGGCTTCCGAAGCCGACGCCGCGCGGGCCGCTAAAGCTGCAGCACAGCCACAGCCGCCCCGAGGGCCAGGCACGGGCAGGAGCGCCCGAGGTGATGGGAAGCGGGGGGGTGGGGACTATGGTGAGCGACGTCGCCATGTTAGTGCCTTCTTTCTCTGCATCCCTACAGTCTCCAGTCCTGCGGCCCTCTCCTCATCACTACTCACCTTTCCAGGTCACTAGTTCATGCTTCTTTCGGTCGCTGGGGAGACCCGAGCTCAGCGGTGTTTACAAACCACCCCTGGAGGAAAGGACTGAACCGCACTTTAAAGGCCACGGGCTCCCACAGGCTTCCGTCCTCTCTCGCGAGATCGGACTGACAACCCTTCTCTCCGCCCCCCTCCCGACATCCCTCCTTTCTTCTCGCGCCCCTCCTCTCCACGCACACGCCCCTTCTTGCCTTCCTTCTGACAGAGCGCCTCCGGATCAGGTGGTTCAGTCAGGCTTAAGGAAGGGGGCGGGAACCAAAGAATACTCGGGCGCTGGTTATTGGATACAGAACCCGAAGGGCGGGAAGCAGTTCTGGAGGGGGCGGGACCAGGGAGTTAGTAGAGTGGCGTCTCTGTACCCGGGAGCTGCGGAAGGCTGTGATTGGCAGCCGGCTGGAGGTGGGCGCGAGTGTAGGGCGCTGGAGCAGGTGGATGTTGAGGTCGCGTGAGGAGGTTGATGGTGTGCAGGGAGGAAAGGTGAACTCTGGGAAGGCTGCCGGTGGCGGGAGAGAAAGCAGGAGGAATCCTCTGAGCCCAGCTCCGGAAACCTGGTATTTCCGTTGCTGTCATTTCCCGGCCCTTGGTAGGGAGGAGGGTAAAGCGTAGGGAGGCGCGCACCGAAACCCACCTTCCGGCTGCACTGAAGCCTGAGAAGGAGAGCTTCGGTTTAGAAGCCGCGGAGTTTGCTGGAAATTACCCCCTAAGCCCCCTACGCGCCTGAAACGGGGAAGCAAGATGTCAGTTCCGAAATAAATGAAATAAGCCTTTACCATGAATGGCGTTTGTTCGAATTTTACTAAGCTGTAGCTGGAACTGATTCCTCCGGCTCTCAGCGCCCAGTACAGTGTATGATGTTAGCATACAATTATGTTCTAAGTAACTTACTAAAAGGAAATACAGTGCCTTCCACTATATCTCCCTAACTTAAAATAGTGCAAGAGGAAAATCCTCCATATTATGGTGTATCCTATTTTATCAATTTTCCTTTACTTAGCAGTTATAGATAAAAAATATCAATTTTAGTAGAGAGAATTCCAAACCTTTAAAACATCAGCAACTCCGTATTAACACTTGAGAGGACCAAAGGACACCAAATTAATACGGCGTAGAAATAGCACTCTCCGTAATACTGTCCTACTGCTTAATAGGCCGATGCAATGCCTAGGAAATAACTGTCAAGCTTTGAAAGTAGCTGTTTAAAAAGAATGCGGGGCGGGGGAGCTAATCATTTGATTAACATAAAGGACAAAAAAGACCGTATTTATTGCTCTTCAGTTGACACAGATACATTCCTACAAACAAAGAGAAGTGCTGAAAATATTTCTTAATGTTGTTCTATGATTCTCTTTACAACTTAAATGTTTCGAATGTTAAAGGTAGGGATATTGATTGTTCAATAAATACACCCTAGCGCCCTTGAAAAGTATGATGGGGACCCTGCGAAAATTTGCATTAATTATTTTTTTAAAAAAGCACGTTTTTTTCAGTGCCTTGTTTTCCACTTATTAAGTGATGATTTCTAGTCTATAGCAAAATTATGTATTAAGTTTACATATGAACATTAAATGCACTCAAACGTTATCTCCAAACTCAAATGAAACTGAAATTGTTGTTAGATTGTGGGGCATAGTATTTGAGAGTTAATGAACCTACAGTTCAATAATGGTATCTGCCATAAAAGTGACATTGTAATGGCACTGGACCTTTTAGCAGGTTTCTGGCCTCTATACATGTATGTGAGCCAACTCACCCCTCTTTTAAAACTAATTTCATTACTCAAGAGCCCCGAAAGAAGCCAAATTGACACTGTTTATGCCTCAAGTTAAAATGAAAGTACCATCTCTACATAACATTAGTAACATTGTAGTAGTGTTAGTGTAGTGTAGCACTGATTATTAAAACCTCAGCAGTTCAGATTACTGATGATGAACATGGTGATGGACAAAACGTGTGACTGACAGATCACAGATTGCTCGGTCTAGAATATATTCACTAAAATGTGCGCAAATGAGTTATAAATGTCATGGCATTTCAAAGTAGATAGGCCTTTTTTTTTTGCGGTACGCGGGTCTCTCACTGTTGTGGCCTCTCCCGTTGCAGAGCACAGGCTCCGGACGCGCAGGCTCAGCAGCCATGGCTCACGGGCCCAGCCGCTCCGCAGCATGTGGGATCTTCCCGGACCGGGGCACGAACCCGTGTCCCCTGCGTCAGCAGGCGGACTCTCAACCACTGCGCCACCAGGGAAGCCCTCTCTCTTCAAAATTTAAGCTCCTTTGAGAAAGAAGCTCTAAGTTACAAAACATATAAGAGGAGATAGAGTACTTAAATCATTTGGGAGAAAGAAGTACAGATTCTTGCCAAGAACCTGTGCCAATTTTTAGAGATTATAAACAGATTGATAGCTGAAAGGATATGACCTAGGGAGACAGGTTACCCTCAATTTACAAAATTGACATTTCTATTGATTTGTAAGTGAGATGTGTATTGCAGCCTGTTTTCTCACTGACAGATTAGACCAGTGGTTCTCAAACTTTTTGACTTTGGGACCCTACACCTGATAACAACATCTTAACATAAATAACACTTTGGGGAAAAATAATTATATTTTCTAAAACAAAAACAGAAGAATGACATTGTTTTCATGTTTGCAAATCGTTATGTCATGGCTTAGTAGAAGATAGTTGCATTATTGTATCTGCTTCTGCATTTGATCTGCTGCAATATGTTTTGGTTGAAGTGTATGATGAAAATCTAGCCTCACAGAACTATGTAAATGGAAAAGGGAGGACCTCATGAACTCCCTGAAAGGCTCTTGGGGCCCTCAGAATTCTCAGACCACACTTTAAGAATCACTGGATTAGCAGTACATTGCAATAGGGAGGAGGAAACAAGTCTTCCAATGAACCAGTTGACAGCTTTTTGAAAGATAAGGAGTCTGAGTCATGACATGCCGGGAATCATAGTATTCTGGTAGTACTTCTTTGAGAAGCAC
The DNA here is from genome assembly GCF_003676395.1 of Aethalodelphis obliquidens. Taxonomy (NCBI): domain Eukaryota; kingdom Metazoa; phylum Chordata; class Mammalia; order Artiodactyla; family Delphinidae; genus Aethalodelphis; species Aethalodelphis obliquidens. Next base: position 57,401,064 of record NW_020837946.1, on the reverse strand, counting down.
TGTAAACTTTGAGTTTTATGTATATACAGATCACCTGGGTTCCTTGTTAAAATTCAGATTCTGATTCAAAAGATCTGATGCGAGGCTACAGAACCTATAGTTCTAACAAGCTCCCAGGTGATGCCAATGGTGCTGATCCATGGACATCACTTTGAGTAGCAATGCTTTAGTAAATTATGATATACACATCACCAGAAAACCTACAGGAGAATGCACAAGTAAGCTTGTGTGTGTGTGTGTGTGTGTGTGTGTGTGTGTGAGGGAAGTGTAGGATAGGGATAGGTGGAGGAAAGAGAGAAGTATAAATAAATGCATGCTATCTACCAATACTTTTTAAAAAACTATTTAAAAGATGCTATCGTTTTTTATAAATCCTATACTATGACAAATTTTCACTACTACTTGTCAACCAGCAAAGCAAACTAAGGCATAATGTTGCTATGTTTGTTGAGGCAGAGGAGAATGGTATTAGATCTAAAAAAAAATAATTTTTTCCCCTAATAATGTAAAGGATTGGGCAAGTAATTGATGAACTATGTGTTAGAGTCTTAAGTCCATAGTATTAGCAGTAGAGCAACAGCATGAAATTATGCAATTTATATATGCTCAGCATGTAGAGAATTCAACAACTCATTTATAATTTCATGTGTAGAAATCATATTTTGAAAAGCTTTGCGAGGATAGTACTGCGATAATACAAACTTCTCCTTACTTAACATGATAATTTTAGCATAAAATTATCAAACAGAATTTTGCGGTACACGGGACTCTCACTGTTGTGGCCTCTCCCGCTGCAGAGCACAGGCTCCAGACACGCAGGCTCAGCAGCCATGGCTCACAGGCCTAGCTGCTCCGCGACGTGTGGGATCTTCCCGGACCGGGGCATGAACCCGTGTTCCCTGCATCGGCAGGCGGACTCTCAACCACTGCGCCACCAGGGAAGCCTATCAAACAGACTTTAAAACTTGCAGTAGAAGCATGAGATAGTTTATTTGGTTATTAAATGTTATTTCCCATTTCTCTACAATCTTTCCTTAAACTTAACTTCAAGGACATTAATTTCTACCCAACTTTAGCCGCTTAACAACTTGACCACAAAATTTGGTCATTCCTTGGACCTACCTTACTTCTAAGATCTGAACTCTGAAATTTAAAAAATTTGTCTAGTTTTTGGTGCTTACTGAAATGGATCTTCAACCTTATTGCAACCTCTGAGCCCTTGATCCCCCCTCTTTTAAAAAAATTTTGATAAAATACACACAAAATTTACCATCTTAACCATTTTAAGTGTACATTTCAGTCATATTATAATAAATATATTCATAATGTTGTGCAACCATCACCACCATCCATCTCCATAACTCTTCTCATCTAGTAAACTAAAACTCTATACCCATTAAACTATAGCTGCCCGTCCCCCTCATTTCCCCCACCTTAGCCCCTAGCAACCACAATTCTACCTTTTGTCTCCATGATTTTGACTACTCTAAGTACCTCATATAAGTGAAAACATATGGTGTTTGTCTTTTTGTGACAGGCTTATTTCACTTAGCATAATGTCCTCAGGGTTCATCCGCAGTGTAGCATGTGTCAGAATTTCCTTCTTTTTAAGGCTGAAAAATATTCCACTGTATGTATATACCACATTTTGTTTATCCATTCATCCATCGATGACACTTGGGTTGCCATTTTAGCTACTGTGAACAACGTTGCTATGACTATGGGTGTACAAGTATCTCTTCAAGACCTTGCTTTCGATTCTTTTGAGTATATACCCAGAAGTGCAATTGCTGGGTCATATGGTAATTCTATTTCTAATTTTTTGAGGAACACCATACTGTTTTCTACAGCAGCCATACCATTTTACATTCCTACTTACTGTGCACAGGGGTTCCATTTTCTCCATATCAATGCCAACATTTGTTATTTTCCATTTTTCTTTGATAGTAGCTATTCTAGTGGGTGCTTGGTGGTATCTCATTGTAGTTTTGATTTGCATTTCCCTAATGATTAGTGATGTTGAGCATCTTTTCATGTGCTTGTTAGCCATTTGACTATCTTTTTTTTTGGAGAAATGTCTATTCAAATCCTTTGGTCATTTTTCAATTGGGTTGTTTTTTTTGTTGTTGAGTTTCAGGAGTACTCTATATGTCTGGATATGAATCCCTTATCAGATATATGATTTACAAATATTTTCTCCCATTCTGTGGATTGCCTTTTTATTCCGTTGATGGTTTTCTTATTGCACAAATTTTTAAAAATTTTCATGGTGTCCAATTTATCTAATTTTTCTTTTGTTGCCTGTGCCTTTGGTGTCATATTCAAGAAATCATTGCCAAATCCAATGTCCTGCAAACTTTGCCCTGTTTTCTTCCAAGAGTTTTATAATTTTAGGTCTTACATTTAAGTCTTTAATCCACTTTGAGTTAAGTTTTGTATACAGTGTTAAATAAGGGTCCAGCTTTTTTCTTTTGCATGTGGATAGCCAGTTTTCCCAGTATCATTTGCTGAAGACTGTCCTTTCTCCACTGAATGGTCTTAGCGTTTTTGTCAAAAATTATTTTACAAAAAAATATTACTCAGCCATAAAAAAGCATGAAATATTGCCTTTTGTAGCAACATTGATAGACCTAGAGAATATTATACGTAGTGAAGTCAGACAGAGAAAGACAAATACTATATGATATCACCTATATGTGGAATCTAAAAAACAATACAAATGAATCTACATACAAAACAGAAACAGACTCACATAGAAAACAAACTTATGGTTACCAAAGGGGAGAGGGAGGGAAGAAGGGACAAATTAGGAGTATGGGATTAACAGATACAAATTACTGAACATAAAACAGATAAGCAACAAGGATTTACTATATAGCACATGGAATTATATTCAATACCTTGTAATAACCTATAATGGAATATAATCTGAAAAAAATAATTGAATCACTTTGCCGTACACCTGAAACTAACACAATATTGTAAATCAACTATCCTATACCAAAAAAAAAAAAGAGTAAAAATATTATTTGGCCATATATGCAAGGGTTTATTTCTGGGCTCTCTATTCTATTCCATTGGTCTATTATGTCTATCTTTATGCCAGCACCACACAGCTTTGATTACTGTAGCTTTTGTAAGTTTTGAAATCAGAAAGTTCATACTTTTCTTTTTTTGACTTTCTCCACATCTTCCTTTAGTTCTTTGATCATCTTTAAGACAGTTGTTTAAAAGTCTTTGCCTAGTAGATCTGCCATCAGGTCTTTTTCAGGGGCAGATTCTGTTGATCTTTTTTTCCTTTTAATGAACCACACTTTCCTGTTTATTTGAATATTTTGTGATATTTTTTGTTGAAAACTGGACATTTGAATCTAATAATGTGGGATCTCTGGAAATCAGATTCTCCTTCTTCCCCAAGATTTGCACTTTTTATTATTTTTATTTATTGTTGTAGGCTGTCTCTGTGCTAAGGATCAACCTGATGTGTAAACATAAGGTCTTCTCAGGTCTTTTCTGAGTCCTTGACTTCCCTTGGGCACAAGTGGTCACTGTCCTTACTCCTGCTCTGCACTTCTTTTATTCACATGTACTCCATATCATATACCATACCTTTCCCCTTTTCAAGCCCACAAGTCTCTCTTCAGGAGTATGCTTCAATCTTGTATTAGAATTCTGTAACAAAACAACATACCAACTTCCCCCAAATCAACTTTTTCCTTGTCATCCCTAAGATAATCATACTAAAAATCAAAGCATGGGCTTTGCAATCAAAGATGACCTGAATTTGGATCCTGACTTTGCCACTTAATGGCTATGTAATTTGGGGAACTGTTTAACTCCTCTCAGCCTTTTTACTCTACATCTTGGAAACCAATCCCAATTTTGCATGGTTGTCATGAAAGTTAAATGACATAGTATACGAAGTCACTAGGATAGGGAATGGCACTTATCTGATGCACATACCCTCTCCTCCTCCAACTGGTTCCCATCAAATCCTACTGATACAACTTTTGTAGACTCTTTTAAAAAAAAGTACTCATTGCCGCCATCCTAGACTGGACCCTCGTTGCCTCTCAGCAAAGCTACTATAGCAACCACTGACCATTACTGCCTCCGGTCTATCCTACACTGTTCTTGTATTAAACTTCCTTGGCTCTGGACCTTCAATGGCTGGCTGTGGTCAAATGAATAAAACCCACACTTTTACATCTGACAAATTACATAATTTGGCCCCTGTTTACCTTTGCAGCCTTATCTTACACTATTTCCCTTCCATACCCAGGCAGCTCCTTGTTTCTCCCGAACCTTACCACATGCTTTCACTAGCTAAGATACCCTCTAATTCTGGCCTTTCTTCATTCCACCAGTTCAAGGTTTGTATTAATTTGTAGAAAAATAACTCTTCTTCATGTGATTCCATTGTTAGAAAACTCTTTCTACTCCCCTGAACATCTTAGTACTTCCTGCCACTCTTCTGGAACTCACCATTCTACTTTGAGTTTTAGTTATTTCCATACATGTCTAGTGTTTGGGGCTAGATGACAAGTTTTTCTTTAGTTCAAACATACACTTCATACTCAAATCTGTATTTTGGGTTAATCCCAAAGGCATTAAAAATACCACATTCCTGCAATGAAGAAAGGTAACAACATGCTACCAAATAAGAAGTATGCCTGGAAATCTGAAATACCTTTAGGTATTCTAAATAAATAGATGAATTAGCACTCTACCACTCTTAGGTGCTCTTGTCTCTTGGAGTTTTTAAACAGACCAAACTTATCAACATGGAAAACTCATTTGGTCTTCAATGCAAAAATATCTTTATTGGCCTCTGTTCAGAAACTAAGAAGTTAGTGAAAAGCATACACCATTAATATTTGCTTATAAGGCTGGTAGTACTTGCTGCAAAAATGGCGTACAATAAACATTTCTGCTGTCAAATAGATGTATTCTAGTGATGTACTTTCAACGTCAGAAACTTGTTACTCCAAGTAAGGTAAGATCGCCTGTGGTTATACTTCTAAGTTATACTGATTTTCTAAAGAATTCTTTTTTCCTTAGTAACTTGGAAGCCAGGCAGCCACAGCACAATTTCCTTTTCATTCTCAGGGGATTTCCTCAGCTAAGGGCATGTCTTATAAGAAACCTGTTCCAGAATCAATGTTTCAGGCCTCTTTAAACACCAAACCAGCAGTAAGAGCAGGTTTTTTGTTTGTTTGGCCTAAAATGAACTTGTAACAGAGGACTGGTTAATCTAAGTATTTCCCTAGGACTTAAAAAATGTCATATGATTTTACACTATGGACTTTGTGTTAATTGTGCAGTACTTCTTTGTAAATTGTAGTAAGATATGTATTTTCTTTTAACCATTTTAAAGTGTACAATTCAGTGGCATTCAGTACATTCACAATGTTGTACAACCATCACCAGAACACGGGTTACCCCAAAAGGACCTCCCACACCTATTAAGCAGTTACTTCCCAATCTCTACTCCCACTAGCCTTTAGTAACCACTAATCTACTGTCTCTATGGACCTTTTTTTTTTTTTTTTGGTGTCACTGCGCAGCTTGTGGGATTTTAGTTTCCCAACCAGGGATTGAACCTGGGTCCTCGGTGGTGAGAGCGCAGAGTCCTAACCACTGGACCACCAAGGAATTCCCCTGTCTCTACAGATTTGTGTATTCTGAATATTTCATGTAAATATTCAGCCTTTTGTGCTTGGCTTCTTTCACTTAGCCAAGTGAAAGCACTTTCACTTTCATGTTTTCAAGGTTCACTCATGTTGTAACGCTCATCAGTACGTCATTCTTTTCTATGGCTGAATAATATTCCATTATATGGATATACCACATTTTATCATCAGTTTATCCAAACATCAGTTTGGTTGTCTCTACCTTTTGGCTATTGTGAATAGTGCTGCTATGAACATCTGTATATAGTTTTTGTTGAATGCCTGTAATTCTTTTGGGTATATACCAAGCTGCGGAATTGCTAGGTCATATAATACATGTAATACTTCTTTACATTGCTAAATTCAAATACTGAGTAGTACTTTTAAGAAAAAGGTGAAGGTTCCAGGAAATTATGTAACGTAGACTAGGTGATTAACCAACCAGAAAGTGGTAGTAGCTCTAGCTCTTTAGTGTTTCTGACACTTTATAGAGAGTGGGAAGGATACAGATAAGTTAGTGATCCTCAAATAATGTGCTCAAAAATTACCTGAGAAACCTTTTTAAAAATGCAGATGGCTGAGTTTCAAGGCCAAAGACTCTAATTCAGTAGGTCTGGAGTGTAGGGATTTGTACTTTAGACATCCTAGGTGATTCTGATGGAGATGGGTCTTCCCACTGCACTTTGACAAACCCTTGTAGCTGACGGCTCTTAACTGAAATCAAATTAGGCAGAAGGGATTAAAGGAATAAAATGAAGCTTTCCAACTGTCAGCCTAAACTTTTATAGAAACCCTGAAACTGTGATGACAAATAATGTAAATGTACAATATATTTGCTAGGGGGAAAGCTCAGTCTTTCTATAGTAGCACCCCTTTCTTCATTTTAATAGGCAAAATTTGACCAATAAGCAACATGTAGTATTAGAAACAGAATACTATTGAACCAATTGTCATTCCCAAGGCTCCTATTATAAACATTTGTTGGTATCAAAGATGAGCAATGCTTTAGCAACTTTTGGCTTTAAATTTAAATTCAGTTTACTTTTTGATATTTGGTTTTTAATGAGAGCCTTGTTTAAGCAAGAAACTAGCTGCTAGTTAGATTGAGTTTCTTCTTAGAAGACAGATAAGATTCACTATAGACACACAACTGCTTAACGTGAGACCTACTGAAAAGTAAAAATCACCTCCCTAATCCCAACACCCATTTAATAAGGCTTCAATTTCTAAAAACCCGACATGATTTATTTTTAGATCCAGCTGTGTTAAGACCAGCCAGGTTAGTCCTGGAAGGTGATCCTGCTTCCAAGTATTGTAATTCACGTTATTAGCCCTTAAAAACACAAAACCATCTTGAGTAATTAATATCTTGATTTAATTAATCATATTTCATAGAAGCTCAAAGCACTCAAACATTTCCCCTTTACACGAATAAACAAAAGCCCTATAATTTACAATGTTCAGAACACTATATAAAAGAATTCCCATAAAAATTACATTAGGATCTTTTCCATCACCAGGGCAACTGCAGTAGTTTCCTCTGACTTGTACAGCCTCTGCCTGAATACATGTTCTTCTTTGTGATGATCTAAATTTAAATTAGGTAAGTACAAATCACAGCAAAAATTAAAGTTTTCATCTTTAATGACTTTGGAAATAACGTACATTTTCATGACACCAATGCTACAGTTTTTGGAGTCACAGTAAGATACACAGAATTACATCTGTAATTAACATGAATGCCAACATTTCAAGCAGTAATTTCTGTTACATGGCAAACAAAATCAAGAAAGCAACCATCAAACAAAAGAGACCCATAGCTTCAGACAAGGCAAATCCCAGGATAGCATATGAGAACAGCTGCTGTTTCAGCGAAGGGTTTCTAAAAGAGACAACACATATCATTGTTACTTTGAAATATTATTTGAATTTTAACATGGTTGGTAAATGTTAAAAAACCAGATTACTAGCATGAGGATCTTTGTAAATTGGAAAGTACTGGAACAGTGTTTTTCCTAGTTCTCTTTTGGTTCTGCCTTTGACATTCCTTTCTCCTCATTCCTAATCATATGGGGAAAGGGAGGCACTGTCTCTCTATATCAATATAAGTGGTTAGTCTTCATCCATTTTGAGGGATTCTGACATTCTTCTTATCCCCGTGAAAGTATGTTCTATACTTTTTAAGATTTGTTAGTTTAAAAATAAGGTCTTAAGTAATAAAACGGAAGCTGATATTTTTAAAGCATGAGCTCTCTTAATTATATTCCCACTACAACTTAAAAATTAAAGAGTGCAGACTCTGAAGTCAAAGTGAGTTATAATTTATTTTCTGACACTGGCTTTGACTTTGGGCAAGCCGTATAACCTCTGTGTCTCTAGTCCTCCACAGGTAAACCAGTGTTTCTCCAAGGCGTGTTGGGAGCAGTGAGATAACTGCATGCAAAGACCTCAAAGTATAATGCAAGACACAGACAGGTACTTAATACAAAGTAGCTATGATGATTTCACTAGTTTCCTAAGTTTCCAATTATTTCAAGCATGTTTTTAAACTAGTTTATTCGGCAACAGGAATTACCTGGCGTAACCAATGATGAGGCTGCCGAAGACTGTGCCAATACCAGCACCAGAACCAGCCACTCCTACTGTTGCAGCACCTGCACCTATAAATTTGGCCGCAGTATCAATGTCTCTGCTGACTGCACTGGTCTGGAACTCCCTTTGGATTAACTGAGACACACCATTCTGGGCCCCATTAAATACCGTAGAGCTCTAGAGAACAGGAAATAAAGGCAAAGGTCAAATCAGCAATCACAGTTATCTATTTTAATTACTGTACTGTCAAAATGATAACCACTTCTCTATTTTTGTAGCTGAGTTTGAATAGGTGGTGTGGCACAACAGAAAAATCTGTGGCTTAGAATAATTCCCATCTTGCAGAATAGGAACAGCAATATCACACTGCATAAGGTTTTTGAAAATTAAGAAACGGTGTACGTGCATATGCTTTTAATTTTGAATTAATTAATTTATTTTTGGCTGCATTGGGTCTTCATTGCTGCACATGGGCTTTCTCTAGTTGTGGCGAGCAGGGGCTACCCTTCGTTGCAGTGAGCAGGCTTCTCATTGCAGTGGCTTCTCTTGTTGCAGAGCACAGGCTCTAGGTGTGCAGGCTTCAGTAGTTGTGGCATGTGGGCTCAGTAGTTATGGCTCGCAGGCTCTAGAGCACAGGCTCAGTAGTTGTGGTGTACGGGCTAAGTTCCTCCACGGCATGTGGGATCTTCCTGGACCACGGCTCGAACCCATATCCCCTGCATTGGCAGGCAGATTCTTAACCACTGCGCCACCAGGGAAGCCCTGCATATGCTTTTTAATAGAGTAGGCTGTTCAGTAACTGTTGCTATCATAATCTTAAATACAGGCAACTCAAAACCATATACTTAAGTATATATACTGACTATATTTCTTAGCCAATTCAGGTGGATAAGTTTTGGATACAGAAGTTTCTTTCATTGGCTCATTCTCTGCAAATATTTTGGATGAAAGGGTGGAAAGGACCCTCTCAGACCACTCATTAATGAGGTTTTTCCCCTTCACTTTAATCGAAACCATAAGGCTTATTTGGTAGTGTTACTTAATTTCTATTATTACTACATTTACCTCTCCAGTCCTAGCCTCTGGTCGAGATAACACTGATGCAGAAATTGGTCTGTATGCAACTCTGGATCCAGCTCGGATCTGTTAATGAAAAAAGATTCCATGTATTAAGTAAAAATACAGATAAAACTTCAATGGCCCTTCTTGCACCATGAATTCTAAAAAGGCAAACTGCAAAAATGAGTAAGAAAAATTATGACTTTCCTCTATTGATTCTTATCTTGTCTGTTTGGTCATTTTTCAAGGCACAAAGCAATTTTAATAAAATTGTTAATGCAATTTTAAAGCTTGCTTCATAATGTATTTGTGATATCCTGAACAAAACTTCTAAGAACAATTAGTTAAAAAGAATAAGTATTGCTTTTAAAATTTCAATTATTGTAGCGCCACAATTCAGATCAGAAAACCAGCAATAAACACCCCACATTCTTTGGTTAAGTTTAAGTGGATCAACAAGTAGGTACAACAGCACTATAAACAGCGTGTCATTTTAAATAGCCCATTAGTTAACATGAGCTCCCGCTATTTCTAGGATATTCTTATATGTCCATTAATCATAGAATTAAAAAGCAGCTTAAGCAATTCCACATCAGTGGAAGAACAATCGTTGAAATACTCTGACCATAAGGACACGTTCCAGTCCACCTTCTCCGCCCTTGAGTGTCCACTAAATTAAGGTCACAGAAAACCCCTTCAGAACCAAGACCTGATTCTCTAAGACAAACCCCCGAGATCTTCACGTCATCAAAAGTGTCCAAAATGGTTTTGGAAATAACATCCCAGAAGCAGGAGGAGAGATTTTCGGGTCCTGCACCAGCCGCCTCCGCCCACACAGGGTGAGGAAAGTCCCTCCCTCTGCAGCAGCAGACTGACCTACAGATCAGCAAGTGAGAGTGCAGCCGCAACGCTAGGCCTCAGGGGCCCCCTCCACCCTCCACTGCACCCCAACCCTCGCGAGGCCGCGATCCAACAGGGTGTCGGAGGAGGTGGGGTGGGGGGCCGCTCCGGAACGAGGGGCAAGGAGGGTTTGACCTACACCGAGCTGGGCCTGACAGCTAGGCCTCGGCGGCTCTCCACCCCGCGAGTGGAGGGGAGGAGCGGAATGAGAAGCCCCAGGAAGAGGAGGAAAGGGAGAAAAGGACACAGAGGTTATGGGGCTAGGGAGAGCTGTCCCGAGAGGGCGGTGTGTCCTGCCCCGAGGTGACCCGTTCAACAACGTGGACGCCCGGGCCAAGTGGTCGGGGCCTCGAGCCCCCGGCCCAGCCTGGGCTACGCACCAGAGCTGGGGTGCAGGCGAGCTTGGCGCAGGCGAACATCTTGCACTCTTCGGGGCGGCGCGGCTGGAGGACTTGGGTGACAAGCGGCTAGGGCTCCTCTCCCGCTTCCTCTCTGCGGAGGCAAAGAGGCTTAAGGTCAAGTGCCCTCCGAGGGCCCGTCCTTCCACCCAGGTCCCGCGGGCTCCCGTGCACGCGGTCAGCTCGGGTCCCGTGCCAAGCGAGGCGACAGCAGAATGAATGGATCCCTCCTGGGCGCGGCTCCACCTCGGCCAGGTCCGGCTCCCGCACCCTCCGCTTACCTTCCCAGGAGGTAGCAGCGGCCGAGTCAGCAGAGGTCGAAGGAATGGGGCTGGGTGCGCAGGCGCGGTCCGGCTCTTATCCGCGCCGCGGCACCCGGATGCAGAAGGCGGGGAATCGGGTACAGCTGGGAAGACGCTCAAGGTCACTGTGTAACAACTTTATTGGTAACCAGTCGGGAAAGGCAGCGACAACCGCCCGGAGACGGACTGAGGAGCCGAGGGTGGCGGAGGGACAAAAAGAAGAAATAAAGACCAGCCCAGGCAGAGAGAACCGAACAAGTTGTTTCGCCTTTGATCTAGGCTGGTCGGAGGATAGTGGGACTTTGTCTTTCAGTTGATGAGATTTGGCCTTTTATCAGTTTCTAGGTCCCTTTCATAGAGGAGCTCCCTTCCTGGTCATTCTCCTCTGTGAAATGGGACTCAGTGTGGGGAAACGGTTCATTCTCTGCTTGGCAGAAGCAATTAGGGTTCCCAGCAAAGTGAAAATACATTTCTTTAAAGGAATCTGGAAAAGGTTCCAGAGTCTGGAATAATCTTTTGGGTGAAAGTGGGCCTGACCTACTGGGACAAAGGAATAAGCAAATGAATAGATCTAAGAGCTTAGTGACTTGGGCACAAAATTGCCTCTTGGTAAAGTGAGGCAGGTCGGTTTTTCAGTCCCAGACCCATGGTTGGGAGAATTAAGGGATTGTAAATGTTTTTTCATGTAGGGCCAGGGACTAAAGAAAGTCTGAGTTTTTTCAAAACTGACCCAACTTTAACACTTGTTTTTGGTAACTTTGGACTTCAGATGAATACAGAAATGTCTCAGAAAAATGGCTCTTTCTGGACTTCTGTTAAGTCCTTGAATTCTGTAAATCTGACTTAATAGTTCTAACAAGTGGCTATCAGAGGTGATACAAGTCAACATAAAAGAATAAATATCTAGTGTGCCCAGATGATGGGATGGCTGGGGACTGAAATCCTACCCACTTGGTCTAGAGCCCTGGTACAACATGGACCCAGAGGATCACTTCTTCTTCTAGTTGGCACAAAGGTGCAGTATCATCTAGCAGTAATCCTGGGGAGAAGCCCTCAGAACTAAAATTTGAAGAGTGAATAAGACTTTGTCACTGATCTAACTTCACAGACAAATGCTTCAAAATCACACACGAGCTAATCATTTTAGTTTCAATCTCTTTTTTAAAATTAATTAATTTTTATTTTTGGCTGTGTCAGGTCTTAGTTGCAGCACGCGGGATCTTCGTTGCAGCACGCAGGCTTCTCTCCAGTTGCAGCGCGCTGGCTCTCTAGTTGAGGCATGTGGGCTTAGTTGCCCTGTGGCATGTGGGATCTTCCCGGACCAGGGATTAAACCCATATCCCCTGCATTGGAAGGCGGATTCTTAACCACTGGACCACCAGGGAAGTCCCCAGTTTCAATCTTTAGCCCATAAAATAGAGATAATGCATACGTGCAGTTCAAAGAGAAATTATTAGTATATTTTCTCAAGTACTCAGTTCTTGCCTGAAGTATGTGGTAAGATGTCCTGTGATGCTTAAAGTAGAATAAACAATAATGCTCTGTATTAGTCAGAGTTCTCCAGAGAAACAGAACCAGCTGGAAGAAAAACTGACCTCCCTCAGTAGGATCCTACAGGTTCTGCTTCTGTGGAGAACCCTGAGTAGTACAGAGCACTATTGTTTATAGAGAGAGAGAGAGACAGACAGACTGACACAATAACCATGAGGAATGGGCTTATGTGGTTATAGAAGCTGAGAAGTCCCATGAGCTGATGTTCCAAGCTGGAGACTCAGGAAAGCTGGTGGTATAATTCAATTGGAATCTGAAGGCCTGAGAACCAAGGAGGCCAATGATATAAATCCCAGTCTGAGAAGATAAGATGGAATGTCCCATACCAAAGCCAGACAAAGATGTCACAAAAAAAGAAAACTTACAGGCCAATATCACTGATGAACATAGATGCAAAAATCCTCAACAAAATACTAGCAAACAGAATCCAAGAGCACCTTAAAAGGATCATACACCATGATCAAGTGGGGTTTATCCCAGGAATGCAAGGATTCTTCAATATATGCAAGTCAATCAATGTGATACACCATATTAACAAATTGAAGAATAAAAACCATATGATCATCTCAATAGATGCAGAAATAGCTTTCGACAAAATTCAACACCAATTTATGATAAAAACTCTCCAGAAAGTGGGCATAGAGGGAACCTACCTCAACATAATAAAGGCAATATATGACAAACCCACAGCAAACATCATCCTCAATGGTGAAAAACTGAAAGCATTTCCTCTAAGATCAGGAACAAGACAAGGATGTCCACTCTCACCACTATTATTCAACATAGTTTTGGAAGTCCTAGCCACAGCAATCAGAGAAGAAAAAGAAATAAAAGGAATACAAATTGGAAAAGAAGAAGTAAAGCTGTCACTGTTTGCAGATGACATGATACTATACGTAGAGAATCCTAAAGTTGCTACCAGAAAACTACTAGAGCTAGTCAATGAATTTGGTAAAGTAGCAGGATACAAAATTAATGCACAGAAATCTCTTGCATTCCTATACACTAATGATGAAAAATCTGAAAGAGAAATTAAGGAAACATTCCCATTTACCACTGCAACAAAAAGAATAAAATATCTAGGAATAAACCTAGATAAGGAGACAAAAGGACCTATATGCAGAAAACTGTAAGACACTGATGAAAGAAATTAAAGACGACACAAACAGATGGAAAGATACACCATGTTCTTGGATTGGAAGAATCAACATTGTGAAAATGACTATACTACCCAAAGCAATCTACAGATTCAATGCAATCCCTATCAAACTACCAATGGCATTTTTCACAGAACTAGAACAAAAAATTTCACAATTTGTATGGAAACACAAAAGACCATGAATAGCCAAAGCAATCTTGAGAAAGAAAAACAAAGCTGGAGGAATCAGGCTCCCAGACTTCAGACTATATTACAAAGCTACAGTAATCAAGACAGTATGGTACTGGTACAAAAACAGAAATATAGATCAATGGCACAGGATAGAAAGCCTAGAGATAAACCATAGGAACTATAGGAATAGCTACTACCTTTGGCTGAGTAAGAGTGAATAGTAACGAAAAACTTAGAAATTTAGAGGAGAGGACATGGCTGTCACAGGAACTTGAAGTTCACTTGTGGTGAAGAAACTTGCTGAAGGCACGGGCCACAAGTGAACCATGAGGATTGCCGAGGTGAACACAACCAGGCCTCTGCTGCAAGCCAACCCACCTGAAGAAGAAAGGAAAGTCCTTCCTCCTCTTCTGGCCTCACAGTGTCTTTCCAGTGCCCTCTATTGGCCAAGCCTAACATTTTGCCAGTTGTCATAGCAGAAATGCCTATTGGGTCCAGTTGTAGAACAGAAACAAGGCATAGAAAGATGGATTTCTAGTGGAGAAGTCATAAATTACTAACTAGCACAGATGGTAAGATTCTCAAGGGCAGGGATTAGGTCTAATTTGTATTTATGTCTTCCACAGCACCTAATGTAGAGTATTAAACATAGTAGTCACTCAGTAAAGTTTGCTCAGTAATAAATAGGGTACTTAGTATATTCGAAGTAATTTGCAGAAACTTTATTATTCTTCTCTTTAACTAAAATTTTAGGCTGTTGGGAAAAATTGGAATGACCTCTAGAATTTCTTTTTCTTGCTCATACTGCAAAATTCAAACTTAGAGAACTTGAGGAACATATTTTTGCTTTGTGGCATGAATTTGTTCAAACAAACATTTTTTCTGTGCCTAAGAAGGATTCTGTGTGTATATTCTCATGTGCCTAAAGAATTCATTAAAAAACAAAACAGTAAAGCCCTTTATTGACCTGTTCTATGATACAATAGAATATTGGCAGGAATGGGACATCAGCTGAAGCATAATAGGCCCTGGGCTGGGTTGTGAGGTAGGCAAGGTCTGTCTGTGGTCAAACTTTCACTTCTTTTCTCAATGCCTTTGGTCCATCCTTCGGCAACTTACTCTCTCTGCCGGCACCTCGTACCTTCTTGGTGTCTCCTGGCTATGTTAGGCTCTCCATGGTGGCACCTACTGAAGCCATCTCTTTCCAGGCAGTGTCCAGCTTCTGAACTCTTATCCATGTAAAATCTAACTTATTGCTTGCTTCAGCAGTGCATATACGAAAATTATAATGATACAGAGAAGACTAACATGGCACCTGTGCATGGATGACACTCAAATTTATCACGTATTCCATGTTTTAATAATTTGCTACCATTTCCCTCACAGGTGGGGAGGGATGTGAATGCATCTAAGAAAGGGAGAGAATTACAAATGCATTTCCTGTGTTTAAAAAATAGAAGGTTTATCGATGGTTACCTATGGTGGAAGGAATAGATTAGAGAGAACAAGAATAGAAGCTAAACCTCTTTGAATATGCTTTGCTTTCTGGATTTGAATTTGGAACCATGCAAACCATTTATAGAAGTAAAAAAAATTTAAATCCCTACAAATTGAAAGTAAATGAAACAACTGAATTTAACTGTATCTAGTCGGTAACATAACCACACATTTACTTTTGGTAAGTAAAAAGAGTCTACAAATGGATAAAAAGACAAGCAACTCCTAGATCATCTGCTTTATGCACGCCAGCCTCTTTGTTATTCCTGCAACATGCCAACCATATTCCCCTGACAGAACTGCACTTTTCATTCCTTTAGTTTGGAACACCTTATGTTTATGGTTTAACCTCCACTTCATTCAAGTCTTTGCTCAAGTCACTTCTCAAGAGAGACCTTCCTGGATCCCTTACCTAACCTTATATTTCTCCATAGCAGTTATTGCTACCTGGCATTATTTACTGCTTGTTTGTTTGTAGCTCACATTAGACTCTAAGTCTATGAGGACAGGGACTTTGTTTCGTTTATTGCTGTATCCACATAGCCTAGAACTTGCTTGGCCCACTAATAGGTACTCAGTACATTGTTGAGCAATGAGGTTGGAAGGAACTATTAAATTTTCTTCACATACCTCTGTATTATTTGATATGTTACCATAAGCATTACTTTAAAATGTAAAAAACCAATATGTTAGGAAAGTTTTAATACTTCATAATAATTGATAAATGTATTATATTATCCCTTCTATGGCACTTGTATTAATGAAACCAAAGGGAAGCATTATTAAATGTTGAATTTCAGTTTTTGGTGATGGGCTTTGGTGTACTTTTATATTCAAACTCTAACCTCTCCATGGTAAGGCTATTCCTGTTTTAAAGCGTCACGTGGGTGTGGGTGTGGGTGTGTATACCTTCTTATCTGTATGTTGGCTGGAGTTTCCTGTATGTGATAGGAAAGTATATTGTCAGTTTCAGCTGTGTGTGTGTGTGTGTGTGTATAATTTTTTTTTTTTCTGGCTGTGCTGCGTGGCATGTGGGATCTTAGTTACCTGATCAGGGATTGAACCCGGGCCCACAGCAGTGGAAGCACTGAGTCCTACCCATTGGACCACCAGGGAATTCCCTCGGCTATATTTTAAGACAACCAAATGCAAATGTAAGTCCTTATTCTCCTTCGAGAAATTAAATCCATTCATAATCAATGGACCCAGATACTGAACTTACTGTTAAGAGATAAGAGATTTCACAACACTAACAAAATGTTTGAGAGGACTTTTGCTTATCAATTTTTTTGCTACTCTAGCCTCAGTGAGGTCTTTAAGGGTCATATTTCTAGTCCTAGTGCTATGTGATAAATGAAGGTCTTACATCAATTTAGGGAATTACAGGGTTTCCATATGGTACAAGTGCCCCATGCTGAGTAATGCTTTGTTTTCTTTCCACCTTTGGATTATCGTGGCTCTGTGTAAGAATAATATGGTTACATGGCACGAGTCACTCTCCTTGGCCACCTCTTACATCACTGATTTTAGTCAGTTATTCCATTACTTTAGTCAGTTATTCCAGTTTGTTCAGACAAAGAGTCTCAGACTTTTCCTTACCAATCTCACCTATCTAAGAATTTCTGATCTATGGGCTTTACTACCAAGGTTAGTTTCCTATGTCATGTCCCCAAGCCAGGGAACTTGGCTTAAAGTAGTGAGGGCTCTGTATTAATTTTAAGGGAAGCATTGTTTTCAGAGGCAAAATATCAAGGAGACACATTTCACAAAATGGGGTCTATAAACCTTAAGGTTCATTTAAACCTCAAGGATTAAGTTACAGTGCTTGCTGAAATTGCCTTTCTTGATTTGAACTAGAGGAGAGCATAAGCAAAATGTGTACGTTTTAAATATAGCAACTTGTATTTGAACTTGAAGTGGAAAACATGGCCAGAAAAACACCAGTGGTCAATAGCTATAGGAAAAGCAAAGTTCATAGTAGATAAAATCTTTAATTTAGAGGGTCCTATTCCCTCATTGTGATGAGAACATTCCAGTTTGGAAAGTCACACGTGGAACTTCTTTTATCTGGTCATATTTTTTGCTCAGTCTTATACGGTATTATGGGGCTGGTCAATCATTCAGGAGAATGGCCATATATTCATGGTAGACACAGGTTATTGAACTGCAGATTCTACCAGTTGCTCCAGGTTGTTCTTTGGTGAGATTCCATCTGCCTTTCTTGACCATTTAAGGGAGTTCTCTCAGCTTGTTCTACCAGAGAACTCCTACCAGCTGAGGAATACAAGCAGACCCCCTATAGGAGTACAGCCTTAAAGGATCAGGGAAACTTTTCAAAAGGCCCTGTTCTATTTTATGTTAAAAAAATCCTGCAATGTTTATATGATACTCTATTGTAGAAATTGAGATAATTTAAAATGCTTTAAATTACCAATTAAATTACTTAATTCTCCCCTTTATTATTCTTCAGTGAAACTGATGTACCAGGAGATAGGTCGTGCTAGGAAAGCATGGTTTTGCTCACTTCTTACCCAACCATTGCCTACTTCAAGATTGCAAGGACCTCAGCTTTAGGAGGAAGGATTTATTGTCAGACCTTCCTCTTTCTGGTCTGCTCAACCCATGGCCTGTGGCCATGGGTACATTAACAGAGGGTACACTAATACACAACAATATGGTATGTATTATATACCAGGTAGATAGTCCACCTTTCTGAAAACTAAACTGGCAAATTGTATATAATCCTTTTATTAAGATCCTAACAATTTTAATTTCTCAAGAGTTAACTTTAATCAGACCCTTCCACTACACTGTTTCCTCACTATCTTTCAACCTCTTGGCAAAATATCTTAGTGTTTCTTACACTACATCCTACGTCTGATCAGCATCAGTTAAC
Source organism: Aethalodelphis obliquidens (assembly GCF_003676395.1). Classification (NCBI taxonomy): domain Eukaryota; kingdom Metazoa; phylum Chordata; class Mammalia; order Artiodactyla; family Delphinidae; genus Aethalodelphis; species Aethalodelphis obliquidens. The sequence continues at coordinate 57,382,867 of NW_020837946.1, read as the reverse complement.
CTCATCTGATCAACAGCACGACAGCATGTTGAGAGCTCTGGGGAATGAACTGGAAGGGAGGGACCAGGTATAAGGAGTTCAGGTTAAACTCAGGGTCTGAAGTGGTAACTTCTTCCCCCATACAAAGGCTGTGACTTTTTCAGATAAATTTGGAGGGTGCTTTTGGTAGGCAGAATGCCCTTCCCCAAAGATGTCCATGTCCTAAACCCCAGAATCTGTGAATATGTTACCTTAGATGGTGAAAGGGACTTTGCAGATGTGGTTAGGTTAAGGGTTTTGACATGAAGAGATTATCCTGGATTATCTGGGTAGGCACAATGTAATCACAAGGGTCCTTATAAGTGAAACAGGGAGGCTGGATAGTCAGAGAAGGAGATATGACCCTAGAAGCAGAGTCAGAGTGATACAGCATGAGAAAGACTCTGGCTGTTACTGGCTTTGAGGAAATGGAAGAAGGCCACCAGCCAAGGGATTCAGGCAGCCTCCAAAATCTGGAAAGGCAAGGTAATGGATTCTCTCCCAGAGCTTCCAGAAGGAATGCAGCCCTGCCAATACCTTGATTTTAGGCCAGTGAGACCCATTTCAAAATTCTGTCCTCCAAAACAGTAAAATAATAAATTTGTGTTTGTTTTTTCTTAAGGTACCCAGTTTGTGGTAATTTGTTACAGCAGCAGTAGAAAACTAATACAGAGGTCAAATTGTGGTGATTCCAGGCATGGGTCAAATCAAGGAGATGGGATGGGGCCTTGACTTTGGAATCCAGGCAGCCAAGGTGCCCAGTGTTATGTGGCATGGGCCATTCATTATGGATCTTAGTTTAGTACAAGGCCTGGGAGATGAGTAGCAGGGGTGTGCTCTGACAGAAGAGGACATGATCTCCAAGAGCATAGTAGGTATACTAGCCAGCTTACTGGAGGACAGAAAAAAAGCCAGGTACCCAAGAAACTGGACAGAAGTATATCAAAAGAGAAGACTGATATCTCTAGGCAGGCAGATATAGGAAGCTGGTATATAACAGTGCTGCTGAAATGCTCTTGAGCATAAAGCAACAAAATATACTTTCTGAACCACAGTGACTTCTAGAAGACTAGAAATAGCTTTCCAGGTTGGCCTCCAAGTTGCTCTTAGGGTTAGAAAACCTGCAGCAAGAGTGCAGCTACAGGAGAATCACTAATGATAGGCTGTTGGCCAGAAAGGGAATAGAGGGAGGGTCAGGAAACGTGGGCCAGTGTCAATTCAATGATGAGTCAGGGTCATTGGTAGCTTATTGCACAGTAAAAGTCACAGGCTTCCTAATTCATACTTTTTGACTATTCAGAGGTCTGATCTAGGTGGTACTATGAACTAAGTCTAGACACATTCCTTCCTTTCTTCTTTTCCCCCACTGAGACTACCCTATTTAGGCCAATACCTCACTAGTACTACTCTACTTTTTTTTTTTTTTTTTTTTTGCTGTACGGCTTAAGGGATCTCAGTTCCTCAACCAGGGACTGAACCCAGGCCACAGCAGTGGAAGCGCCGAATCCTAACCACTAGACCACCAGGGAACTCCCATATTACTCTTACTTAGTCTACTTGTCTTCAGTTTTGGTCCTTCAGATTCATACGTTATTCATTCATTCATTCAACAAGCATTTTATTTATTATATATAATTGTGAGACTCCTTTCCATAGATATTTTCTTTGCTGAGAATTCTAGAATAAAATATATAGTAATGAATGTAAAGTTAAAAGCTTTCATTTTTTTCTGGAACCCTGCTACTCAGTCTGCTATTAAAATCCTCTGGTCTGGCCAAACAACCATCCTCCAAACAGCCATTGCATAAGAGCCTCTTTGTAACTGGCTGCTTTGCTTTGGCAAAGCTCACAGGGACCTCTTCAGTTACCTCTTACATATGTCAACAAAACATATGCTATGCAAATACAAGTGAAGGTTAAAACAAAATAAATAGGGGGCAGACTGGGTGGAATGTTAAGAATTAGGACCAAGTTTTCTTAACTGTCTCTATTTGCTATTGTTGCTCCAAGATTATCTGGACAAACAGCATTTCCCCTGAGATCTGCTAATTCCTTGCCACATTACAGTTCTCCTGCCTTGGAGTTCTGATTTAATTTGGACCTCTAGCGTACCAGAATATAGACCCTTGGCTTACGCATCCCATGCTTTGACATCTAACCAATTTTCTCTTAAAAACAAAAAGAAAAAAAACCCCACCAAAACTATCCTTCTAAAATTATATAATATATGACTACAGGCTTGTAAAAATCTAAACAGTATAAAAGTATAGACAATAAAAACTATAGCTCTTATATATCCTCCTCCCCAATATTGTTTTCCTTCTCAAAGTGATCATTATTAACCACATAGTGTATACCTTTCTAAATCTTTCACTGTATTTTTACATAGTAGTATACAAATTTATGAATATAGTTTTACATTTTCTTAAATAAAAATGTGTATCTTCTTTTCAATGAATAGTGCTGGGAAAACTGGATATATATGTGCAAAATAGTGGGACCCTTACCTTATGCCAAATACAAAAATTAATTCAAAATGGATCAAACACCTAAGTGTAAGATCTAAAACTATAAAACTCTTAGGAGAAAACATAGGAGAAAATCTTCATGACAAAGGATTTGATGATGATTTCTTAGATATGACACCAAAAGCACAGGCAACAAAACAAGAAATAGATTAACTAGACTTCATCAGCATTAAAAATTGTATGCATCGAAGGACACCGTCAAGAGAGTGGAAGACACACGCACAGAATGGGAGAAAATATTACAAATCATATATCTGATAAGGGATTAATATTCAGACTATGTAAAGAACTTCTACAACTAAACAACAACCCCCCCCAAACAACCCAATCCAAAAATGAAAAAGGAATTCAATAGACATTTCTCCAAATAAGATATACAAATGGGCAATAAGCACATAAAAACATGTACAACATCACTAGTCATTAGGGAAATGGAAATCAAAACCACAAAATACCACTTCATACCTATTAGAATGACTATTATCCAAAAAATGGAAAAAATTGTTGGTGAGGATGTAAGGAAATTGGAATCCTGGTGCACCAATAGTTGGAATGTAAAATGGGATAGCTGCTGTTGAAAACAATGTGATGGCTCTTCAAAAAGTTAAATACAGAATTACCATATGATCCAACAATTCCACTTCTAGGTATATATACTCAAAACAATTGAAAGCGGGGACTCAAACAGATACTTTCACACCAGTGTTCATAGAAGCATTATTCACAATAGCCAAAAGATGGAACCAACATATATGTCCATCAACAATGAATGGATGAGCAAAGTGTGGTATATACATACAATGGAATATTACTCAGCCTTAAAAATAATGAATATTATTTTAATACATGCTACAACAAAATACACACTACAATGAAATTAGAACTTCTCTAACACCATATACAGAAGTAAACTCAAAACGGATTAAAGACCTAAATGTAAGATCAGATACTATAAAACTCCTAGAGGAAAACATAGGCAGAACACTCTTTGACATAAATTGCTTCAATAGTTTTTTTTTGTCCCATTTCCTAGATAATGGGAACAAAAGCAAAAATAAACAAATGGGACCTAGTTAAACTTAAAAGCTCTTGCACAGCAAAGGAAACCATAAACAAAATGAAAAGACAACCCACAGAATGAGAGAAAATATTTGCAAATGAGGCAACTGACAAGGGATTAATTTCCAAAATACACAAACAGCTTATATAGCTCAATATCAAAAAAAAAAAACCCCAATAAAAAAACGGGCAGAACACCTGAATAGACATTTCTCCAAAGAAGACATACAGGTGGCCAACAGGCACATGGAAAGATGCTCAACATTGCTTAATTATTAAAGAAATGCAGTTCAAAACTGCAATGAAGTATCACCTCACACTGGTCAAAATGGCCATAATCAAAAAGTCTATAAATAATAAATGCTGGAGAGGGTGTGGAGAAAAGGGAACCCTCCTACATTGTTGGTGGGAATGTAAATTGGTGCAGCCACTATGGAAAACAGTATGAAGGTTCCTTAAAAAACCAACACTAGCATTACCATATGATCCAGCAATCCCACTCCTGGGCAGATATCTGGAGAAAACTCTAATTTGAAAATATACATGCACCCCAATATTCATAGCATCACTATTTACAATATCCAAGACATGGAAGCAACCTAAGTGTCCATCAACAGATGAATGGATAAAGAAGATGTGGTACACACACACACACACACACACACACACACACACACACACACTAGAATATTACTCAGCCATAAAAAAGAATGAAATAGTGCCATTTGCAGTAACATGGATGGACCTAGTGATTATCATACTAGTGAACTAAGTCAGACACAGAAAAGCAAATATCATATGATATCACTTACATGTGGAATTAAGTCAGACAGAGAAAGGCAAATATAATATCACTTATATGTGGAATCCAAAAAACGATACAAATGAACTTATTTACAAAACAGAAGCAGGGGGCTTCCCTGGTGGTGCAGTGGTTAAGAATCCGCCTGCCAATGCAGGGGATATGGGTTCAAGCCCTTGTCCGGGAAGATCCCACATGCTGCGGAGCAACTAAGCCTGAGCGCCACAACTACTGAGCCTGCGCTCTAGAGCCTGCAAACCACAACTACTGAACCCACATGCCACAACTACTGAAGCCCGCGCACCTAGAGCCCGTGCTCTGCAACAAGAGAAGCCAACGCAATGAGAAGCCTGCGCACTGCAAAGAAGAGTAGCCCCCACTCACCTCAACTAGAGAAAGCCCACGCGCAGTAACGAAGACCCAACGGAGCCAAAAATAAATGAATTAAAAAAAACAAAAAACCCCCAAAACAGAAGCAGACTCTTAGACATAGGAAACAAACTTATGATTACCAAAGGGGAAAGGGGGAGGGAGGGATAAATTGGGAATTTGGGATTAACAGATACACACTACTATCTATAAAATGGATAAACAATAAGGACCTATTGTATAGCATAGGAAACTATATTCAATATCTTGTAATAACCTATAATGGAAAAGAATCTGAAAAAGAATATATGTATATGTATATAAATAAAACTGAATCACTTTGAGGTACACCTGAAACACTGTAAATCAACTATACTCAATTCCAAAAAAAATAAGAAACAGGCTTTGGAAAAGTGAGCTTTTAATAAAACAAAAATTATGACAAAAATATTGTATCTCAGCAAAACATTTTTTTGATACATGCTACAACATGGATGAAATTTGAAAACATTAAAATAAGCCAGATGCAAAAGGATGAATATCATATGATATACATAGAATAGGCAAATTCATAGAGACAGAAAGTAGGATAGAGGATACCAGGACTGAAGGGAAGGGAAATAGAGAGTTACTGTTTAATCGGTACAGAGTTTCTCTTTAGGATGCTGAAAAAGTTCTGGAAATGGATAGTGGTGATTGTTGTACAAAATGTGAATTTACTTAATGCCATTGAACTGCACACTTTAAAGTGAAATAATTTTTAATATAAATTTGTATATAAAATTTTATATTATGTACATTTTAACTAAATAAGTATAATATATAATGATAAATATAATAAAACAACCCCCCAAATTATACCTTGCTTTTTCAACAAATACCTGTTAGTATTATTTCAATTTCAGTAAACACACAGTTACCTCAATCTTTTAAAAATAGTGTTTAAAATTTTATAATGGAGGGACTTCCCTGGTGGTGCAGTGGTTAAGAATCCGCCTGCCAATGCAGGGGACATGGGTTCAAGCTCTGGTCTGAGAAGACCCCACATGCCACGGAGCAACTAAGCCCGTGTGCCACAACTACTGAGCCTACACTCTAGAGCCCGCGAGCCACAACTACTGAGCCTGCGCTCTAGAGCCCGAGTGCCACAACTACTGAGCCCACATGCCACAACTACTGAATCCCACACGCCTAGAGCCCGTGCTCCGCAACAAGAGAAGCCACCACAATGAGAAGGCTGCACACTACAACAAAGAGTAGCCCCCGCTCACCACAACTAGAGAAAGCCCACGCACAGCAACAAAGACCCAACGCAGCCAAAAATAAATACGTAAATAAATTTTAAAAATTTATAACGGAAAATTCAAACATATTAAAAAGCAAAGGGAATAGTATACTAAATTCCCACCCATCACCCAGCTTCAATGGTTATCAACGCGTGGTTAGTCTCGTTTCTTCTGTTCTCCCTCTCATCTACTCCTTTTCCCCTCTATCTGCTCTACCTCATGTTATTTTGAAACAAATTCCAGAAGTCATAATATTTAAATTATGAATGTTTAAGTATGAATCTGTATAAGGACTCTTTACTGAAAAACATAACCACAATACCATTATCACACCTACAATATTTAATAATTCCTTAATCTCAACAAATATGCAGCCAGTGTTCAGATATGCCTGATTGTATTATAATATTTTTTAGTTGGTTTGTTGAAATTAAGACTCTGTACAAGTTCTACACATTGTAATTAGTTATATGTCTTTTAAGTCACTTTTCATCTATAGACTCTCCATCACTCTTCTTTTGCCTTTATTAGTTGAAGAAACTCAGTTGTTTGTTACGTAGTGTTTCCCATAATCTGGATTTTGCTAATTTTATCCTCATGGTGTCATTGAACATGTTCATTTGAACTCTGTATTTCCTGAAAATTGGTAGATAGACCTAGAGGCTTGGTCATTTTTTTTTTTTTCCTTCTTATAGCTTTTGTAGGTTGTGTTGTGTACTTCCTATGTGCACCATTTTGGAGGCACACGATGTCTGGTTGTCTTTTTTCTGATATTAAAATTGATCAATGAGTTCAGCTTGATTTATCCATTATAAAGCTCCCCATCAGCTTCCTACTTAACAAGTTTAGTGCTCATTGATGATTATTTCATTAGGATTGAAATATGGCGATATTCTTTTTCTATTATTTCTTCTTCACTTAGCTGGAATTATTCTACAAAGAAAAACTTTTCCATATCAACTATTTTTATTATCTTGTGTTAGTTAGGACAGAAAAGGCAGAAGAAATTGTTGATTCTTTCCCTTTATTACAGTTTTCAGAATAATGAGTCATAGGTAATTTTAAACCATCAGGAAATGAATACAAGAGTGATTTAGCCCATGGATTTAGAGTGGGGGATATATCTTTAAGGAAATTTGGATGATTTCTGTCTTTGAAAGAAGCCTGTTCTAGGTGACCTGTAAGGTCCGTTTGAACTCAAAATTTTTCTTATTCGTGAAAAACATTTATGCTTTATTTCTTAATTTTGTAAAGAATTAGTTAATATATTCTAATGTTCTTTAGAGTGTAAGACATTCCTTTAACATATAGCATAATTTATTTGCCAAATAATTGGCAATAATTTTGTGGGTTTATCTCAAAGTACTGGAGAGTTAGCTGATATTTTTTGGGGGACTACTTCATTATCTTTAAAATTTTTTATGTAAAAAATTTAAGCTATATATATATATTTTTTTGCGGTATGTGGGCCTCTCACTGTTGTGGCCTCTCCCGTTGCGGAGCACAGGCTCCGGACGTGCAGGCTCAGCAGCCATGGCTCACGGGCCCAGCCGCTCCGCGGCATATGGGATCTTCCCGGACCCGGGCACGAACCCGCATCCCCTGCATCGGCAGGTGGACTCTCAACCACTGCGCCACCAGGGAAGCCCTAAGCTATAGTTTTAAACTTTAAATATTAAGCAAAGAAAAATTGCAAGGAGAGTGCAGAGAACTACTGTTTGCCCTTTACCCTACTCACCAATTCTATCATTTTTCTACACTTTTTCATATTCTCTCTTATTCCCTCTGTTTGTATACACACACACACGCACATGTATGGTGTATGTGTATGTATGGTGTTGTCTTTATACATAGATATGTCTATATCTCTCTATCCACATCTGTACACAGGTGTTATATATATTATTTATTTTTCCTAAACCATTTGAGGGTAGGTTTCATGCCTCATGCCCCTTAATATTTCTGTGCATATTTCCTAAGAACAAGAAGATTCTCTTACATAATCACAGTTATCAATTCAGAAAATCTATCATTAATAAAATATTTTTATTCAACCTACAGCCCACATTTCAATTTCATCAGTTGTCCCAATTAGGTCCTTTAGAGAATTTTTCCCCTCTAATACAGAATCCAGTCCAAAGTCACTTACTGCATTTAGTCACTGTGCCTCTTAATCTGTTATCATCTAGAACACTTCCTTAGCCTTTCTTGCTCTGTCATGACACTGACATTTTTGAGGAATCCAGGTCAATTTCATTCATTTTTTCCTGCCATAACCATATACATTACTCAGTTCTCATCATAAATAACAGAAATTGCCTATGGCTGACTGAGCAGGAAAGGAATTTATTAAAAAGGTATTGGGGAGCTCCCTGACATATCTCAATAAATACATTTTATTTTGCATATATATATATATACATCAAACCATATTGTTTACACACACAAAATAATGATATTTATTGAGCACTTCTAATGTGCCACTGTCCCTATTACACTATAAGTATTGTCTTACCCAAAACATGACCCTATAAGATACTCTTTCAAATACTCCTGAGTCCCATTTTGAAAATGAGACGATTGTGGATTACGGAGGTTAAGTGGCTTGCCCAAGGTCACACAACTAATACGGGGCTGAGTGTTCAAAGTCAAGTTGTGTCTGACACTAAAGTCCATCCCTCTTCAGTTCCACAGTTTTATATGGCAGCATTACTTGAACATTTTCCCGTAAGATATTTTCTAGAAAATAAATGATCTGTGATAACCTGAAATATTAAGTATTGTTTCAGTAGATATTATATAATAAGAGGTACATGCTGAAAAACATTCACACTTTTGTATAGCTTTTTTCCATCTTTAAAAATGCTTCACAGACATGACCTAATGCTAGAGTTACTGGCCAGAAAATCCTCGGCGTGCACATCAAAATGTACCCACTTGGGGGCACCCACAATGCAGCTTTTCTGCCTGTTCTCCTGCCCAGAAGCTTTAAGCCCTGCAGAGCTGGAGTTGAGCTAGCTGATGAGCTCAGGCTGCTCTACAGGACTCAGACAGCAGGAGCTAATGTCTCAAGGAAGTGTCTCCTGTATCTCCAAGTGGGTTAGCCTGTTGCCTGAACAATACATTGTTTTGTGTTATTTAAAACATTAATAATTAGTGCATTTGCTACAGGCCAAATGTACTAGATACGTTATTAGGATTTAACGACCAAGACCTAAAAATAATTGCTGATTAAAAATGATATATTTGTCCAAAGGGGTTTTTGGATTTATGCTATGCCAACATTAGGCACATAATAATTAACAGGGGTAAACATAAACAGCAGGGGTAAAAATGTGTCCTAAAATCAAGCTAAATGTTTCAAACTGATTTTGCATGTGTGTTCACCTGAGGCATGCTCTCTGGTGATCTCTAGAGCATGGAGGGCTTCTACAGGTGTTACTGCTAATATAATCTCTAGGTCAGTCATTTGGTCTTCAGCTGTATCAGATAGTAGAGATGCTCCTGAAATATACTGTCAAAGATGTCATTGACCCAGATGTAGTTGCCAAGACTGCCTAGAAAGGGGTTATTATTCTAGAACATAAGGAGAGAAGATATGGAAAACGAGATTCTACTGGACGTGGCTATCACAGTGTCTTTTATACCCACCGCCTCTGCTAAAGAGGCAGATGAAGGTGGCTATGTTTCGTACCATATAAATCTGCCTTGCACTAGAGGGGGCCAAAATATCAACTGGAGAGCAGCTTGCAGGGTGATCTGGCTCAAAAAGCACTACTCAAAGAGGGACAAACTGGACCAATCATGTGCTCGCTTGCAGGAATCTGATTTGGGAAACTGAAACACGAAGTGGGTAACAGTAGGAACTGATGTGGAAGGAGTATGGAGGGGGGTACAGTGTAGAATAGAGGCCAAGAGCAAAGCCAAGTATGAGGAAGCTAAGCTGTGAAAAAGATGAGAATAATTAAGTGGAAGCTGTGAGAAGGAGAAGACAGAGAAGAGAAATCCAGTCATTTGCGGGAGGAGTAGCAAGAAATTTGAGGAGAAGCAGAGACAGGGAGAGGCTGAGCCATGTGGAAATGGAGCACTTTAGAGGAGAGTCATGGCTCTTGTTCCCGAGGGTCCTTGGGAACAGTCTGATCCCTGTTTCTGGTCCAGTCTGGTCCCTGTTCCTTGACTGCCATGAGATCCTGGCTCCATCCTGAGTCTTATAATAAACAGCCGTTAATTGTGCAAACTTGAGTGAATATCTGTCTCTCTCTAACCAAACTAACCAGAATAGGAGTAATGGGAGAGAAAAGTATTACTGCTTCCAGAGTCCTTTTTGAAAAAGTGTGGTAAAATATACATAAAATTTACCCCTTTAATCATTTTTAAGTACACGGTTCAGAAGCATTAAGCACATTCATGTTGTTGTGCAACCATAAACACTGCCCATCTCCAAAACTTGTTCATCATCCTGAACTCTGTCCCCATTAAACAATAACTCCCCCTGTCCCCTCGTGCAGCCCCTGGCAACTACTATTCTACCTCTGTCTGTATGAATTTGTGCAGTCCCTTTTGAATGAATAATACTGGTAGTAAATGGTTATTATTTATAATTTATATAAATTATATTTATATTAGTTAGGATTCATTTAAAATATTGGTATCAGATTAAGATATTACTTATATTATTGGTATTAAATAGTTAAGTATATATATTTAATATATTTGTTATAATAATACATGTATACGTATTATTTATGGTTAAGATATTTATTTTATTTAAACGGCTAAGATATTATTTATCTGGACAAAACCACTGCCCAGAGTTTTGGGGGAGCTGGAGTTATCCCAGATAGCCTGGAATGTTTAGACTATTGATTGTGTGCAGTCAATTAACTGCATAAGGAATACAAATCACACAGGAAGGTGTCTGGGATGTTGAGCAATGTCTTTAGCCATGTTCTAGCAAAGGGGTTGGTATGTTTCGAGGAACACTCCTTGATGTATGAAGCAAAATGACCCTCCTTGGGAGGGGAAGACTGAGGTCTGGGAAGAAAGGAGGCCAAGGAAATTGTGGGTTAAAGTCGGCCATCTCTATACGGCTAGAATAGAATTATTATACCAATTTGATTCCTGAAGACTACTTTGGAGACATCCTTCTAAGAGGCTTCAAGGTGTCATAGACTATATATTTTGCCAGTGGTTGTCCTGGACCCTCAACAGTGTGGGTCTATGAGGAGATGAGAGTAAGCTTAAGCTTTTAGGGAACAAGGGTTTGGGGGGAACGACCTGACCAGTTTCTGAGGAAGCTGGCCCAGAAGTCCAAATCACAAAATGCAAATTAAGGTATCAGATAAGGGGAGCTGGGATCCTGCAGCTAGATTCCCTGAGCAGTAGCTATGCTGATGATACTCAATGGCTGATGTCATTTTGGTTCTCATGAAAACAGGATCCTAGACAGCATGGGGGGGGGATCAGGACATGGTCCAAATCCTGGGAAAAATAGATTGACCAGAACTAGGTAGACTGATAGAGTCCCAGCCAGACAAACACATTCAAGGCAGTGCTGGACCAGTGAATAAACCAGAACTGGTGTCAATAGTCTCTTCCTTCAAACTGAATATCTATGACAGGGATTCGTGTAGAAGGCTGCTGTTCCTCCATTCCAGGTAAGACTGATGAAAGGAGAGAGAAGCAGAACCTAATTATAGTTATGTTTGGTTCTCTTTAGCATAACGACAGGGTGGGACTGAGCAGGAAGGTTGAACATGTCAACTGCCCATATCTGGGCTTGAGCACACAAAACAGAGAGTGTGACAATCAGCGTCTTGCTCGGGAGTCTAGAGGAGTTCCATGGCTTTACTGATTGATCCCCTCTTTCAGACCATCCAAGTAAGGCTAAGCAGGCATTGTCCTGAGAACGTGCAAATTCCCTACTTCATAGACCAGCAACCAAACTCCGGACATAGAACGAATGTGTCTGATCAAGGCACTCATGCTGAAAGCTGACCTGGAAGATGGTGTTGTGGCACTGGCCACTGGGATTCCATGTTATTCTGCATACTTTGTCCATCCCTGTTACACGGCATTCAGATCCTCCTTTAGTGGATCTTGTTAACCGAGCTGCTAAGAGCCTTGTCAGCAGACAGCCTTCAGTTGCCAGCCCCTTCATGAATGACCTAACAAAGGAGAAACAGCCATGCCTGAGGTCACCCTTTCTGAGACAGCCCATATCCAATGATTGACCAATGGGGAATATAAAGACACTGACATCTTGGCCCAACTTGAGGCAACTCTGAAGGGCTATTCTAGCTCCGGCACTTCCCACAGAGTCACCTGAGGCAGCTTGATTTCTCCCTTTGCCCAGTTTTACTTCTGTCCCTGCTCTGGTCTGAATGTTTGTGTCTCCCCAGAGTTCATATGTTGAAATCTTAACCACAAAGGTGACGGTATTGGGCTTCCCTGGTGGCGCAGTGGTTGAGAGCCCGCCTGCCGATGCGGGGGATGTGGGTTCGTGCCCCGGTCTGGGAGGATCCCGCGTGCCGCGGAGCTGCTGGGCCCATGAGCCATGGCCGCTGAGCCTGCGTGTCCGGCGCCTGTGCTCTGCAACGGGAGAGGCCACAACAGTGAGAGGCCCGCGTCCCGCAGAAAAAAAAAAAAAAAAAAAAAAAAAAAGTGATAGTATTAGTAGGTGGGGCCTTTGAGAGGTGACTAGATCATGAAGATGGAGCCCTCATGAAGGGGACTGGTGCTCTTACAGGGAGATTCCACAGGGCTCCCTAGCCCCTTCTGTCATGTGAGGGCACAGTAAGAAGGCTCTGGCTATGAACCAGGAAGAGGCTTCTCACCAGAAAACGTGACCATGCTGGTGCCTAGATCTTGGAATTCCAGTCTCCAGAACTGTGAGACATAAATTTCTTTTGTTTATAAGCTACCCATCTGGTGGTGCTTTATTATAGCAGCCCGAACAGACTAAGATAGCCCCCTTCCTTCCTCAGGTGCTCGTCTCAAGGGTATTCCTTTGTAAACCTCCTTGCCACGGGCCTCAGTTTACATGTTGCTGCTCATTCTTAGTTCTTGTTCTCAAGTCCCTGTACTGGTGACTTGTCTTATGCCCCAGTCATCACACTGGGGGCTGGTCCTGTTCTGATTTGTTCTCTATGCGGTTGCTGTTGCCATTTGCTTTCCATTAATTTCAGGACATTGAGCAACACTGGCTAAATGCCAGTAGTGTTCCTCAGCTGCGCACAGCCAGAAGTGTTTCCAAATATTTCCAATCCCCCAAGCTTGTCGTGCCACTCTACTTGAAAACCACCCTGTCTGCACACCTTCCTAGGGTGCCGGACTTGGTGCTGAACGCAGAGTGGAACCTCGTTGTCCGAGGGCAGAGCATGCCTCACCAATTCCCTGTTTGTTGCTGTGCCCTGTTCTGTTCATCCGTTAGGATCGCTGAATGGCCACTCATTCAGTAGGTCCATCTGTTGGGGCCAGGGGAGACCGAGACAAGGGAAATGAGTCCCAGCGCTAAGAATAGGTCCACACAACAGCATCGTTAGATGTAACTATTGTTAATAAGAATAGTGACCACTTAATCACAACTTACTATGTGCTTCCATACATTAATGAGCTCACTTAATTTTCATAACAACCCTATGAGACAGATGCTATCGTTCCTCCATTTTATAGGTAGGGAAATTGAGGTAAAACACAATTAAGTTACTTGCCCAAATTGAGATTCCACCACAGGAAAAAAAGTCCCATCACTTAACTTCTCCCCTTAACATTGTTTCTTTTCAGTGTTAAATGGACTTCAACAGAGTCCCGAGTGATGCAAAGGGCCATCACTATCATCTTACAACAGATTAGTTGCTGAAAAATGGAAGGGAAACCAAATATTTGTTGGATAAGTCTCATTTTCCAAAGAATTATATTGATTTCATCCTTGAATCTGAGTTTTCATTGATTCAGAGCTTCCCAGCAGTGAAGTTGGTCTGTGTGAGATCCTGATCTCTTGCCCTCAGACTGGCTAGTTGGCAGTAACCTCTCCCATTCACTCCAGTGGAATGTGCAAATATTATCATGCCTACGGGTGCCTTGATGTGACACTGGTAGTGAAAGCACAGCAAATTAATGGGTATTTCAAGTTTTCTTGCTCTTGCCTTCTTTGTTGGATACTTCAATACTAAATGTGCTGGGTAAGTTTGAGGCTTAAAGGGGCTTTTTTCCCTCTTTTTATTATCTCAATTTAGACCATCTGAAGTTTTAATTTTCTGAAATTAGATTTTTTCCTGGCTTGGAAGAAGGCAAGGTTTCAGTATCTAAGAGACACAGAGGAGTGAGATACCAGTAGAATAGAGTTTTGGGATATTACATTAGAAGGTGTTGAGTTCATTGAGATTAAAAGAACACACAGGTGGGGGGAGAGATAAATTAGGAGTTTGGGATTAACATATACACACTACCACATGTAAAACAGATAAACAACAAGGGCCTACTGGAAGCACAGAGAACCATATTCAACATCTTGTAATAACCTATAGTGGAAAAGAATCTGAAAATATATATATAACTGAATATATGTATAACTGAATCACTTTGCTGTACACCTGAAACTAACACAACATTGTAATTTAACTGTACTTCAATTTTAAAAAATGGTTAAAATGTTAAAAAAAAAAAGCACATTGAAACTGGAAGTAAACTTCAATACGGTGCTGCACGAGAGGGTGATCTTGAAGGTAAGTGACTCAGAGCACACAGGAATTTGCAAAATCCAGATTACATAAACTCTATCTTATCCAAGAACTGAAAGCAATCAACCAAAGAATTATTTATGCAAAGATCTATACAAATGTTCTTCCAATAAAGACTTATCTGCATTTGAGAAGGCCTGAAGTATTTCTCCTCAAAGCCTGCTCCACATATCCCAGGTAGTTAGAACAGGGCTTCTCAAACTTGCTGTCCCTTAGAATCAAGTGAGGAGATTTTTAAAACTCTTGCGGCACAGGCTGTACCCTATACCAATTAAATCAGAATCTCTGGGCCTGAGACATAGGCATCAGTCTCTTAAAAAATTTCTCAAGTAATCTGAACATTTGAGAACATTGTTTATAGAGCAGTGGTTTTCAAACTTGAGCTGCACTAGGATCACCTAGAGAGCTTGTTAAACCACAGCTCGCTGGTTCTCACCCCCAGAGTATCTGATTCAGTAGGTCTGGGGTGGGGCCTGAGAATTAGTAGATCTAGCCATCTTCCAAATGGTGCCAATGCTGCTGGTCCAGGGAACCACATTTTGAGAACCACTGATTTGGAGAATTATTTACATATTCATTAATGCCACCTGAAGACACGTAAGTCATAAATTTTTTTGCTGGGCAGCTTAAGTAGATGCAACATCCTTGGAAAGGAATCTAACCACAGTTGTGAGCTCACTGCACACACTGGTTCTTTGGCAGGGCTACATTCATGCCCATCTGTTAGGCTGGCAGCATGCCCACAGAGAATGTGCTATGCCAATTTCAGCAGGGCATAGGTGCTAACCAAACACGGTTGTGTAGGGTTTTCAGCACACAGCGAGCGCCGTTTCTTGGGCCAGGCAATCCTGCTGTTTGCAAACAGCTCCAGTCTGGGGCCTCATGCTTCCTTACATCTGTAGGTGCTTGAGGACATGATTAAAAAAATAATCAACAAATGGTTGATTATATTTCTCCCTCAATCTGCCTTAGTATTGTAATTTGGCATGTAGAGAAGCACTCTCCCTTCGGTGAGCTGGAAGCCATTCCTAAGTACTTTACATATGTAATGCTTGAAAACAGCAAGATTTGGATGAACTGCATGTATTTGTTTGTAAATGTCATCATTGGTTTTTTTTTTTGCTTTATTTAAAATTTTATCTTAATTTAAAAATTTATTTCTCTTTATCTTTTTTCTTTGTTTTTAAATAAAGGTTTTCACTCTGTTTCTGAGCTAGGCTTTTTTCCCTTTTATCACCAGTTTTCTGAAGTCTCTGATTTGACTTTTAAAGTATGGAAGTGTCTTATTAAAAAGTTAAACTGGGAGTGGGCGAGTTTCTGCTACAGAATTCCAATTACATTATAAATCGATTACATTGATTATAAATCAAAGTGTATTTATTATTTCATTTGTCCCACGATCAAACCTGGGCTTTGAAGAGATCTTTGAACATTTTTAGATTAAAACATTAGTTTTCAGATTAAGAATTCCTTGAGCACTTTAAAATAAATACAAAGTGAAACAATGAAAAAAGAAATTCATTGATTTATAAGAAAGAAACCCACTGATTTCTGCAAAATCTTTTAAGAAATCATACAGATTATGCTGGGATTATACAAGGGAAACTAGGGCTGGGAGAATGAAGGGGCAAGGAAAAATGAGAAGAGACAGCCCTCTTTACCATGGTTTGGATTTTTTTTTTTTTTTTTTTTGCCGTACGCGGGCCTCTCACTGTTGTGGCCCCTCCCGTTGCGGAGCACAGGTTCCGGACGCGCAGGCTCAGTGGCCATGGCTCACGGGCCTAGCCGCTCCGCGGCATGTGGGATCTTCCTGGACCGGGGCACGAACCCGTGTCCCATGCATCAGCAGGCGGACTCTCAACCACTGCGGCACCAGGGAAGCCCTATGGTTTGGATGTTATATTTGATTAAGTGGGCTAGAAAGAGCAGTCAGGATCTGAAGCATTATGTACCCCAAATTCCAGGGAAAGGAACCTCTGGCCATGAGACCTAAAGCAAGGCAGAATAATGAATTGTGACGATGGCAAATCATTTTTATCAACTGTTCCTACCTAATTTAATGAGGAAATTGGATTTAGAAATTATAGGCCCCTATTAGTCTCTAAAGCCCTTGGAAGGGTCTAGATGTTTCCTTCAGAATTTCCACTGAAGTCTCCATTGACCATCCCTCCAACTTCTGTATACAAGTACTTCCTTTCAAGGGCAAGTTTTGAAGTTAAATTAAGGAAAAAAAGCCTTATTATAATTACATGTTATCTTCTTCACTAGTAATTATTTTTCAAGAAAAATTTTTTATTCCTTTGTACTTTCAAGGTTGGATTTGTGGCTAAACTCAAATAGGATTTGGGGAATGTGCCTACGGATGCATCTAGCTTGTACAACATCTTTCCTTTGAGGAAGTATGATCCAAGAGAGAAGTACACAGCTTAGAAATGAGCAAAAATCTTGGGCAGACAATCTGTTCAAAAGTTGAGAATCATCTGCACACAGGAGGTTTTCAATAGGAAGTCAGCACATTCGGTATACTTTTCACACACTCTCAGTTGGGATGTTATGCACTTCAGAGACTAAATTACTATTCCATTGCAACCTTAGGGAAACATTCTCTTGGAACAATTTCTAATTATCTGAATAAATCCACTTCTGTATAGAGAAAGGAAGAAATGGAAAAAGCCAAATATATCAAACATCTGAAACATCAATTTAAAACATTTTATGTAGTATTCAAGCAAAACTTTTAAAATTTCAAAAGGTAAAAATTATTTTATAGTAAAGTTGCAAAGTCTAAAGGCCAATTGGTGGCTTTTTGAAAACATCTTTACTGAGGTATAATTGACGTACAATAAACTGCAGATATTTAAAGTGTATACTCTGGTAGGTTTTGACATATGTATACACCTGAATGCAACACCACCTTCAAGACAGTGAACACATCCATCATGCTCCAAAGTTCCCTTGATGTCCTTTGTAATCCCTCCCTGCCCACCCTCACCCCCTCCCCTCAAGCAACCACTGATCTGCCTTTCTGTCACTCCTGATTAGTTTGTATTTTCTGGAGTTTTATATAAATGGAACCAAACAGTGTGTACTCATTTTTGTCTGAATTCTTTCACTCAGCATAATTATTGAGAGTCTTTCTCAGTTGGTGGCTTTTTATCCCTGATTTCAAATAGTCTTTAGGTCAAGTGAGATTTAGCTTTGCATTAGGATGCCATAGGCTCTGTCCAATAGAAGGCCAATCAATTGGAATCCGTGTAGCCAAGGAATTAGCAGGCAGTCACATTTACTTATAATGTCAGAGTCCATCTCAGTTGGGTTTTGGGTTGTGAGTAAAGGAGACATTTTCTGGTTAACTTACAGAAAGGAGGAATTACTGGAGAGATAGGGATTGGCTTATGGAAAAAAAGGAAAATGTGAACCACCAGGACCCTGTAGTGCCATTTCAAGCCATATTGAAGCCTGAGGCAAAAGAAAAAATCAGTAACACTGATCCTGTCTTTAAGATTTTGGTATTTTGTTCATCATGGAAATTTGCATGAATTTTGATTTTTAAAAATATTGCATTAAATTATTATTTATATTGACTACTGAGTGTTTTGGAGCACCTCTTAAATTTTGTGCTCCAGGTCAGTGCCTCACTTACTTCACCCCCTCACCCTAATCCTGGCCCAGGCTCTGTCTGGATGAAAAACTGGGGCAGCTCTGGGTTCTAAGTAGGAGGCCAGTTTCTTTGAGGCATGGCGGAAGTGTAGGTCAGCCCTCACTGCTTTGCTCACTGCTTTTTCAAGGTTCAAATTCCAGGAGGCAAGACCCTGATTGGCCCAAATTGGGTCACAGCATGTATCTAGTCACTCCAGTCTCAAATACGAGTCATTTTATTATTATTATTTAAACAGTTTTTTCATTTTAAATAAACTTTATTTTTTGGAGCAGTTATGTGTTCATAGCAAAATTATGAGTTCCAATATTACCCATTCCCCTTCTCCCCCACTCCACACTCATAGCCTCCTTCACTATCAGTACCCTGCACCAAAGCAGAAATTTGTTACATTGACACTACATTGCACTATCATCTAAAGTCCATAGTTTACATCAGGGCTCATTCTTGGTGGTGTACATTCCATGGGTTTGGACAAATGTATAATGGCATGTATCCACCATTACAGTATCATACAGAGCAGTTTCACTGCCCTAAGAATCCCAAGAGTCATTTTAGACTTCCTCCTTCTAGCTAATTATTCTCATCTTTAGTGATACTCCTTCCTGAATATAATCTTGGTTTGTTCATTCTTTTCCTTATCACAACCTCAGAACTGTGAAAGAATAAATTTCTCCTGTTTTAAATTATAGTAAGTGCCCTACATATGAACCTTCACATGGGGAACTTCCAAAGATGCGAACGTGCATCTGGTTCCAGCAGGGAATCAGAACCTGTGTCATGAATGTCAAGCATGAGTGAAATTGCAGCTTGCCCTCCGTCTCCTATTGTTGACGATCCTTCAGCTCTACCATCTCCCACCTCCTCTCCCTCCTCCAGTCAGTAGGTCTTCTTGCCTGTTCACTCGATGCCAGCCCCTGTATGCCAGCTATTGTACTGTACTACTGCACTTTTCAAGGTACTGTACTGTAAGATTAAAAATGTTTTATTTTTTGTGTTTGTTTTTTATGTATTATTTGTATGAAAAGTATTATAAACCTATTACAGCCAACTGTGTTTGTTGGGCACCTAAGCTAACTTTGTTGGACTTAACGAATAATGGACTAACGAATGTGCTCTCGGAACGGAACTCGTCCATACACAGGAGACTTACTGCACCCAGTTTGTGCTAATTTGTTATAGCAGCCCTGATAAGCTAATACACCACTTCACTCCCACTAGGATGGTTATGATAAAAAAGATAGACAGTAAGAAGTGTGGAATTGTGGAGAAATTGGAACCCTCATACATTGCTGGTGGGAATGTAAAATGGTGCAGCCACTTTGGAAGACAGTTGGACAATTCCTCAAAAGGTAAACAGAGTTACCATGAAACCCAGCAATTCAACTTCTAAATATATATCCAAGAGAAATGAGAACTTATGCCCAGATAAAAATACTAGTGCTTATAGAGGCATTCTTAATAACGCCAAAAAGTGGGAACAACCCAGATGTCCATAAACAAAATGAGACGTATCCACACACTGGAGTATTATTTGGCAATGAAAAGGAATAAAGTACTGACCCATGCTACAAAATGGATGAAGCTTGAACACATTATGCTAAATGAAAGAATCACAAAAGACCGTATACTGTAGGATTCCTTAATGTGAAATGTCCAGAATAGGCAAATCTGTGGAGGCAGAAAATAGATTAGTGGTTGCTTAGGGCTGGGGGTGGGGCATGGGGAGTGACTGGTAATGGACATGGTATTTCATTTGGGGGCTGATGAAATATCCTAAAATTAGACAGTGATGATGGTTGTACAACTTTGTGACTATACTAAAAACCACTGAAGTGTACCCTTTAAATGGGTGAATTTTATGAGATGTGAATTATATCCCAATAAAGCTGCGAAAAAGGAATCCATTCTTCTGTGAATGCTTTTTATTTTAGCTGTGCTGAACTCCCTTTGTTGTTTCCCACCTCTGAGATCTTATACATAGTGTGCCTGGAATGTTCTCCCCAGTTTTGCCACCGGTAAATCCTGATTTATTCCCAAAACCCAGTTTGCACATCCCCTCTTCTGGGAAGCCTCAGTCCTCCCAGGAAAGTAAGCACTTTTCCGGGCTGCCTCTTTTTTTTAACTGAGATATAATTGACATATAATATATTAGTTTCAGGTGTATAACATAATGTTTTGTTATTTGTATATGTTGTGAAGTGCTCACAATATGGCTAGTTACATCTGTCACCGCACATTGATGAGAAAATGAGAACTTTTTAGATCTACTTTCTTAGTAACTTTCAAATAAACAGTACAGTATTATTAGCTATAGTTACCACGCTGTACATTGCATCCCCAGGACTTACTGATCTTATAACAGGAAGTTTGTACCTTTTGACCCCATTCACTGATTTCGCCACCCCCCACCCCTGCCTCTGGCACTCTGGCAACCACCAATCTATTCTCTGTAGTATCTATAAGTTTTTTTAAAAAAATTCCACATATAAGTGAGCTCATACTGTATTTATCTGACTTATTTTACTTAGCATGACGCCCTCAAAGTCTTGCCTCAATTTGGTATTTGGGGAACAGTTGCACGTTTCTCCCTGTATCGCCATTCTTTGTCTGCCTTTTGCTTTGGTTTCGCCTGTGGATCGAGAAGACGAGGAACATATCTTACCACGTTGGCATCTACCCTCAGTGCTCGTCACTGTGCCCGGCACATAGCAGGCACTCAGGGAGTGCTTGCTAAATCTTACTGAATAATCTGAAAGCAGATGGAAACAAGCTCAAGAGTAAACAGCAAAGAAAGGATTACATAAGGTTGTGGTCGTGAACAGCATTTCCTAATTAAACTAAGAATTTGGTAATAATTTGGTGTTTGAGGTGCCTATGGTTATAAAAGCTCTCAAATTTATCCTTTTATCATCCTAGCTGTACTTCCAAAAGCCAGCTAGCTTTTAAACTTTCATTCTTTCTTTTCTCCTACTCTCTTTCCTTCCCTCCCTCCCTCCCTTCCTGCCTTCCATTTTATCCCTGAGTCAACATATGCTTGTTTTTTCCTATTAAAAATTTAAAAAACTCTCCATTTTGAAATAATTTCAGGCTTACAAAAAGGACTGCACACGTCAAAGAACTTTCATATGCCCTTCATGCAGCTTCTCAAATGTTATCTTACAAAACCACAGTACAGTGATCAAAACCAGGAAATCAATATTTATCAAATACTATTCACTAACCTACTGGCCTTATTCAAATTTTGCCAATTGTCCCATTAATGTTCCTTTTCTGGTCCAGGATCCAATACAGGATCAGAGTCATGCCTTTTCAATCTCTTCCAATCTGGGACAGTTTCTCAGTCTTTCAATGACCTTGATACTTTTACGGAGTACAGGGCAATTGTTTTGAAGAATGTCCCTTCATCTTACAAATGCATAGCAGATACTTTTTGTAGGAGCTGTGCTAGTCTCTGGGGTGCCTGAGTCTAGGTTCAGTCTTTGCCCCCAGGAAGCTGGTCTTACAGTGAAGAGGCGCAGAGATGTACAAATTAACAGGTAATTACAATCTAGTGTAATTACACTACAGTGCTATAATAGAGGTAAACTCTGAGCATGAAGAAGGTATTAGAAGTGGCAATTGGCTATATCTTGGGGGTCCTGGAAAGACTTCTTGCAAGAGAATACCTCATCCAACAGCGAAAGGATGGGGAGGTGATCAGGGCAGAAGGTGGGGGCCACAGACAGAAGACCGTTCCAGGCAAAATTTAACCCATCAAGTATAGCAGAACACTGCAGTCATTTTAAGGAATAGCCTAAATACTCATAAAAACCTTTATAATCAGGACCACATTTGAACATGTTGAAGAAATCTGCTTTGACCTTTTCTGTCTTGTCAGAATTCATTAAAAAACCCTTGACATTCTGACATTCATCTCTGTACTTTGGCAACTGCAGAAGTTCTGATGAGAAAATTGACTTTAAGAAGCACAATGAATGGGAAGCTAAAGAAAAAAAATTTATGGAGGTGAATTAATACAAGTAAATTCTGAAGTACATGAGCCTCTGAAGAGAATGATTAAGGATGGTATAAAGGGAAATTAATTTATTGGAGGGACTCTGGCCCTGGTCATTGTCAAGAAGCAATCACATAAATGTCACGATCAAGTCAGACAAAATCATGCAATTGTGTAACCTTTTTGTATCTTGTACCACCCAACAGGAATAGTCCCCACTGGAACACAGAGTTATAATAGGTTTGTGTTAAGAGATAGCTGGCCAGACTCATTTAAAGATGGGCACCTGTATGTTGACTTGTGAACCAGAGCCTAGTCTATCATCACTCAGGGTCAAGTGTTTTTGGTTAGGAACGTTTGAATAAGATTCTTGGCTGTGAGTTAAACACATTATTTAAGGATGGAGCTATAGGTAAACTGTGCGTTCAGAACAGACCTCCTCTTCTTCTCCTCCGCCTCTTCCTCGTTGTTATTATTTTTTGTTCTCTACTTTCCCTTATGGTAACAGCCTTTCCCCTACCTTACTCCACCTGCCAAAACTTGACCAATCATAATTTCTTCATCTCTTTGGCCACTGTGATTGGCTTGAAGAGTGGGAATAATACTTCAGCATGGCTAATCAGAGGCTTTGGCTGGGATATTTCAAATAGGATCTAGAAAGAGAAGTCTCATTCATCTCTAGTGGTGGAGTTAAACAGGCAGGAGTCTGGAAGTTATAATTAGAAAAATGCAAATGATTCTAACTAGATTCAGGTTAAAAAAAAATCTGGTCAAAAAAGAATGCCATTAGAAATATAAAAAGAGTGTTTTGTCTGGTGTCATTGTGATGTGAATTTTTACATATAAGTTGTGTTTTAAACATTGAATGATTATTCTTCTGAAGGCTCGTATTACCCCGTCTTTGGTCAGTGGAAACCTTTCAGGTTGGCTCCTGAGAACTGCTGATGCAACTCTAACTCTATAGCTTCCTCACTTTCAGTTGTGATATGTAGACTCATCCTGTACATTTCCTGTTCCAATCAGGAGACAGCTATTTCCCCAAGGATCTTTGGTCTGTTCAGTGGAAAACAATATTTGGAGTCCACAACCTCTTCCCCTTTGTAAGATTCTAGGGAACTAACTTATATTGAAAACTGTTACAGGGAAAATAGCATTTATATTGCCTTTTCCATTTGAACTGTACCTCAAGATATCAACAGTTCATAAGGGGAAGTTTTTCTGTTCTGTGTTTTGTTTTTCAATAGAAGTATTTCAACTAACAAAAGAAGATGGACTGGTATCATTAGAATATCACTATTTTCCATTCCGTTTTGAATTAATGGACCTGGGCAATGATCACCAATGGCTGTTAGCATCTCAAAAAGAGAGACAGCTAGATGTTATGTACTTCTTGATGGAATTAGACTACACCAACAGTGAAGTAATCTTGCCACAAAACAGTTGAGTCCATTCAAGTGTCTCACTATCACTACCAATTTATAGAAAATATAAGGGACAGAGGAATATGTTACACTGTACCACAGACATTCAAACAGCAAAAATCCAACCTTAGGAAGCCTATATGACCAAAACCTGACTTCTTCAACAACAACAAAAACATTTCCAAAAGGTGGGGGTGAGAAGAAAGAGGGAGAGAGGGGGAAAGAGAGAGAGAGAGAGAGAGAGAGAGAGAGAGAGAGAGAGAGA